>NW_027468837.1:11295958-11313458 GCF_046254945.1 Alosa pseudoharengus | reverse complement strand
GGGGAGACTGAAAATGAATTTGAGAGAAGTGGAGACGGGTTAAGAAAGCAGAAATGCCGGGCCAGAGAGGGCGAAAGATAGCACCTTAAAAACACAATGGAGAGCGCAGTTGAGTGGATCACCAGGGACCCAGCAGTCTTCACTCTCTTGCTCTCACAGCCTGGACGTGAAGCGGCTCCCTCCTTAGCTTGGGTCAGCTGTTTGGCCTGCCCCGCAGAGAGCCTCGTAACACTTGGACGAGACAGGCTTACGCAGTCTGTTTGCTTAACTACCCCCACCCCTGAGGCGTAAGCGAAATGTCAGAAGCGCACGTGAGGAGAGAGTCAGTGGGCCACAGAGTTCTGCTCCCGCAGATTGCACAGCTGCTAAGAGCACACTGCTCAAGCTGTTGCACATATCCGTAGAGTAGAGACTACTTCATCTCATTTGTGGTTTCAACGAAGACTGGCTGAGGGCAGAGGCTCTGGCCAGAGGCTCTGGCCAGTACTGTGGCGTGTGGTGACTCTCCATGCCCAAATGAATCTGTGGAAGGAGATCCTCGGCCTTGTCTCTCTCCACCAGCAACCCCCGGGGCGCTGGAATCGAGCGTGAAAAAAAGATCCCATTTTTTTGGTGGTGAAATAGGAATTCTCTTTGAGAAACATTGCAGTAAGCTTTTCCCTGAGAGAGAGCAGAGAGAAAGCAGGCTGCCCATTCACAGGCAGCAGAACACAGACCACGCTTGATTTGCCCATGGGCAGATTTCGATTGACAGGCCACTAGTCTCTATCTAACATTTTAGAGTGAACACCCCCTGTCCTTCACAGTTGAAACACCATGAAAATGAACCGTGACTCCACCAGAGCGAGTGGCTGAAAATAGCAGCACAGGCTCCAGCAATGCAACTGTGTGTGTCCCGTGTGTTGGTAAATGTAACTTTAGACCCGCTCGTTTTGAATATTTGACCCCACAGATGATCACACCCGGGTCCGGCTGCAACCGTTGGATGGAGACCCCCACTCGGACTACATCAACGCCAACTACATTGACGTGAGTGCAGTACAGTGCAGTGTTCTGTATTGGATGCAAGTGTGTCATGAGAGGCAAGGTGGAGTGTATGGTGCAGTATAATGGGAGGCGAGAACAGATTGTCTTGATGGAGTATAAACTCCATCTGTTTGTTACTTGTATTGTTTTGATTGATTGATTTCAATGGTTGCTCTACTTGACATTCAGGAGGATGGCTGAAGGACTTTAAAGAAAGAGTTAAATAAAGAGTCCTACTGTATATTGTACTCATGACACTATATGATCTCACACAACCTGTATATGAATGGAAGCCACGTTGCCTGTGCCGAAGACTCCCCCATAAGTAGAATACAGGCAACTTTACAAACTTCTATGCATTCAGAAACAATAGTACTATTATACTATCATTTGATTGTCAGATACTCTGCCTTTCTCTCAGCCAATCAATATGCCTCTTCCTGTCCTCATTTGGACACTTATACTGTATGTCTTAATAAACTCTCAGACTGAATGGGCATTATATAGTATTCAGCCTGAATTGTCTGGAGAATGGGAGGTATTCTGCTTTGTCAAATGAGGAAAGCGGTGATTATGTCAATAACTAATCACATCACTGAGCACATCTATCCTGGCTATTACCCACTGAAAAAGTGAAAGGCCTCCTGCCATGGTAGTAATAACTGTAATGACATTGTCAATAGAACTGTGTATTATTCAACCATGCGCCGTGAATACCTCCTCGCCTCAGGGGATGTCAGCATGGGGTGCAGGGAGAGCCAACTAGGGATCTCGTCTTCACCAGGCTCGACTCATAGCAATAGAACAATTACTCTTCCATTTGCGCAGAGATGCTGTCAGGAGACGCCACTGTAGCACTGCAAGCTGCGTGCGTGTGGGAGCTTAACTTCAGCTGATTGTTAATTTCTCTCACAGTTGTTGGGATGCTGATGAGAACATGGAGGGGGGTGGGAGGTAGTGTGTGTGTGTGTGTGTGTGTGTTGGGGAGGGGGGGGGGGGGTCTATGTGCAATTTTGCTCAGCACCTCATGGTGAGAGGAGAAATTACCTTGTCACATCAATGAATTCGGGGAGGCGTGGTGAAGAAATATGCATCTGATGCAATGTAAGGATGTCAGGGTGGTCTATTATCTGGCTTAAGGAGAAGAAAATGTGATTTTGAAAGGGACCATGCAGTTAAAATGATGTTATATTTCATCTTGTTCACAGTCATTTCTGTTTCCTTTCCTACTGTTCTACACAGGGGTACCACAGGCCAAGGCACTACATCGCCACTCAAGGTAATCAAAGCGACATGCGAGACTAAGAAATGGTGGATAGATTAATCACGCTGTGCAGAAAAATATTTTAATCAGAGCTACAGTATGACTCCCACGTGTGTCTGTGGAATCACATCTCCTTCCTTGGGTTTTAAACAGTGTGGTCATCTGTTACAGTAGGCACCTACTCCACTGTTGACAGTGTGATGAATGGAGAGTTGTTTTCTCCGGCTCCACAGGGCCCATGCAGGAGACGGTGAGGGATTTCTGGAGGATGATTTGGCAGGAGAATTCCGGCAGCATCGTCATGGTTACCAACTTGGTGGAGGTGGGCAGGGTGAGGCGCTTTCTCTTTTCTTTTGTGCTCCAAAACTGGAAGTTCAAAAAGCAGTCCTGGCGGGGAGCCCTTTCAACTGGCAAATTTGCTCTGCATGTCTGCTGCCTATTTGGTCTTAAGGGCCGTTCACACCAAGAATGATAACTTCAATGATAACGGCAAAAAAAATATCGTTCTAGCTCATATGAATGAAGACGTTCACACATAAACTAGGACTATAATGACATAAAGAACGATATGGTTGAGGACCACTTTCAGAGTGATTTTGAGAATGATAAAAATCTAACAACTAATCAGAATCCATAACATTTTAGCCCAAAGAAAATCTTTCCTTATTGTTGGTCAGTGTGGATGCTTTTATTGTTATAGTACGGTGTGAACGTCCCTTTATACAAATATACAAATTCTGAAAATAATTTAGCAGAAGCATCAGGTTCTTGTCCAGGTCTCTCATCCAGTAATGGAACCCAAACCACACACTCATGTAATTACAGTACAACTACAGTAGCAATCACTGCAGGTTCTGCTATGCTAATAACCATTTTGGGTTTGTGTTTCTATGAAGAATATCATCAGTGACCAATGTGTCTACTGTAGTTTTAGAAACAATGTTTGTGTACATGTTTGGATCATGTGCCTCCATCTTCTTTGTTGTCCGCTGACTGTATTCCCCTCACCTCACTCCCCACCCATGCAGGTGAAGTGCGTACGCTACTGGCCCGATGAGACAGAGGTCTATGGGGACATCAAAGTGACGCTGATCGAGACGGAGCCATTGGCCGAATACGTCATTCGCACCTTCACCGTCCAGAAGGTAATCCAGACTGTCGGTCAGCTGAGTGTGGAGTTGGCAGGAGACATGCTGCTTTTAGTCCTCCTCCTCAGTCCAATTTGTGGAGCTTGCATCTGAGCAGCATCTGCTCAAGAAAAGAGTCCGTAAATTCCAGTCCTCACTTACTGGCAAATCCGCATGCAGAGCTCTGAAGTCGAACTACAAAAACCTTCAGTTATATCCCGCAGTAATTTGTCTAGAATACAAGCAAGACAAGACACCGGCCAGTTTTTTTTATATCAAAATTTTAATCAGAGGAATACAAAAACTCTGTTGAAATTATCACAGATGAGTGCTGTTTCATTGTTATATGTTTCAAATGGAAAAGGTGCTGGAGAACACAAGCATTTATCTGCAAAGAAAATGACTTGTCTTTGAAAATGGCGCTGACAAACATTACAATGGCTGGTTGTCAGCAAGTTTCATTCCCACTCTATCCATCTGTCACGCCGTAAGAGACGGATCTTTTAGCGCATTCTTTCATACGTGCCACAGAAAAGCTCCACACGACTGTTTTGGATCCTTGCAGTTTCTCACTCCACAGATAGAATTTGTACAAAGGGCCATGTTGTCTTCATGTGCTGGCTGGATATCCACTTATTCCATTAGAATGTGTCAAAATCACTTCAGTGATGGCAAATAAAAGGGAAGGAAGGCAATGAAAGGCTTTACTGAAGGAACTAGTGGAGGGCTGGCCGGTATTCTGTATTGAGCTGCCGCTGGAAGATCGGACTGCCTCTCATGTATGTTTGTCCAGCCAGTGTGAGATAAGCAGCGTGCTACAGCATTAGGCAGCTGGCCATTCTCCTCACCTCTGATAGAGTACCACACACAAACACACACACACACACACACACACTGCACATGCCGTCCCCACCATGCACGCGTGTGAGTATGAGTGTGTGTGTGTCTCTCTCTGTGTGTGGAGTAAATACATACTCACATGCATAAACAGATACACACTTGACAAACACACACTGGGGTGGCCCCCTCCCACGTTTGCAGAATGCTATTGCCTGAGAGTCAGCTACAGTATGTGGGCTCGCTGGCATATCAGCCTGGCAGAGAGGATTACACAGCTCACAAACCAAAACTGCAATTAAGGGCTTCCTGCTAATGCTGGCGGTGGAGGTGTGAGCACTGCGATTACGGCCGTAGCTGAGCGTAACTGTAAATGGGCACTTTGCACACATAAAGGCCTTTTATGAGCGGGATGATGTCCTCTGAATAGGGTTTAGATCAGCGGTCGGACTCCTGGCTAAATGAATGCAGCATGCCCCTCTCTCTCTCTCTCACTCTCACTCTCTCTCTCTCTCTCTCTCACTCTGTCCATCTTTCTTTCTTTCTCTCTCCTTCTTTCTATCTCCCTCTTTCTGTTTTCCTCTCTCCTTTTCTTTCTCCTGCTCCCTCCATCCCTCTTTCTCTTTCTCTCTCTCTATCGCTCCCCTCTCGCTCCCTCTTTCTCTCCATCTTTCACCCTTTCTTTCTCTCTCACTCTCCTTTTCTCTCTCTCTCTCTCTCTCTCTCTCTCACTCTCTCTGTTCTCACTCCAAAACACAGTGAACAGGCAAATCTTCTCTAACTCCCTCCATCTGAACATTGTTCACGAAGAGGACGCGCGGGCATGAACTCATTATTGTCAGGGATGCAGGGCTGGAGCATTTTTTCCCCCTTTTTTTTGCTGTTGTGTGAATCGAGAACTAATTAGGCTCCAGTTACATTATGAAATCGCCTTCTTGTCTTTTTCAAATCTGCGTCCCCTTGAGCTAAGCTGTCATCGCTTTTTCTGCTCTTTCCCTGCTGCAAACACTCATCATGGTTGTGCTTCATTGACACAGCAAGCGGTTTACTTATTAACGGCCTTGAGTTTTTACCCTCCCGCGTTTTGTGAAAGTGTGTAAAAGTAGACCTGATAAACAAACCAGTCGACAGTGATTGCACGAGGAGGATTCATTACAGTATGAGCCTGTGGATTGGATATTGTATTAGATGTTAGATACTGGATGTTGTACACACATGTTGTACACATTCAGTGCCTTATGGAGACCTTTGTGTGTGTGTGTTTGTGCGTGCATGTGCGTGTGTGTGTGTGTGTGTGTGTGTGTGTGTGTGTGTGTGTGTGTGTGTGTGTGTGTGTGTGTGTGTGTGCGTGTGTGTGTGTGTGTTTTTCACAGAAGAGCCACCATGAGATCCGAGAGATCCGGCAGTTCCACTTCACCAGCTGGCCAGACCACGGTGTGCCCTGCTACGCTACTGGTCTCCTAGGCTTCGTGCGCCAGGTCAAGTTCCTCAACCCTCCAGATGCCGGACCTATTGTGGTCCACTGCAGGTATGTCGCTTATGGGAAATCATCAGACAGACCCAATTGGGGGCCGAGATTATTTTCTTGCAACTTAAGTTCAGAATGAAGTTAAGTTGTACAAAACAACTGGAAACGACGCCGAGATACTTTAGTATTCATCCAAATCTGTTCCCGTTTCTCTTTGGTGATCTCACCAGTTACTAATACTGATTTTCAAAACCTTTTTTCTTGCAGTAGAAAATGTGCCAGCTGGCTAACTGAATACTGGCACATTTAAAGTAAAATTAATTCATGTGTGTGAATTGTGTGTTAATTTAAGTCAATTAAATTCATTAAATAATTCTTAAATTATACTTTGTTATCCTCGTTAAACTGCTTTCCAAAGCATATCTATGTGGACACATGACAGCTAACTCTTGTTCAAATCATGTTTTAGTTTGGGGTAGTGTAGTGGTTAAGGAGCTGGGCTAGCGTGCAGTAGCCTAAAAGTTGTGGGTTCAATTCCCGGCTTCCACCATTGTGCCCTTGAGCAAGGCACTTAACCCCAAGTTGCTCCAGGGTCAATATAATCCCTTGCAATACAACAGTGTGGGCTAAATGTAAATGTAGTTTCTAGTTACATTCATATATTTCCAACCTGTCCCCGTCCACATCTCTGTGCATTTCTGCGTCTACCTCCTCTGTGCGTGGTGCTACAGCATTTCCAGGTGTGAGTAATTGACTGGGGTCAACTCTCTCTCTCTCCCTCAACCACCCCCCCCCCCCACACACACACACACTCTCTCTCCTACACACACACCTAAGGGGGTCATTTTTTACGGGTGAAGTAAAGCAATGAGAGGAGCAGTGGCCAGCAGTCTGAGTGCTCCAGCTTCAGCGTGCTGGCAGTGCGGCACAGTCCCTTTAATTTCTGACCACCACGGGCTCTCCTGGCCCCTCACATCATCAGAAGCAAGCCCAGTGGATCAGAGCAGTCACTTTCATCTTCCTGTCGGGAAATGAGCGGGAATGGGAAAGGGGGTATTCAAGACGAAAGGGCTGCCTCTGCACATACACACACACACACACACACACACACACACACACACACACACACACACACACAGGTGTGCACATAAGTCACACATATATGTGCGTTTTCTGTGTACATACAGACATCCACACATGCACAAGAAACGTAATTGTGTACTCTCTCTCTCTTTCTCTCTCTCTCTCACTCTCTGGCTCTCTATCACACACCCGCATAAGTATGGGGACTTATACATATCCATACACTTTAATCCTTGCCTTCTTAACTCACACTAAGGAGAAACACACACGCACACACTCACTCACACACACACACACACACACACACACACACACACACCAAGTGTGAGTAGGAAGACCGTGGGCACAATGAGAGGTGACAGGGGGGGCCTGTTAAATGGCACAATGCAATTTTGTTCTCGGGCCCTCGGCCCTCTAAACAAAGCAGATGTGACAAAGACATTTTCAGAGAGGATTACCAGAAATGCCAAGTGTGCTCTTTCTGCTCTGCCCCACTCCACACACACACACACACACACACACACACACACGCACACACACACACACACACACACCCTGAAGCATTGAGAGCCCTGGCCTCTAATTCCTGATGTGGAGCGTGTGTGAGAGTGTGTGTGAGTATGTGTGTGTGTGAGAGCGTGCTAAAGGATTTTTCTGCCACTTCAGCCCGCTAGCCTTGTCATCGCTCTCCCCATAAATTGGGCTGATGGCATTAACATTTAAGAGGACAATGCTTTAACACTCGAGCAAAATGTTCCTCTTAACAGCCTCTAAACGGTGGCATAATTATGACCTAAGAGTTGCTAACCAGTGCTGTGGTTAATGGTGTCGATCCATGAGGTGGCATGGCTGGAGGGACCCACGCGGGTATAGTGTTTCCTGCTTTGGTGGAGGTGGTGTGTGCGTGTGTGTGTGTGTGTGTGTGTGTGTGTGTGTGTGTGTGTGTGTGTGCGTTTGTTAAAAGGCTTCATTAAGGACAGATTATCGTCAGAAGGAGAGGTGTTGGCAAGTTGTTTTTCTTTGGGAGATCCTTATGAGGCTCCTAATGCGTAATCATAATTCACTGATGAGGACATCCGCGTTCAAATTTATTCTCTAAATAGAGATGTCTCCCAGCTGAGCTGTCTTTATGCGAATACCTGTCCAGCATTAATGAACATGGCAAAGCTCTCCAGTTTTCTCCCCATTCCCACACACACACACACACACACACACACACACACACACACACACACACACACACACACACACACACACACACGCACACACACACACACACACACTTGCCTACTGTATTCAGGGACTTTCCTCTTGGCCACAGTGCCAGTGCCAAGCTGGGGCCGGTCCTGAGGACGGCAGCCTGACCCAGAGAGGCTGAGAGATGTAGATGAAGTCTGGACGAATGAGCTTTGGCCTGCGGAGCGCAGGGCCCCTGACAGACCGCGGAGTAATTTCTAATTTCCTTCACCGCTCGGCGGCCGTTATCCCCCTGCCAAGAGTGCGCCACTCGCCACTCACACCATTAATCACCACCACTGACAGGCAATCTGGGGAGCTGGAACCTGCTGAATGGAGAGAGAGAGAGATAGAAGAAGGAGAGAGAGAGAGAGTGAGAGATGGAAGGAGAGAGAGAGAGATGGGGAGAGTACAGGAGAGCAGACACTGACAGGGGGTTGTCGACTGAGTGATAACCTAGCCAGTCTCCTTCCATGCGTACACACACACACACACACACACACACACACACACACACACACACACACACACACACACACCACACACTGAACCTGTTTTTGTAACACCTAACACCAGGGTCATGTCTGATGTTGCAACCTCTCCACCTCCCCATGTCAGTCTCCCCATGTGTGTGTCTGTGTGTGTGTGTGAGTGTATACACATGCATCTGTGTGTGTGTGTGTGTGTATCTGTGTGTGTGGCGTACAATTGGGTGTGCATGCACATGTTTGTCAGCAGCAAACCTCCCGCTTGTCCTGGCACACACACCGAGTCGTGTTTTCCGACGGGCAGGTCATTATTCAGAACCGTCAGCGAGGCGTCTGGGCTGCTAAATGCTCCGCGAAAGCACAGTGAAATACAGATGCTACACCGCCACACACACACACACACACACACACACACACACATTGCTCCTCTGCTCCTCCTGTACCAAACTCACAAACCCCCGGCCCAGACTGGACATTTTGCCTCTCACTAGACTACAACAGATAATTGAGCTTTGTAGTGAACTAGTTTCTGAAAAAGATGTTCTAGTACAGGTCACTAATGTGTAATATCAAGGATATGACTCTTGCCATGCTTCTTGCCAACACTACTACTACTAACCTTTGGTGTTCCCCAAGGGTCAATCTTTGGGCCACTATTATTCAACCTTTATATGCTCCCACCTGGACAAATCAATTTGATTATCAATCATAGCTATGCTGATGACACACAAATTGACTTAGTCCTGTCATCTAATGACTATGCCACCCTTGAGTCTCTTTGTCTTTGTATTGACCAAATAAACAACTGAATTTAGTATTTATAGTATATCATTTTTTACGTAAATCTCTGTTATTTGACCAAAAACTGTCAGTATGAAAAAAGAAACGAAATCAGTGCTACCTAGCTCGAGTTGCTGCAGCCAACAGCTAGAGCAGTGTTTCCCAAAGTCTGGGTCGCGACCCACGGATGGGTCGCAGGAGATTTTATTTGGGTCGCCAGCACAATTTATGTTGTGTTATAGGCCTAACTGATACCATTTGTCATTTGATACCAGAAAAGCTAACATTTTTCTATTAGGATGTAGTTTGTTAACTACTACAGTCACGGTTTTGTCAAAAGCTCATGAAACTGGCGCATGAAACTGGGGGACGAACGCATCGCAGAGGGGGTGCCAGAGCATGGATACCTCTCAAAATGAAACCGTTCTGTGGGGCGCCTGCCATGTACCTCGCAGTTGCAAACGACATGAATCCGCCTATTTGCACGAACATTAACAGATACCAGCTCCTCAACTTTACCAATTAAAATCTAGTGACCATGCTGTCAACTAAAGCAGACATCCATAGACCGGACATAAGACCATTCAATTTGCATGTATAGTTTCAATTGTAGATGCAATCTTTTAGCAACCTCCTCACATTCTTATTTCTGATTTAAAATTCACAACAATTTAAATTCGCTACAATTTAAATGGACATTTTATACACTATTCCTCTCGTTTTCTACCTCGCTAACTCCAAAGTAAAGGCGCATTCTTCCGGCTATTGCGCAAAAGCCTCTTGTTCTGATATAACGACTATAGGCCTACAATATAATATAATACAACAATACAATATAACGACTTGAGTTATTTGCTGTTTACATCGGAATTGACGTCCACAGTGTTATGGACCCATTTGTCTGCAACGCAACGTAGCCTACAATTTTTTTTTAGAAATACAGGAACAGCTTACTATGCTGACGAATGACAACTGCGCAACATGCAAGAATTTCCCCAATCTTTTCAGTAGTCATTTCCAACTTTTCACGCTGATGGTGCTCAAAATGCAACACAACCGTGTTCAAAGCAGGATCTATCTATCTAGATCCTAGGCTATAGCAATGTATGGTTGGGGAAGGCATAGAAACGTTGGAGAATATGTGGCCTAAAACAATATTGGTGGTTGCAGGGTTACAGGGTAGATTTGAAGTGAAATGGGTCGCGATGGTCTGTCATTTTTAAAAAGTGGGTCCCCAGAAAAAAAGTTTGGGAAACACTGAGCTAGAGCACCCAGGCAGCTACAGTGCTACAGTCTGGAGGCATGATTTTAAAGACGTCTGTCACCTCTCTGTCTAATTTTCTTCACTGTCTCGCCTGCAGTGCCGGGGCTGGACGAACAGGCTGCTTCATTGCCGTGGACATCATGCTGGACATGGCGGAGAACGAGGGGGTGGTGGACATCTTTAACTGCATCCGGGAGCTGCGCTCACAGAGGGTCAACATGGTGCAGACAGAGGTGGGTGGACACATAGACCACAGCAGCCCCATCTCTAAGTGCCTGTGTGCACCACTGTGTATTATATGACACCGGTCTTAGCGATCCTCCTCAGGGGCTACATGAAGTGGCTGAATGACCTTGTCTGCCTTGAAAGCTGAATGCCTCTGAGTTCAAGAGGTTCAGTCGGTTTCCATGTCTGCAGGTTACCACTGTTCTCTCTTGTACTATATGAGCCTTTAGCTTTTAGCTTTAAATAATTCACATAGATGTTGGCTCACATATTTTTAGTCATTAATATCTAAAAAATGACCTCGCTCTTTTTCATCACCTTACCAGACATATTTGAAGTATTATAACACCCTCTACATTTTCTTAGGGAAGGGAAAGGTCATGTATTACACTTAAGAGGGACACTCAAGGTTTTTTATGGAACTGGACACTGGGCTATGGATCTGATCTGAAATACTGGTCATGAGGATGCAGCATGCAATTACAGAGCTGCTGAATCTTCATAGACTTGTCCCCCTAGTGGATGAACAAAAAATGACCACAATTCTGTGACCACAATTCAGTTTCTTTATACATACTGTAACAGCATGAATATTATATATGAATATGAATATTATCTGCCAGTGGCGACTCTTTGTTCCTCCCACAGGTTGATAATTAGGTGCTTGCACAGGGTTCAAAACATCCAGTTGGCTGTTCTATAGTGTTTCTGTAAAGCACAAACAAGCACATGTAAATAATTTCAAAAAACAGACCAACTTGCCATAATGGACACAGGGCAATTTGTCAGTCTAAAGCACCATTCAAAGATAATCCCGCGCAAAACAACAAAAAGCAATTAATCCTTTAAAAGGCTCCCAGCGCCACTCATCAAGCCCTCACACCCCCACCCCACCCCCCCACCAACACTCCCACATGGCCCTGTCTCTCTGAAGTGCTCGGTGGAGGTAATGGATAGCAGAGGGCAGCCCTACATGGATTTAGCTCAGACGGGATCAAAGGGCTGCAATTAACATTCAAAACCCCTGAGCTGGTGTTGAGTTTAAACCATGTACAGTACTGCTACATCCATATTGGCTGGCAGGCGCGGTGGGCAGTTTGATATGCCGTAAGTTTGCTGGGATGTGGGCCCTGTGCTAGCAGTATGCTGTCTCTGAATGTCCTCTCTTATCTCTCTCAGAAGCCGCTCTGGGAAGGTTTACTATTTAGTGGCTCACTGACTTCAATAACTAAACTGATTTTCTCAGCACCTCAGACCTGAAATACAAGTGTCTAGAAGAGCTCCTCAGGCTGCACAACATGGTCTCCATGCCGACCTTAGGATCCTTAGGTATTCATGAGCCACATGAGCAGAGTCACTATTTTGGGATTTGACACGACAGGTTAACAATCTCCTAAGCACTGTTGCATTTTTGAATTACTTTTCTGAGACCTTGCGAAAGCGCTGCTAATTGATGGCTTCTCAAGACGCTCTATAGAGGTTCTGAGAGTTCTGAGGGTCATTAACTGCGAAGGCTTCTGTTACGCATTCTCTTTGGTCATTATAGCGCTCTCCTATTCAGTTCCATTCAGTTGGGATGGTAATGAGAGGCCAGAATGTGCCATGATATTGAAAACTCTCATTTGCTGTTCTGAGAGTGCTCTTGAACCCAGTGTGGCTAATGTCCTTCTGTCGTCTCTTTTCAGGAGCAGTATGTGTTTGTCCACGACGCCATCTTGGAAGCCTGCCTGTGTGGGAACACTGCCATCCCTGTGTGTGAATTCAGAGCCATATACTACAACATCAGTAGAATAGACCCGCAGACCAACTCCAGCCAGATCAAGGACGAGTTCCAGGTAAAGAAAGAGAAAAGAATGAATAAATGGGGGATGGAATGTTAGAAAATAGAAAACTGCCTACCTCACATCCTGTCAGACAACAGCGGTAGCGGCTGGGCGCTAGAGACTTTATTTAAAACGAGACTTTATTTTAAAAAAAAAATCACGAGCTGCGAGGCAGAAGTCACTGCCTCATGAAAGCCTGACGCCGAGCTGTTTCCTTTCATGGGGCCTCTTTCTGCGCCGGCTTTCTGGTGAAATGAGTACCTCATCACTGGCTCAGGCACGGGAGAAGTCTCAAACCTGTCATCTGTCCCGGAATTGTGTGATCCATCTCTCTATCACTCAACCAATCTTTCCCTGCTTTTCTTTTTTTGCCAACATTTTTTTTCCCCTCCTGCTTCCTCTTCTTTTTGATGTTCTTTCATGCATGAGAAATGCACAACTTTCACTTCAAGGAAACTGTTCCTTTTGTTGAAACTGAAGGTACCAGCAAGGAATGATGAGACTTTTTTTTCATCTGATTTTACAGAAACTTAAGCACATCGTCAGTTTGGGAACTCAGGTTGGCACTGCAGTAGTTAGAAGAGAAGCTTAGTTGACTAACAAATCTGTCTCTCCCCCCCTCTCTCTCTCTTTCTCTCTCTCTCTCTCTGTCTGTCTTTCCATCTATCTATCTCTGTTTTTTTCTCTCACTCTGTCTGTTTCTCCCTCACGCAGACGCTGAACATTGTGACTCCTCGGGTGCGTCCAGAGGACTGCAGCGTGGGCCTGCTCCCTCGCAACCACGACAAGAACCGCAGCATGGACGTGCTGTCCGCCGATCGCTGCCTGCCTTTCCTCATCTCCGTCGACGGCGAGTCCAGCAACTACATCAACGCTGCCCTCATGGATGTAAGTCTGCCTAGAAAACCCCCCACAGGAGCCTTGTGTCGCTATCAAACCGATGAGCACGCGTAGATAAACACCTGGGTCTAGGCCTCTCTTTTAAGATAGAGAATAGACTATCCTTTAAGGTGGAGAATAGACTATCTTTTAAGATGGAGAATAAACTATCCTCTAAAATGGAGAATAGACTATCCTTTAATATGGAGAATAGACTATCCTTTAAGATGGAGAATAGACTATCCTTTAATATGGAGAATAGACTATCCTTTAATATGGAGAATAGACTATCCTTTAAGATGGAGAATAGACTATCCTTTAATATGGAGAATAGACTATCCTTTAATATGGAGAATAGACTATCCTTTAATATGGAGAATAGACTATCCTTTAATATGGAGAATAGACTATCCTTTAAGATGGAGAATAGACTATCCTCTAAAATGGAGAATAGACTATCTTTTAAAATCCTCCAGGGGAGCTTTATTAATGCTGAATCGACACGTCAGGTAGTTGTGCATATCATTATGAGGCTGCCATTCCATGTGTTAGTGTGATGTCTGTATCAAAATATGGTGACCTAATCTGACCTCACCCTCACACACAGATTTCCGTGCCATGCATTCAGATGGGGCATGTTTTTTAATCACCCCGGGAGATTGCTAGCATTTGCTCATTATTTTGACTGACAGGACAAACCGCACAGCAAGAGAGCTTTTGTTTTGTTTTCTCCACTCTAGTCACATAACAGGAGCAATTAACTCCAGTATTAATCGACATTTGATGAGCATTAGTCTGATGCTCTGATCGATTCTAGGTATTGGAATACGCTGTATTTCTTGTGCAGTGATTCCCAGAGACGACAGTTTTATCACAGCCTCTACTAGAATGACGTATAAGTAAGATACAGAGAACGCACATAATTACAAAAGCAAACCACAGCACATCAAAAATATTACATCCTAACAAGTCATTAGAATGCAGCGCGGCCATGAAACGTAGGGAAGGCGCAGGACGCTCACAGCACAAGGATTCATCAGATAAGCTGGGACACGCTGATGGATGGACGATAAGGGCATGCTGCTGCGTGATAACAAGCGGCCACAGCAGCGCTTCAAAAAAAAACCTTGTTGCGGTAACGGCGGCCTCACACCGGGCCTACGCTCTCGTCCGCGGCCGTGTAATGAGTGTCGGGGATTCTCAGCGCCGATGAATCACCTGGCAAGGTTGACCCTCAGAGAGCGCGTGGGCCAGCGCTGCTGCTGCTGTGTCGTCCTTCGCCTCGCTGTGAAGGGGTCCAGCGGCGGCTAGCAGTTTAGCGATGGGAGTCACGCAACTGCCTGTTATCTGTTGTTCCCTCACCCCCTCCTACTCCACCTCAAACTCACGCATATACACACGCACGCACACACACACAACACACACACACACACACACAGACACTCCCCCTATTCCCCCGCCTTTGAGCTGAAGTGTTGTCGTATCGATCTTGCAGAGCCACAAACAGCCAGCGGCCTTCATTGTGACCCAGCATCCCTTACCCAACACGGTGGCCGACTTCTGGAGGCTGGTGTTCGACTACAACTGCTCCTCCATCGTCATGCTGAATGAGATGGATGCCGCTCAGGTATGGCCTCAGATATGGGATGGCATGAGGGGTAGCCAGGGGGCAGTGTGATGTCGGAGGCACGGGCTTGAGTGGACAGTTCACCCTCTTTTTTTGAAAACAATTACTCTGGCCTCAACAGACTCTGGATACACTCTCTCCTCAGTCTGCTCATTAAGTGCTATTAGTTTGTAGATGAAGATACAGATTAGAACAGATTAATGAGTTACTTTCATCGCTTAGCTTGATTACTCCATTCATGAATCCATTTGTAGTGACTGAAGAAATGAAATGAAGAAAATGCAAGATAATTTGAAACTGTTATTAAGATGATTATTATCCAATGTGAACTTTAAAACCACCCACAGATAAGAAAGGATAATAAATCGTGATTATGCTCAGAAGGTGAACTGTGCTTAATAACGCATTGCAGTCTTTCTGAACTTCATATACAGTTCCACTCCAAAAGTGTTTTATTATGTTTTGTTTTATAACTACATGTTCAAAGCTTTATCGGCACAATACCTGCACATGATATACCATACATAATTCATATAACCCTATACTGTAGCCTGCTTCATGCGGTTGCTTGCTTTACATAGCAAGAACATTTCCAACATGTCTACCATGGAAAAGTTTCTCTACAGTCTTCTGTGGTCAGACGTGTTGTCAGCATGGCAGACGGGTTGATAACACTCTGATTACAGGCGTTGTACTCACTCGGTCATGTCTCTCTCCACAGCTTTGCATGCAGTATTGGCCAGAGAAGAGCTCCTGCTGTTACGGTCCCATCCAAGTGGAGTTTATCTCCGCAGACATTGACGAGGACATCATCAACCGAATCTTCAGGATTTGCAACATGGCACGGGTATGGCCCTATCTCTCTCTCTTTCTCTCTCTCTCTCTCTCTCTCTCTTTCTCTCTCTCTCTCCCTCCCTCCATCCCTTCCTCCCTCCATGGCTGGATGGAATTGAATTCCACTAGTGAGCAGTCGGGTGTTCATTGATTGGGCTGTCATTCGGTCACTTTATCGTCCAATGGTCCATGATAGGGACATCAAGACAGGCCCATTTTCCAGCGATCCACTCCTCCTCCCAACCAGTCAGACGCCCCCCATGCCCCCCATCTAAAAATTCCGCTGCGCTTCAACAGATTCCCCATTAAAGAGACGTGTGGTTAAACAAAAAGGATGAAATGCAAGGTGACAGGTTGCTCATCATCTGACTGAGGGCAGGACGCGGTGCAGCATCAGGACCGCTAAGCACAAGCAGCGTGGCAAATCGTTGATTTGTGTTTATTTACTGGGCGGCGTGCTGTGCGCTCTGCGCCACGGTCCTAAAGATCATTTAAGGCAGAGCATCTCACGCATCTTTGGGTTTCATTTGCCACACTGTGCATGTTAAGCATAAATATGATCATCAGAGAGGCATTTGCTTTGCACGCCATCTTCGGCCTGCCAAAGGTGATCACCGCGACAGAGAGACTTGAATGCTAGATTGCTCACATTTCAGGGTTTTTTTCCGTTCGAATGAGCCAAGAGTTCTGTTAGTGCTCGTTAACTCAAATTAAAGAAAAACTGTGAGATTTTAGTGCAGTGCAGAGAAGTCCTATATCCCCCCCCCCCTCTCTCTCTCTCTGTCTCTCTCACACACACACACACACACACACACACACACACACACACATATACATATACACATACAGTACACGTACACCCAAGCATGCATACTTGCGCACACACACCCTCACACTCTCTCACACACACACACACACACACTTCTGTCCTTGGGCTCTCACCCCCGCCCCCCGCCCCCTAATCAGTCGTGACAGGGAAGATTTGCGAGGCAGCCAGCGACTCATCTTTCCTCTGTTTGTTTCCATGAAAGAGCTTGAGCATCCCAAATCTGCCATGAAATGGCTTCATCACAGCGCTGACAAAACCATGACATGGTTGTACAGAATGTACAGTTCCCACCCAACCCATCTAACTGCCCCCCCCCCCCCCCCCCCAACCTTACAAAAGCAAAATAATACCAGCTGATGTCTTTGTTTCATGCACAAGGCAACCCTGCTGCACTTCACTTATTCCAGTTTAAAAAGGGAAAGGACATGAACATGTAGAAATAGTGGAAACAGAAACGCGAACACGGTGAGCGTGAGTGTATTTGGTAAGTGGTAATCAGGAGTCCTGTTGTGAGGTTGCCTTTAGAATTCAGCCAGCGATGACTAGAATTATGATGCTGGTGTCAAACATGATGACTAATGTTGATGATGTACAATAGATGACATTGACATTGATTGTTGGTGATGGTGTGTGTGTGTGTGTGTCCGTGCGTGCGTGCGTGCGTGCGTGCGTGCGTGTGCGTGCGTGTGTGTGTGCGTGCGTGTGTGTGC
>NW_027468837.1:11283458-11290958 GCF_046254945.1 Alosa pseudoharengus | reverse complement strand
TTTTATTTTCCTTCTATCTTTTTGTTGTATTTGAACATTATTTTTATTTGTCTAGCAAAGTGATATTTAGCATTGGTGATTTACTTGCCATGGTTGTTCTGTTGTTTGGAATTGTGGTAACATCAATAAAGGGACCAAAATGTTGACCGACACGCAACATGAGAGTTGAATTCATGACCTTGAAATGATTGCATTTTTGATCAGTGAAATGCAAGACATGAATGTACATACTGTAGCATCCTTTTGTAGGAGATGTATAATGAAGAGGGTTGGCAAAAGTATTCTAGATGCACATGGGGAAGCACAAAACCTATTCATTGATTTAGTGGGCACCTCTAATACCAAAGTGTAGCATGAGTGAAAAGAACCTAATGCTTCCACTAAGCTTTCCTACACTGAACTACGACTGTACTTATATCTATGTTATAACCATGCTACAGCACAACACCCATTGGTCCAGTTCCAGTGGATTTGAATAGATAGATGAAATGAGATGAAACTTTTTGACATTTTTGGTTAACATCATTTTACATTGTTCAGAAGTTTTCAAGGCACAAGCCTTTAAGCTGTAAATGTTAGGAGGTGGTTAAATGTGTCTTTAGCTGCATCCTCATGAAGTTAGAACTTACATTCATATCAGTATCATATTATAGTCTGTTTTGCACATAATGTTCTTGTAAACAAAGTTATTGTCAAAGTTATCCAATTGCAGAGTAAAAGAAAGGCTAAAATACAGCCTATTCTTTTGTTGCAGTGTGAAAAGAAATCACCTCCTAATGTGAAACTAAGCCTATTCAAGCAAAGTGATGTGTATATCATTATTGTAATTCAGTAGAATAAGTAAGCCTACTTAGTAAACTACCAGCAATATCAACCCTTTGATAAGGCTCGCTCACCTTGTGAGGATTAATAATGTATTTTGGCTACTGTTAGGATTTGCTTCATGAAGTGTAGCAGCATGTGAATACATGTTACTGAGTAGGGCCTTGTCATGGGGTTGTGAGGTGTTGAGTTGGGGTGTGCCTGTACAAGAAGGGACCCACTACTATAAACTAGACTACCTCACTGGGTGTAAGATCCACTACTATAAACTAGACTACCTCACTGGGTGTAAGACCCACTACTATAAACTAGACTACCTCACTGGGTGAAAGATCGAATGGACATATGACAGCTGTCTTCTGAGAGAGATTTATATATAGAGGATTTAATTGCTAACACATTAGTCTCTTAACTCAGTTTACTCCAATTATCTCGTCCATGTTGTCAGTGAACTTTGAGTCACTCACACACTTCCTCGGTGTATGGACTATGCATTATAGCCTTGGTATGTGGACTGTGCATTACAGGAGGCTTTTTGATGAACTGAGGGTGAAATGCTTTACAGGATGTGAATAAGCAAGACCCTGGAATGGTTGGCATTGCGGTTACACATCCTGAAGGTGATTCTCAAGCACCTAGTACCAAATGCAGAGTTGTGATGAGAAAAGGCAGAGCCCCTCTCTGAAGCACTTTTTGGAAGGCAGAGCTCCGGAGCACTTTGTGGAATCTGAAGGACAGTTCTTCTGCCCAATAGGCTTTGAAGTCAGATAAGTGTTCAGAGACCCAGACCTCTCAGAAGGAGCAGCACAGCTATTTTAGTGTCTTTCAGATATCAGGTGAAAAAATAAGTCCTCCCTATCCCCCTATCACACAATACAGTGAGTCATAGAGAGAAGATCATATCATATAACAAAGACATGATGTGTCTGTTGAAGAAAAATAAAATGGAATGGAATTCATCTCCAAGGGCACAATACATATTGTTAACCATATTTGAACATGAACGTTTTGTCAATGCCTTCCTAGTTCAAGTCTTCCAGGTCATTGAAGTGCCCAGGCTACATTAAAGGATATGAAATGGAAAATTTGTTATATTTTCTAGTGGACAATATCAGTTTCCATTGATACTGTCCAACGCAACAATAAAGATGAGAATAATCAGACCATGAGGACAGAACTGAACAGAGTAAAAAGAAATCGCGACTAACGACGACACAGTCAGTTGGTAGTGCAACTCTCCTCCTCGAGAGTCACTATGTGACCATTTTGTTCAGTCATTAAAATGTTGTATCAAAGTCTTCTTCTAATTCCTGCGGGCGGCCCTGTGCTGTATTGTGTATTCCGTCTAAAAATCCTGCTCTAATTTGCAGTCCCTGGCTCGCAGGCCTTGTAAGTCCTTTTCCCATCATTACCTGCCTGTAATGATGTGAAGCCCTGCTTTTGGAGAGATCACTTAGCCCACTCCTTCAAATACACTCGATTAGTGAGATCACACAGACTTAGCAATTGACAGTGCGTAGGATTGGAATGACATGGCCTTTGTCAAGGTTGCTCGCCTTATTATTTCGGGTGATGATGATGCCGCATTGGCACAGTGAGCCGGACCCTGTGGACCCGCTCAGGTCCCAACTGTGGCAGGGTTGATTTGACATTGGCTGTCAATCACAACCACCTGCCTCAGGGCTTACCATACTCATTGAGAAATAATTCATCCCCAATCGGCTCACGCCAGCTACAAGGCCACAGGAACTTGGGTCAGGGACCATGCAATATTTATTCTGTTGATCAGCATTATTATTTCAGCTCACAAATAAAATTATAAAAAAAGAAAGTTGATGCTGACTGTCAAGTGTCCTGTGGAAGAACTTCACGCAGAGGGATTTTGAAAAAGATCCCCCTTGCAACTAGCTAGCCCCACCAGAATGTATAAAATTTAAATTATGACAAGGCAGCTAATGAAAGCTGCTGCTGGATTTCACCCCAAAAATTTGATGAAGGTTATCAGTTTGGAGCTGGGCAATGAGAAGAAAGGACTTTCTGGACAAAATACTGTTGTACAGAAGTCATTAAGTAATGATATGATGAATTTCCCACTATTTAATGCAATAATCTTGTGGTAATTGGGTTTTGGAAACTTCCACCACAAGATTCCAACCAATACCATTTTATATAACCTGATGCCAGGATTGGCATGCAATAGCCTCCGCAAGAGTGGTCCAATTTATTTTGAGCACACACTTGATGCATTTGTTTATTTCTGAGCAAGTGACAAATTGTGTAATTTTGTGAAATCGGTCCAGTGTAAAGGCTGTGAAGTCCAAACTATTCTTGTGGGACCCACAGCCTTTCTGTTTCAAGCGAGCTCAGACCTTTAAAATGCTGACGGTCACTGCCTCACTCTACAAAAACATTCCTCAGGTTGCCCTTAGTGTCCCTTTAATGAAGCTGTTTTGAGGTAAAGTGAATCTTAATTGGGGGAATCTCTTCATTGCAACTAACAGCTCATTTAAAAGGTGTTACTTAAACAAAGGCCACAAAACCATGGGGACACATAAATATCTATGACTATGAAAACATGCATTTAAAGAAAAAATAAGTTATTTCACGCCCTGACTCACACTTGGCTAACCTGTATAACTCACACCAGGCAACACTACAGGACCTTCCAGTAGCATGGTGTGCTTCTGCTGTTGATTGACTGGTGAATGGACATATGACAGCTGTCAATCTCCTCCTCAGCTGGAGTTTGTGTGTGTGTGTTTGGGGGGGGGGGGGGGTCACAGAGGTTGAGGCTGCAGTAAGGTTGTCCATCCGGTTGCTCTCCTCCCTTAAAGCAACAACAACAACAACAACAGCAATGCTCTTATCTGCAACATAGAAATATCTCCAGCGTATCTCTGTTGACATTCAAGGAGTGTGGAAATGGCTGGAGTGGGATGGCTCCAGTTAACCGAGATGTGTCATGACATTTCGATGGGAGCGAGAGTAGAATGAGGAAGAGCATGGCTTTTTCCAGGCGCTGGCACAGGGAAATGGCACTCTGGACAGCACTTTAGGTTTTTAATGAGGATATATGGCCCGAGGACTGTGAGTCGCTGGTCTCCCCCCACCAAGTGAGATCGTCTGATGTGGTGGTCTACTATGGTCTGCTGTGCCATAAGGCTGTGCGTTAATGACTATGGTTTGATTTAAAGTCTGTAGTACAGGGCATCTAAAAGGGTTCACATGAGAAGCAGCCCATCTCGAGGCAGACAGTCATCCATGATAGATAATTTCATGGTTCATTTTAGAGTAATCGTATCACATTTCCCTTTTGTTGAAAACCCTTTGAGTAACGCAGTTATAACAGCCAATCAAAATGTAACACACTGGATGGAAATAATGTTTTCCAGTCACGGGAACGTATTCTTTGAAATGGTTCATCTCCAACAAATACCATGCTGTGGCCTGATTTGGTTGGCGTACAGTGCAGATTGTCACCTTCTCTCTCTCTCTCTCTCTCTCTCTCTCTCTCTCTCTCTCTCTCTCTATCTCTCTCTCTCTATCTCTTTCTGGTTCGACCTTGAATATAAAAGCAGTTAGGATGGGTTTGCTCTAGTGTCTCATATGTGGTGTGTTGGCCTGGCCAGCTGGCCCTATGCCAGGCCGGTGGGTGTGTGTGTGTGTGCGGGAGAGAAGTCCAGAGCTGGAGCCGGAGCTGTCTGTGGAGGTCTGGAGGACTTCAGGAGCTGCAGGGCTTTGCAGATGGTGGCTGAGATTGATACACGTGGAGGTCAGCCAGTGGATTTAAAAACAGCAGTGGCACCATGCCACCAGGACTGGGGGAGGGGGGTAGTGTTGTTGGAGGGGGGGGGGGTAGGAGAAGGAGAGGACAGGGTTGGGGGTTTCAGTCCAAAGACTGCCACTCATCACTGATTCTGGAGCCCGACCGGGAGAAGGCTGACAGGGGATGTCCAGAGACGCATAAACAGCCAGAAAAAGGACAATGACAAAAATAATGTCAATAAACCACACAAGGTCCTTCTCCTCCCTCCCTCCTCCCCTCCCTCTCTCACACACCCAAAGTTGGGCCACATTGTTTACTGAACTGCAACAACAACAGTGGTACGGGCTACTTCACTGGCTACCCTCAGCACACATCCCCTCGCTAACAGTGGACTGTCCAACAACACAAGGAAGCAATCAAGCAGCTGATCAAAAAATACAACAAAAATAAGAAAAAGGAAAAGAAGAAGGAAGAATGGAATCCTGCACCTCATTCTCACTGTGAGCCAAAGCCAGGGGAGCAACATGCCCTGGATGACCTGTAATAGCATCATTTCACAGAACATGGCTATTACTCCTAATACGCCTCATTCTCCCAATGGCTGCAATCATGGGCCAAATGACTAAAGAGTGTTCCATAATTGGGATGATTGCTGTTTGTCATGATTTTACTGATGTCAAATCGCTCCTGGTGTGAGCACACTGGCCTATGGGGGAAAGGTGTAGTAGACCATTCTATAGACATATACGTAAAAATTATATGCACTATGATGTCTTTAGTTCTCCCTCTCAGACGCACAGTGATAGCAGATAACCAACACCCCTCCCCTCTCAGGCTCTATAAGGTCACTGTGATAATGGCTACCCAACCTAGTAATTGTCTGTGGCGAGATAGAAGGTAATTTTCACAGAGAGCAATCTGGGATGATTAATACAGAGCTAAATCTGTAGGCCGCGAAGTTCGGCATCTAATACAAGTCAGATGCTTCTTGTCTGATTACAGCGTGATGTGTTTAGACACTGGCGTTTTGCAAAACACAGGTTTTTTGAGGTACAGACAGATAGATTAATCCATTAAAACCAGTGCACATGTGACAGTGAAATATATACACAGATACACACACACACACTGACACACACATACACACACACACATACACACACACGGCATGTGGCCCAGGACAGAATGTTATTGTGGAGGACACAACGCTACTGGGATGGGGTTATTAAATTGAATTCAGCACAAGTTCATCTCATTCCCAAGGTCTCTGCAGGAGGTGTTGTGATTACATTGCTCCTTCCCTCATGCTGCTGGCAGACTACTGTGGGACACGTGGATCGTACGGGGAGCGCGGAGGGGGGTGGGGGGAGGGGGGCACGAGGAGAGGATTCCTACTATGGGCCATTTGTGTGGACACAAACATGGCACACAGGCCCCAGTGAGTCAGAGGTAAACACACAACATCAGTGGAAATATGTACCTTAAACAGAAGTGAGCTCTACTTTTTCATATAAAAATATGGTCTGCAGGTTACAGTTTCTTTCTTTCTTTCTTTCTCCATCTATCTGTCTCAATCTCTCCCCTAGCTCTCTCTTTTTTGTTACCCTTGAAATGTGAGCAGAGCGAGTTTGTGGAATGGGATTCTGGCCTGCTGGGCAAAGATATCAATGGGCTCTGAAGTCATTACAGTTTGGCCCGGTTCTTGTGGTGAAGCCGCTGGGTGGTCCATCTCACACCGGCTAGTTCTTCCCATCAAAAATGGGATGCTGGGCAGCTATAGTCCTTCCCCGGTCCACGGGCCCCCCAGTGGTCTGGGTAATGGGAAAATAATAAAAAGAATGTACTCAACAGCCCCTGCCAACAAAGAAGGATTGTGAGCGTTATCAATACATACGGTGGCTACAGTGATGCCTCAGCTAGACAGACAACAGGAAGAGAGAGGCATCCTGGGTCAGGCGCTAAGCCCAGCCTGCTGACAAGAGTCTGGCGTGTCGGTTTCTTATGCTATGTAGCTGTACAGGTAACAGTAGTAGCATAGCACTTTAACGTCTCATCAGTTAATGTTTTTGGTCTTCTTTAAAGGTACCATCAGCGATTCTAAGAGGGAAGCTACACATCAGCTTCTACTATAACCAGTGGAATTGGTTACACCAGATGTGATAGCGGTGCTAACATTCGAAAAAATTAGACCAGTTTTCTAAAACTATGTTTACGCCACGCAAAGTGTGGGGTTGTAAGTATTATGGGTTGCCAACCCATAATACTTTTTGTCACATTCAGCAAATATCTCCTCACGATAAGCTAGCTCTCCAGTGAGCACACTGTAAAAACTGATCTTCGTACATGGCCCTGGCTCCATGAACTGGAAACAAAATGGAGCATAACAAAACTGTTCCAGCCAATCACTGGAAGGGAAGTTTGGGGGAGGGGATTGGTTCTCTCTCTGGTGTTTTGATTGGTTGAAATATCAACAGAAATGATGTCATACAGAACCGCTGACAGTACCTTTAATTAGTCTCATTAGTCACCCAATGCACCTGCAGTTACCGATTACTTTATAAAGTGACCTACAAATCGTTTTTCTGATCCTAACTACATTATCAATTACATGGGGTTTCCTTAAACATAGAAGTTAATTGCTACATATAAAAGGATTTGTATATATTATGGATCCAAGTTATCAGTTTTCAATGTATAGTAGACCTAGTAGACAAATAGAGGTCTTCGTCCAGACTTGGATTTCTGAGAAATTGCATTTCCACTCATTAATTTCTATAAGACTGTGCTACATAACTGGATTTTTATTACATGGTCCACTTAGTGGAAAACACATTTCTGACAAAGTCATTTTTGATGCGATTTACAAAATTATTCAGATGGCAGAAGGGAAAGACATGGTCCAAAGGGAACAG
>NW_027468837.1:10963458-11275958 GCF_046254945.1 Alosa pseudoharengus | reverse complement strand
TGTTTGTACATGTGTATATCTATTAGTGATATTAGTGTAGAACTGTTTGTACATGTGTATCTCTCTGCTCTTGCAGTAGAGTCTGCTGAGGCTCTACCCCCTACAGGTCTTTCCTGTCCTGAGACATTTTTTAACGAGTCCTGATCACCTATTTGTTTCATGTGCAGAAGGATTTTCTGGATTTGGAAAATTGTTTTTGCCCTCCTTTGATTGGATTGAGATACAACATATGAGGAGATAATCAAACAACATCAAACAATTTTGTATTAGTGTTAGCATGTTTGATTGCTTTGATTAATTATTGTGACTCAAATATCTTCATACTGTATGAACCTCTCTTCTGCTTATCCACATATTTACATAAATGGATGGATGGATGGATGGATGGATGGACTGATGGTTATCCAGAGGCAAATGTATTACCCCCAGACACTAATTTGCTGTGTGAAAGGACAGACAATGTCTTCTTCTCCCAGCTCCATTAGTTATAGAGACACCATACACAGTCAACATCAGGCGCAACAAGCATGTGGCTGCTTTGTAAGATGACTCAGGATCATTTACAGCAAGATATGGAGGCATGTAAATCATACTGCAGCACTTGGTGTAACATGGGTAAACAGACGAAGAAAGCTTTTTGGCACAATATACACAAATGTATTGTTATTTATATAAATAATTAGTTAATTAATCATTTTTTACATGAATATATGCATGTTTTTTTTTTGTTTATAACACCAAACATTACAAACAAAGGCCTGATTCTTTCTACCAGCAAAACCCACCCACAGCCTCTTCAAAGTGTCAGGGAGGTTATATCAGCATCCCAGGAGAAGCAATTAGAGCCACAAATAAGGCAGAGCAATTAGAAATGGGCTTGACTTACAGTGCTTGTGCTCAATAGTACTACCATCGGCCCCTAATGGCTCCCAGTAATACAGGCCAGATCACACACACAGAGAGAGAGAGAGACTGTGTATGAGAGAGGCAGAGAGAGAAAGAGAGAGACACACACAGAGAGGGAGAGACTGTGTATGAGAGAGGCAGAGAGAGATAGAGACAGAGAGAGACAGAGAGAGAGAGAGAGAGAGAGACAGAGAGACAGAGAGAAAGGGGAAGTAAGCAGAAAAGAGAGAGTTGGGGGGGGGGTGTTTGAGAGAGGATTGGAGAGAGTGATAAAGTGTGTGTGTGTGTGTGTGTGAGAGAGAGAGGTGAAATGAGAGAGCAAGAGAGGTGAAACGAAAGGGAGGAGGATGTCTTGGCACCACTCCTGATTTCACGGAGTGCTCAGTCTGTCTTAGTTAAGAGTTGACTCCACGAGCTCCCTCTTGATCTGACAACCAGCTTCCGTACGGCTTCAAAGGCTTATGGGCAAGGAAGTGGGGCGCCTACTGTATGCCACTTATTCTGATCTTCACATACGGACAGGTAGCAAAGACAGCTCCTCTTTCTTTTGTCGCGCCCAGATAGAACATTTCATCATGTTGTAATGCTGAATACACTCCAGTTAATGAGCCTCGTTGTGCCTCTCGCTACGGCAGGTATTTTTTTCACTTCTTTAGTGAATTAATCTGTTATTTGGTTAGTTTTGAGATCGTTTGATTTCTCTAATCTCTTTGTAAATAAAACCACAGAGATTTGTGCTTAGGTGTGTCAAGTTGTCATGCCACACAAAGTATTCTGTTTTTTCTGTCATGAAACTTCAACATCTCATCATAAGCTGATAACAATCATACAACTAAGCTACATTAGTTTGGCTTGCAATGCAGGTAAATTCTGTATCTACAGTAATATCAATATGATTATCTACTTTAATGGGAACTTCCCTGTTTACATTAAATAATTCTATTTCTCTCATTTTATCAGTTGCTGTTGCAGCTTAATCTGCTTGTCCCTCATACAGTAATTCTATCCATCCATGAACACAGATAAAGAACTCACTCCCAAAAGCAATTTTCTAAATCTAATTTGGTAATGCATAATTTATAAGAGGGTCAGTCCATGGTGAATTCACTAACTATCAGTCCCACACACTGCAGGAATACCTCGACTCAAAGCTAAACCTCACTCCCACCCAGTGGATTACACATAATTTTCTGGCTTGTTAAACCAAATAATATAAAAGACATCAGTGGGAAACGAATGTGTGTGATATTGCATGGTAACAACAAGAGTGTCATATTTACCTTCAGTTTATTGAACAGAGAAGGATTTGTGACAGATCAAAGAGGGATGGAATTCAGAACCCTTTTTTTTATTCGAAGCCTTCAAATGTGAAGGTCGAGGCAACACTGCATTCACTTCTAGTTCTGCATTTCATCTTAGTCATGAGGTGTCAGGCAGTTCCAAATGAAGCTTGCATGTACATTCGGCATACATTAAGCATCTGAGGAAGAGTCCTGACTCTCAACTGTTTCACTAGTTTTCTATTGGCACCCAGTAGGCCTACAATTCAATACATTGCACATGGCCATCATAATGGCATAACATAAAGCAGTCTAAAGGAACCTTGACATTTAAAATAGAGGGGCGCTATCTGAGCATGTGAAATGTGTCCCTGGTAAATGGTATGTGTAATGGTCTACCTGTTGGTGGTCTCTGAAGCCATGTGGCTGTGATGTCAGTTTCCAACATTACGTTAAACTGGCAAAGAGTAGCTCTAAGATACCACATTCCGCTGCCTCTCAGCAAAACTGAAATATTATTGGAAAAAGCAAACGTGATTGAGTTGTGGAGTTGATAAATATGTGTAGGCTGGATAACTTTAGATTTGTTTACAATTACATGTTTTGAATTAATTGGCATTCATGTTCATGGAGTGACAGCTACAGTAATCAATTATCTAAACATTAAATTAGCTAATCATTATCAACAATTTGAGCGTTAAAGTTTTATCGGTTTTATGCAATAGTTCCTTATTAATGATACATCGTAAACAAACAGTTTTTCCAGTCATAATTTAAGAGGAAAGGGTTTATTTGGGACAATCATGCATAGCTTGCTTATTCCACAAGACATTTCTGTTTCTTTTTTTTGTCAAGAAATGCAAAACCAATTACACATCCGATTGTTGTTTTACACTCTCGAACAGCATCTTGCTTATCTCCATACAGCATGATCACTCACAACAAGCAGCTTTTCCATGCACGCATAGTTCACATTGGATTTATTTTTCAGAGAACAATGCCACAGAATGTAAAAACAAGAGGATTTCTCTGCACAAAGACTCAGTTTGTTTGCCAAACATGGCACGGGTGCCACTATGAGCTCATTGTTTAAGGGAATGTCCAACTTTTTACCAATTACTGTTTTAGTTAAATCCTCCAATGGGATTCTTCTAGTATGTCTGTTTGTTTGTGTGTTTGTTACTGGCTTCATGATACCAATTATATGTACAGTAAATAGTTGTCCATATGATGATATGCAAGTTTTTTTTTTTTTTGAACTTCACAGAATTTACCAACTTTGAGTGAAAAAAACTTTTAACTAAAAACTTTTAAGAACATTTAGCTGAGGTTAAGGTAACTCAAGTACAAGGCACATGGTGTTACGCAATACTAAGAGCACATTAGTGTGCATTTGGCATAAACCCAATCTATACTGAATCCTCAATAATATGAACTATGGAAATATAGAAAGCCTCCAATTCCGGCTGTCCCACAATCATAGAACAATCTTGTTTTCTTAAATTTTATTGCATTCTTATCTTTCAAAATACTAGAGACAGAGGACAGCCAGAGCAATGAGACAAACAGGAGAGAGAGAGAGCGAGAGAGAAAGTGTGTGTGTGTGTGTGTGTGTGTGTGTGTGTGTGAGGCACTACTGTACTTGCTGTATGGCACCGGTATGAAGGTGATTTATTTCTCATTTAATCTGGTTTGGCAGAGAGGAGAATGCGCTCGCGCTGTTTGCTATATTTACTGGCTCAGGCGGATTCCGGTGACCTGACTCCCAGCTGCTCTGACGAGATAGGAGCTTCAATCCCGAGGCCTATACAGCCGCCTGCCTCTCTCTCTTTTTCTCTCTTTCTCTCTGTTTCGCTCTCTCTCCCTCTCTCTCTCTCTCTACCTCTCGCTTTGGTGCTCCCTCTATCGTATGCCGCTGTCTGTCTGTGAGTTTGCTGCATGTCTGCTGTTCTGATTGAGGAGGAAGGGCAATGACCCACAGCCTGGTTTGCTGTCAGTGGCTCTGATTGGACATGGGCAAGGTGAAAAAGTTTACAGCGAGACAGAAGGCAGATTGCGCCGGATTGCTGTGTTCTTCTCCAGCACTTTTACAGTTTGTAAACTGTCAAAGGATCACCTTAAGGAACTTTCAGGTACATCTCATGGAACATTCTCTCCTTCCTTCCATACCCACCATGTACCGGTACACATGTCTTGTTGCACCTCACTGAAAGCAAGCCTGCCCAACCACTGGGAAGAAGCCTCTAGTGTCATATCTATATAACAATGAGATGTGCATTTCTCTCGCTCTCTCTCTCTCTCTGGCCTGCACTTCCCACCCTCTTTCCAGGAGTGTTCAAATATTCATTATATTCAGCATTTTTCAGCACCCATCAACGTTTAATCAAGTATTGGTTGTCTCAGTCCATAACCGTCTCTAATCAAACGGAATACGGAATCAGAAGACATTCCATTCCTCTGTTCCCTCTTATTAGCGCTGCTAACACAAATGCTTGTCAGATTTGGGCCCTCCTCATCTCTAAGGATGAGTTCCTGGCATTTTTTGCGCCACACATTCAGTGTTTAATAAGGCATGAGAATTTACCCTCTTGAGGGGGGAGGCCCGGGGGGATGTCCCTGTGACTGCGCCTCTACGAGTGCCCCTCCCAGGGCCGAGGCGCAGCTCTGAAGTGGTCGCCACGGAGACGCTGCGCTTGGGGCCGAGATTGATCTGGAGATGGGTGGAGTGAATGCTTGTCATGATTTACACACGGAGATAGGCCTCCTTCAAATGTCCGGGGGACACACTCACACACACGGGCAAGTGTGACTTCCAGAGCCACATAGGGATCAAGCACCGGAGGAGAGGCCGTCTGTCACAGCATGACAGTCTCTGAAGTGATCTCACAGCTACTTCAGCATCAGATCCTTAGAAACGCATTACATTCCGACTGGCTAAAGGATCTGAAACAATTTTTTTTTTTTACAGTATTTAATTTACATTCACATTTACAATAAATAACATTAACAATTTACAGTATATTGTTTGTATTAAGTATACCGTAAAACACTTTAATCATTTATGACTGTACATCAGACTGTATTTACATAGCAATGCCAAAACTAGATTTAGACATGAACAGCATGTTCTGTTATTCCATTTAGTACACTGCACCTAATAGTCTTAAACGGTAACACGACTATTATAAAGAAGCATGCGACCAGCATTGTAGGCAGAGTTGTCCAAATTTTTATCTCTCTTTCCCCAGGAGTGTTGTGCGTTTCCTTAAGATAGATAGATAGATAGATAGATAGATAGATAGATAGATAGATACTTATTTGATCCCTAGAGGAAATTCAAGGTCACAGTAGCATACAGACAACATACACACACACGTTCACTAACAGCAGAAAAAGTAATTAAAATATATAATATATTAAAAAAAAAACTTAATCTAAATCAATTCTAAAAAACAGTATCCACATAGTGGGTGATTAATCAATCAGGTGCGCTTGCAATGACTGAAGCAGGGACTGAGCCTGTGGTCCTCTGTGCATAAGGTAAGGTAAGGTGCTCTTTGTGAATGAGTGTCATCGTGATGGTGCAAATGAGTAAGTCAAACGAGTAAGTCAAACAGTGCAACAGTGCAAGAATAAAGTCTATAAAGTATATCTATGTATAAATAACTATATTAAGAAAGGTATAAGTGTGGTCACAGTTCGGCTGTGGCATGGAGGGAGGGGTTGTGCATATTATGTGCTAATAAAGCACGCAAACAGTGAGGCAGAAGACAATGGTAAAGTGGCTAGTGGACAGACAGTTCAAGACATGGAGGTGATGAAGAGGCAGACAGACTATGCGGAGAAGTCTATTTCTCCTCTTCCCTTAAGTGATGCATTGAACAGTTCAATGGCCCTGGGGATGAATGACTTCCTCAGTCTGTCTGTTGTGCAAGGCAGTGAGCGAAGTCTCCAGCTGATCAGGCTCTTCTGCTTAACAATAGTGCTGTGGAGTGGATGACACTCATTGTCCAAGATGTTGATCAGTTTGTTCAGGGTCCTTTTGTCAGATATTGAAGTGATGCACTCCAGTTCAGCTCCCACTACAGAGCCAGCTTTCCTTACCAGCCTGTCAAGTCGCCCCGCATCCTTCTTTGTGCTTCCTCCCCAACATACCACTGCATAGAAGAGGACACTGGCAACAACAGACTGGTAGAACATCCTGAGGAGCTTGCTGCACACATTGAAGGAACGCAGCCTCCTCAGGAAGTACAGCCTGGTCTGCCCTTTCTTGTAGAGTGCGTCAGTGTTGGCTGACCAGTCCAGTTAGGACTGTTAGCACCTCGACATTGACCCCATCAATGGAGACTGGTAGCAGAGTGGGCTTAGACCTGCGGAAATCCACCACCATCTCCTTGGTCTTTGAAGTGTTGAGTTGGAGATGATTGAGTTTGCACCATTGCACAAAGTCCTCCACCAGGCTCCTATACTGCCCTACAAAGCCAAAAGGCAGTAACTGCATTTTTGGTCGAAAATGAGTTAATGTCATTTTTGGGATATTAAAGACTTCCTTTATCATGTGGATAAATATCTATACTCAATTTGACTGTTTTTAAAAAAAAATAGAGGGTTGTGTTCACCGTAACTCCCAAAACCATACAAGCAACCATGGCAGAGAGCCACAACTGCAGTTACTGTTCTTTGGCTTTGTTCTTCGACGTACAAGTACAGTTACCATACTCTGCCTTTGGTAGCAAATATTGATTATATGTCAGTTACTGCCTTTTGCCTTTGCACGACTCCTTATTTTTAGTTCATAATACAAAGGCAGAGTACAGTATCTGACAAATAAGGGTCAAAGGTCAACTTTGAGCACAAGTTTTTTTTTATATACACACATTTCTTCATCAGGGCAACAATTCACCAGATTTTCATTGCTCTACCTATAATACATTTGTGTAGACAAAACAAAAAACTTTAAAGTCATTTTTCTCAGTTTGACACTCTGGTCAGTTACTGCCTTTTGCCTTTGTAGGGCAGTATACTCCTCCTCCTGCCCGTTCCTGATACACCCCACAATTGCAGTATCGTCAGAAAACTTCTGCATGTGGCATGACTCAGTGTTGTAGCAGAAGTCAGATGTGTACAAGGTGAACAGGACTGGAGAGAGCACAGTTCCCTGTGGCGCTCCGGTGCTGCTGATCATAGTGTGAGAGAGACAGTTCTTCAGTCTGACGAACTGTGGTCGCTCCGTCAGGTAATCCTTAAGCGCTTTGTTCCTCTGAGTGTATACTGTCAGCTCCACCACAGACCCTGACAAGCGGTCAGTGAGGTCAGGACTGGCCAGTCCTCTGGCCTGCTCTGAAGGAAGGATGCATATGTACTGTATACTGAAACTAAAAAGACCTCAGTAAGTCTTGAGCAGAAACACTGATCAAACAGTTGGTATTTTAAAATGCCATAGAAGATTATGGATCCTTAGACCAAAAATGAAAAACCCTCTCTTTTTTTGTGATTATGCTTTTTTATTTGTATTCAATAAAAGCACATATCATACACAGAGAGCATACAGATGAGAGGGAAATTCAAAGCCTTCTAACAAATATGTTGTAAACATGTAATGTAATGAATATGTAACGTAATTAACATGTTATACACATGTGTAATGAACACATTAAAACAAGATGACTAAAGATTTCTAGATGTTTTTTTGTTTTGAAAGCTAAATACACCTTCCATGCAAACCAGCTGATTCCCTGTACAGTAGGTGTGATATGGCAGGTCTGCCACCAGCCTGGCACCTGCAGGAGGCCGGGGTGGTGGTGGTGGTGGTGGCGATGGCGGTGGTGGCGGTGGCGATGGCGGTGGTGGCGGTGGTGGTGGCGGTGGTGGCGGCGGCTCTCCTGTGCTGGCCTACAGCATGCCCAAGGTCATGTGGCAGCAGCAGGGTGACGTCTGGCACGCAGGCGCACCTGTCTGGCGCTGATAACGGCCCGGCCCCAGCTGCAGGAGGCTGCAGAAAGCCTCGGCCGGCGCCATCTGAGCCTCTCTCTGCTCCGAGGCTGCGAGCGTGCCACTCGACCTCTCCCTTTCATGCTCCCCCTGTACGGCCAAAGCTTCAAAAGCTCCTGCTGGATTCTTGATAAAACAGGCTGAGGTGTGTGTGTGTGTGTGGGGGGGGGGGGGTCGGCGGATAATGTTCAGTGTGTGACCTGCAATTCCACTCCCTACATCTGAACCCTTTTACTCCTGTATATTCATGCACCACCTTTTGTTTCCTGTTGCTGTAATGCTATTGTGCTATTGGCACGATGGCATAATCGTTGGTGTATTGTATTGCATGGTGAAACGTGCAGACTCTGTCACGGTTGGTATTCATAGACTGCACTCTGGCAACCCTGGGCCAGGCTAAGTGCTTCACGCAGACAGACACAGATATGAAGGATTTCCCCGCAGGATTGCTGCACCATTGCACCACCTCTATTGTCCGCACTGAGTAAAATAGAGGACAGGACACTGGGAAATTGAGGTTTAAATTATTTAAAGAGCCCCATCAGGACAGCGATTTTGAAAGCCTTCATATTTCATAGCCTCAGGTTGTTTCAGTGATCTTAGCGCTGCACAGTTATACTCATCTCTTTTTTAGTGTTTTCGTTGGAGTGACTCCAGAGAGCGAAAGCCTGAAAGCCTTGAGTTCCTCCTGTTGTTCTGGCGCAGCGTATGCTATGTTTATGGGAAAACAGGCAGGCACCATGTCTCACATCATCTAATACTGCTATCAATGAATATCACAAACACTGTTTGCAAAACAGAATTTAGTATGTTATAGGGATAACCTGTGTACACTGTGAAATAGGGTATTTTTGACAGAAAACAAGGCAACAGCTGGAGCACAACTTTTATTTTAACCCCATTATGTGATAAAAACACAAGGCTTATATGAAGTGATCTGATCTCATACAGTGAGCTTCCACTGCCTCTTCAGTCTGTCTCTGGCTGTGGTGTTGCAAGAGCTTTTCACAATAACACAAGAGCAGACGGCGAACCCTGATTCGGTCCACTGGGGTCGTCGCTGCGTGACCTGTATGACCTCCAGAGTTCATGTTCCGAGTCTTCACACTCCAGATGAAGCCTAAAGTGCTCTGTGTCTGATAAACTGTGTGAATGGATGTGTGAGTGAAGGGAGGGTTGGGGAGTGTGTGTGTGAGTGTGTGTGTGTGTGTGTGTGTGTGTGTCACTCTGTCTCTCTCTCATCTCTCTCTCCCTCTCCTTCTGTGTGTGTGTGCCTGAGTGTGCGTGTGTCGGGGGAGCAGCCGAGAGAGAGAGACGGGTGTGTGTGTGTGTGTGTGTGTGTGTGTGTGTGTGTGTGTGTGTGTGTGTGTGTGTGTGTGTGTGTGGTGGGGGGGGGGGGGGTTAGGATGACAGACTGAGGGATTGAGTGAGACAGACAAGGACAAACAGAGGGGAGAAGAGACAGCTTGACTACTGTTTGACAATCACTCATCTCCCAACTCAGGTGTGGTGAGGTAATCTCCTACTTGACTCTGTCCATAAATTCTTCATATTACATCTCTGCCTCCATCAGTGACACTCTACGCGATTTATAACAAGGGCCGTGACAACAACAATAACCAGATCGTGTAATGACATCAAGAGCCAAGGTGGAGATAGAGATTCAGGTAGGACTGATGCCATTTTCCAGAGTCCTGTAAAGAGAAGCCATGCATGCACTGGGGCTGCATAAAACGCCTATCCATGTATGCACAGCCTTATTCTTTCTTTATTTACTTACTTTATTTGCTTGTTGTTTATTTGTTTAACTGATAATAATCTGTGCACAGAAAGCTGCAAGTAATCTCCATGTACCAATACATCTATGCAGGGGGGTGGGGGGGGGGGTGGGGTGGGGGTGTCTCCTAATTTGTAGCATGCTGAAAAATTAAACCCTTGCACATTAAGAGAAGACATGCAATAAAAGTCACGTCTGGCGTCTAGGTCACTGTCCTTTCACTCACACTATTTCCACTAACTAAGCTTTATTCCCTTAATGATCCTAATCCCTTAGCCCTTATTGTTCTTTTGCAGCACTTTCTGCAGCTGGTCCCCCAGAAACCCCCGGCGTAGCGTAGCGATGGGAAAACCTTGAAAGAGGAGAGAGAGGACAAGCCGGCGGCCACTTTCTCCTCATGGGGAGGTTAAAGATGGCTTAGCATAATAGCACTTTTTTCTGGGTCAGCTGGCTTTGGCAGTCAAATACACTTCAGACAAGCAAGTAAGCAAGTGTGTGTGTGTGTGTGTGTGTGTGTGTGTGTGTGTGAGTGTGAGTGTGAGTGTGTGTGTGTGTGTGTGTGTGTGTGTGTGTGTGTGTGTGTGTGTGTGTGTGTGTGTTTGTGTGAGCGTGCATGTATGCGCATACTAAATAGTGATTGGGCCATGGGAGCCATAATGGACTTGTGCAACACACTTAAAAGATTATGTATCTTTTAACTGCTTAAATTAAGCCCTTTGTGGCATGGAAAAGAGACCCAAAAAACCTCTTTAGACTATCGTATGACAATGACCAGATGCTCAGCGGAAGTAGATTAGACGCTGTGTAATGCTCGGCAACTGTAAATAACGCGGCGGATTTAGCATCGTTTTAGAACAATCGCACATTTGTACAAAAGTCCATCTTAAATACATAAAACAGATTTAGGATGATCTTTTCCCCTTGAAATATCCATAGAACAATAAGCCTCTTGAAGTGCTTTCTGTAAAGAATGTCACAGTCACCCTTGGGTACCCTTTAAAATCGACCATTTAGGGTTGATTTCTCCATTTTGGGGGCCATGTACATGCTGAATGGGGACTCTTTCTTGTAGCATTTTCTAAATGTGTTCAGAGTTGGTGTTTGGATGAAAACAAGCAAGCAAGCAAATATTCAACATGAAAATATCCCTGGCTCAGCCACTGTCATAAATATACAAGATGTTTTCTAAAAAATACACACATCAACTTAGGCAAGCAAGCACTTGTTCAAAGAGTGTTAAAATCCTGTTGAGCGCAGCAACAATTTTTTTATGTCGCGCATCAATGGATGGAGGGGAGCTACCTGATTGTCTGTCGGTAAGCGAGTGTCATGTATCAATTTCATGCATAGTAAATGAGTCTCCAGAGCACCTACTGCCCCTCGTCAGGTAGCCGTGATAATTACTCTCCGCTCATTAATGGACACTTCCTGCTAGCCTCTTCATCTGCCCAGTTGTCGGGGAGAAAGTCAATGATCTTAATGGCTTCTCCATCACAATGAGCTCAATCTCTATCGCAATGGATGTGTTGCAGAACAGGCTGACAGAATGTATAAGATGATTGATCATTAGCCTGCCTTTTCCAGATGCATGTCTCCATTAATAGCAGGTATCAGGGAGAGGTGAGAATAATTTGCCCTGCAGTTGTCCACTGTTCACTGTAGTGGCAGCTTACCCATCATGTCATGGATATAAAAAACAATCATCAATCTCATTTTAAGATTTCAACAATGTGTCTTGGCAAAAATGCATCCTTTGGAATATTTATATTGTTACGATGGCCATCTGTAATTTTGGTTAAAAAAAAGAATGCATATTTTAAAATGGTAAATTCAGACATGGTTACAGTGATCAGAGGGTCATCAAGTAACATACTCCCACACTTCCCATACTCTGTCTGTCTGGTATGTGCACGACCATTGTTGCATGGCGCTTTTTACATCAGCGGCATTCACACTTACAGCCTTGCAACAGTGTGTGCTGTAATGGGTTGAACATACCAAAAGCACCAAGGTTCAGACCAGGAGGTATTATTATCTCCACAAAGCAAGAATGTATCTGAGAGACTGACACAGACATATCCACAGACTATCACACTGAAGCAGACAGAGATGTCAGAACAATGTGCTAGCAGGGAAAAAAGCAGACCCTTCCGTAATGTCATCAGTGCTGTGGTGGCATTCTGAACTCTGGTGTTATTTTCACTGTACTGGCAATACGTTATCAAAGATGATGCGCAGTTTAGTCTCCACAAACACAACACTTCTTCTGACTGTAAACTCCCACAGTCAGCCTTGGAAAGGAATTGTAAATCTGCCCCCCCCTCCCCCAACACACACACACAGGTACAGGCACACACACACACACACACACACACACACACACACACACCACTTCCTCCCTCCCTCCCACCCTCACCCTTGACAATTTTCTGTCAGATATTTTACTCTGACAACCAAACTGATGATTTTAACCCTGACAATCAATAATAAATAAGTAAATAAATAACAAATCAAGGACAGTGTTCTTGGTTAAGAATTTTGGGCATTGGATTTTGGCGCTGTGAAAAGCTTCAGAATAAGATTGATCTAATGAAATCAAGTGCTGCTCGTAGTTCACAAAGCACGGGAAGAGCCTGTGGCTTGTTGACAGTCAGTGGGGATAGATTTCCCTTGTATGAAATACTGCCTTTAACATTTTAGCCACAGAAAAACGCTGAATAACATCAGCCTCCCTGCTGAGAATCCAAGAACTAAATGCTGACAAAACAAACTGAGGAAACAGAATCCTAAAGAAAAATTCACACAGAAACAACTGTTTCACGGCTTTCGACAAACAGAAAAAAAATTGATCCTCACCAAAAATAACCAATAATGTTTTCTCTGAATGCGCCTCAAATGTTTTACCTGCATATAAACATGCGTTTTTAAGGTACAGCCATTGAATAATAGCATTGAGCGTGTGGTTTTTAAGGCGATTGATACGGTCTAAGTATAATCCGGTACACTGAGATTCAGTGTGGTGATTAATGCAGATGTTGTCAGTGAGTCACTCTCCACAGGATGGTAGGCGACGTTCCGGGTCTCCTTATCGGGTAGTTCAGGGGATTACATCAGGTGCTCTGAGTAGGGGCCCACTTCAGGGAGCAGTTCAGAATCTCCTGAAGAAGCGTGACAAGCTGGAGGAGAGGGGGCCGGGGAGATGTACTGTAAGCCTCTTCGGAAACGGTGAAACTAACGACATCCACGTCTCTTCGTCATACCTGGGCAAGTTGTGTCAGCTTTTGTTAATCTCCTGGTGTGAGAGGGTGGCAATTCGCATTGCTTTGCAGTGTGCAAAAAGCTGTGCAAGCGTTGTGGGGAATCCAGGGAACAGCACGCCTCTAAAAACTGAAGTCAATATTATTGCTTAGCATCACCCCCCGAGCAAAAAAAGCTGCAATATTCAGACAAAAATGTTATATTCAAGGAGGGCTGGGATGAAAGTAATACAAAAAAGGAAGTTAAAAGTTTCTGAGTCATGCACTATGTTTGTGGAGTTAGAAAATTAAATAGCAGAAAAGTTATTTCAAACAAAGAAACTATGTATTGCAGATGTTTCCTTCAAACTGAATAAATGCATAAAGATACATGGAAATCCTCAGAGCAGAGACTGCAGATTCAGATGTTAAATATATTGGATAATAAAAATATTGGAAGTCCTCAATTGTCGGTCCAGGCAAATGAAATCTAAATAAATTGGTCTCAATTACAGAACCATACTGTCTCTTTTCTCTCACTTTTAACTGTATACAATAAAAAAGTTCAATACTTATTAAATCATGGGCTGAAGTCATCCATCCATTAAAGCCATCCTTAAATCCTCATTCAAATCCAAAGATAAAAGGCAATTGTCTGGTTTTGTGCATGTACCATTTTGATATAAAATGCAAAAGAAAAAAAAGCAGTGTAATTGCGCGCCGTTAAATTTTATGACCAATGTGATAATGACTTTTAAAACGTTAACTTCCAGCATATTGTACCAGACTGGACAAGCCTGCTCCTACAAAGTGTCTCCTAATGGGTTTGCTGACACTATCAATCAGCTAGTTTCATCAGCTGCGGTAGAACTAAAGAGCATCACTCAATGCCACCCCTCGTCTGTCTTTACCAATCCAGCCCGCAGATTTATGACTCTCGGTTGGCGCAATTAGCTTGTTCCAGAGTTGGTCAAAAAAAAAAAAAAGAAAGAAAAAAATCGGTCAGGGGCAAAACGATGAGAAAAAAACAGTGGCACCCACACAAGCTCCCAGGTGCTTAATCAGACAATGACAAACCCCTCTCAGGCTGGTCCAGATGGAGGTGTTTTGTGAGCAAGTGGAGGGAGAGCCCTCATTAGAAAGTGATGGAGACGTTCGGAGCTGCATCTCACTAGCACAATACTTTACCGGCCTAATTCTTCACTTTAGTACTATTTTGAGGAAGAGTTTATGAGCTGTGCATGACTGGCTTCTTTCATGTGGAAATGACATTACTTACAGTATGCCAACAAATGGACATTTTCTGGACTGATTACTGTCCACTATTTCACAATGAGTTGCCATGGAAATCAAAGAGGTGATGAAGTAGTAGTTTATGACACTGCAGAAGCAAACAAGTAAACAATTTTCCACTTTTCCACTAATTACAGTGGGTGACTAGAAAGCCAAACATTGTGTCTTAACATCCTCCTTATGCCCAAAGTCTTAAAGCTTCAGAACACAGCATTTTTAATTCCAGTGAATCTGGATGACACAAATTGTATTTAGCCAAATAAAAATAACAAATGCCCACTCAGTTAATACAGATATGACATTAGTATGACTGATGGTGAATGGCACGAGACTGATTCTCTTTTCCAGTGAGTGAAGCTCGGAGCTGAAGAAAGACAGAAGGGTATCAACAGTGAGACGGATCTGAGCTCAGCTGCACCCATAGGGAGACGCCAAATCATGCTGACTCAGAGAGAAAGCTGGCTCTGCCGGAACCTGACAAGGCTGGAGGATTTCCATATGGAAAAAAGAAGCTCCATTTGCCTTCAAGTGAGGATGAGTGAGTGAGAGTGAGAGAGAGAGCGAGAGATGGAGAGAGAGGGAGAGAAGGAGAGAGAGAGGGGGGGGGTAAAAGGGGGAGAGAAAGCAGTGAGGATGGGTTTTTTGTGAGTAATTGAAGCCTCAAGGAATCAACGTCTCAATTAACAAAACATGCCAGGCAATTCTAGGCACCACAACCCCAGACTAGCGTGTGGTGGGGGTTAGTGTGTGAAATAGTCAAATGAAAAGAAGAGTCTCTGTCCTCTCTGACAATCTCATCATTTATTCCTTTTCTCCCCTCCACATAAACGACAAAGAGTATTTGACAGACCGTGGAGAACTAGTCACTTACCAAGCTGACTGCCTGTTAAATGTCACTGTAGAAGTTTCACAGCAAGGGAGGAAAATACTATTAAATAATCAAATAAGAATGTCATCTTGCTAAAGATCTCAGCCATTTGCAAGGTACATTTAGGCAATTCAAAGAAGTTGTAGTCATAGCTTTAACGAAAATGCATTTATTTTTTTGCCAAACCACTGACATTAACATATCTGCTTCATTTTCTTTGAATAGAACAGACAGTTTGATTTGTGTCTTGTTTATGAACTACTGCAACGTGTTCACTTACCTGATGTACCATTTCTTATAATTAAAGCTATCAGCACATAACATGATTTCTTTTTTCCTCTCTCTCTCTTCTGAGGTATGGTTTGAACTCACTCAATCTGTCTGGGTAAACATCCTTTCATATTTATTTACCCTTTTCAACACTGCAGTGCACATTGCATTGCAGCTGCCTTCTCTACACCTGATGATTAAATGAATATTCGGTTTGGGAGTGCAGTCCAGCTTATACTCAACAACCAAATGGCTCAGTCATAAGGCTCCCTAACTCTCAGTGAAAAACTCTGTGGTTGGACTCGTCCGTTAGATGTCTGACACGTTGTACACAGATTCTATGCAAACATGCTCCATATCTAGCTCTCATCTCTAGGGGTAGGAAATGACTGGCCCAGTTCTAGCGCTTTATTAAAAGTGAGGAGGGAAAAAAGGGTCTGCCCTCAAGCAAACCTTCAACTCGGCTTTTTAATAAAGCCATTACTAAGCCCTCAATTGGGAGACACATATATCATGGGTCCCCTGCAATTGAATATCTCAGAAAAGAAAGAAAAAAACAGTAAAGCCATTTTTTTTTATTAATGCAGCGAATACTTAACCCTACCAGAGTGCTCCAGAGCCTGAGCATGCTTCCCTGGACATAATATTTGGTATACAGTTGGAATATAGTTGAAATACAACAATCTAAACTGATGAATAAACAGCAACCGAAGAGAGAGAAAACACACTGAATTATTGAAGGGGTTGTGCCTGTATCCAATGTGATGCCTCAGAGAGGGAGGGAGGCAAAAATAAATGGCTATGAGCTAATCTGGGGGTGGTGGGAGGATCGGTCACCGCTGCTGTCTGTTTTGCATGTACATACTGCCAAACAGGTTCTCAGAGCACACACAGCTATAAAGCCGCCAAGCAGCCACAGCGCTACACTCTGGATGCATGAACATAGGTGCTCACGGACAGGCCCCCAGAACGTAGGGCTGCCTAGCTGATTTAGCTGCCGGAACTAGCAACTCGAGCTATGTAAAACCGTTTGTTTTCACTTTTTACGTACTCGATAGTACTCGTGATCTCGAGAAACGGAGATCTAAAAAATCATCAAAAAAACATCAAATAACATAAAAAATCCCCAGATTTTTCCTTAATCAGTGTTACAAATATGCCAAGTCCACCCGACAAAACACGAAAATTGCCAAGACGCTATCTCTGACAAACCAAAACAAACAAAAGGGTTACAAAGGTAGCTCACTTACCTGCTACGTTGTCTAGGGATTCTAAAGTAACTACCTGCTAGCTAGGACCTGGATTGTAACGTTAAACTTGCCCTGCAGTGTATGTGCAAACATGAAGTTGAAAGCTAGGTCAGTGTGTATGAACTGTGGGTGCGACCAAAGTCCTTTTAGGCAAGTCACTCCACTCGGCGGCCATATTGCAACGATTTTTGGGCACTCATCGGGCATCCTATTCGGCAGAAATGCGCGTGCGCAAGGCTTCACAACACCAACCTTGCTCCAGCGGCGACTTGACAACACATGATTGGCACAATGTCTTCACAACACACCATATGATTGGCTCAATGTATTCACATCACACCACATGATTGGCTCAATGTATTCATATGTCAACGTTTTGCCGAGGAAGGGGTGGGAAATGTGTAAAAACGGCCATATTGACGTTACAAACTAACCTCATGCATTTCTATGAAGGATTTTTTGAGTGCTGTGTATCCACATTAGAAGGCCAGGAGCGTAACTTACCATCCGCCGAAGAGCGCAGAGGGATAACCCAATCCTTACCCCCAGCGAGTGGCCAGCCCAAGCTCCAGGTATCCTTCAAGTCAAAGTTTGTTTTACCACGACGGTAGTCCACAAAAGGAAAATGTCCAAACGAAAATTCTAAAAGGTCTGAGAGGTCATGGGCACGCTGCGTTGCAGACAAAGAAACTCACATCATGGGAAAACGCGCCTCTCATTAATCAGTCACCTGTTTCCCATTTTCAAACCTTGGTGCGTCAACGCCCACTAATCAGCTGACGCTTCCACGGCCTTCTCATATCAGTGTGTAGTTTGACTGTCCACTACATAACTGACTGTCCACTACGTAACATCAGCAACTTTAGTCCCACACGCAGTGACTTTGGTTCACCTACAGTAGGAGCACAGATTGGACGACACACACATAGACAAACCAGGTGTGCTGGTGTGCTGCACATATTGAGTGTGGGTGGGTGTCTGAGTTCCTCTCTGCAGTTTGGTGAGAGGGACCAGTGTTCGAATTATACTGTGAGCTTCGGGGGGTACAGGTATTTCGACTGGTGACGTCACTCTCTATTTTATATAAGCTTACACACATGATTTCACACTTGTGGTTCACAGTCAATTTTCCTTCAAAATATAGGTCATATGACCGTGGCTGGCTGGCCGACACGTTAAAAGAAGCTAGTCATACTAGCAAGCAAAATATACAGGGAAGGGTTGAATTTGGGTTTCAAGGTGCTTCATGTGCGTAAAATTGCGCGCCACAGTCAAAACATATTTTTTGGTATAGCAGTGAAATGCAAACATGGAAATGCATACAGACCAATAGCACGGAAATGGCAAACATACAACTTAAATTTAAGACGCAGAATTGTTTACAGATGGGCCACAGAAAGTCTCCCGTTTAATAGCCAAGTTCACCTAGCCTAAAACAAGGCCTGCCTTTGGTTCATTTGATTCGTTTTTCTTGGATAGGCTAAGCCTAACAAACATCAAGCAAATAAAAAAATGACTTGTTCACGTTTGGAAAACAAAAATCTTCACGTTGTTTAGCCTAGGCAATTCATATAATGTATAGCCTAGTAGGCAATTCATATAATGTGCGCCTGGTGTTATATCACAAAACGTTTGTGCAGCAACACGCTTTTAAGAAAGGCTGATCTCTAATAATGGCAACGAGGAAAGACATTTCAGGTCCAATTGATTATTATACTGTATGTTCACGTAGCGTTTCAAACAAACTGCAGGTAACGTTGCAATTATGGGTGTATGGGCATTTGCTTAAAAAAGGTTGAGAACCACTAATCTACATGCAAAATTCCCTGAATATTAGTGCAGATTCCCTCTTTTTAAGACATTAATGCACAACATGATAAATTGCCTCATTAAACCTCTCCCTGTGTCAGTATACTGTATCTATGGAACTCCTCCTATTGCGTGTGATTGTAGGCCTGATTTTTAAGCTAAGCAGCAGCGATGGTCGTGGCCGCTGAGTGGAAGGGAGATCTCCGATTAAACCATAGCAATCTTGATACTCAATGTTTTTCTAAGGTTGGTTATCACTATGTTACAAAGGCAGTGAAATATTAGACAAATGGCCAGTTGGCCACCGCTTGTTAACCCATTCGTATATCAGGCTTTAGCAGCCTACACTGTGCATTTGTTTCAATTCGTCAGTATTATATAATGGCAAAGAACACAGTCTGAACGTACCAGAGAAATGGTACAGCCCAATGGGGGTGAGGGTTTGAAAATTTCATTAGATTATATCCTGAATTGTTGGTATGTGATGGTAATACTGCATTTAACTAGATGTACTGCAGAGCGGTACAAAATATGACCGCCGCCCAGTCCAGCACATTTTTTCCACTAAAAGAAATCACGCTGAAAGGCCTATATGATTCTAACTGTCTCACTAAATTGCATTATCCACACTCAATTCTCACTGGTATCTGCTAGACAACAAGTACCAAAACATGATTAGTTCATAGATTTCACATGTAAAATTAATTTTATACAACCCCACCTCCATCTTGCCTGTTCATAATTCTGAGAAATTCTTGATTGTTTGTGTTATGTTTATGTTATGTGTGTGTGTGTGTGAGTGTGTGTGTGTGTGTGTGGGTGTGTGTGTGTGTGTGTGTGCGTGCTTGTGTGTGTGCCTGCGTATGTGCCTGTGCATGCAAGCGTACATATGTCTACTGTGTGAGTATGTGTCATACGTATGATTACTGTGAATGTATGTGTGTGTGTGTGTGTATCTGTTTGTGCACATGTGTGCACATGAAATGGGTTAACATGACCCCTGGAGGCAAACATACGGAAAAAAATGGTCATCCTAGGCCCTACAGTTCTCAAGATATTCACAGAGAACTGTGTCTGCCCTACCCTCCTTTCGGGGGGTCCAGTCCAGCGGGGGGGCTACAGATCAAAACGAAAAATGACGGTTCCATGCTATCCATGTGGGGGTACATGCCCACCAAGTTTTGTGTACCCCGGTCTTTCAGTGTCCCGGGAATCCTTGTTGGTGTACGTCACTAAATGTACACATAAATTATTTTATTGTAAGGCCCCATGAACGAAAGTACACAAAACTTGGCATGCATTCGGAGGATGTCATAATGATCCTACACTTTTAATTTCGTGCAGTTTTGACCTTGTCAGCCAGAGATATTGTGATGAAAAATTAATGTTTTGCTTTTTAATTTTTAACTAGGTGGCGCTATACATGAAATAAGTAGTAATGGGATGGGTTGACATGCCCCCTTAAGACCAACATACATAAAAAAGGTGGACCTCCTAGGCCCTACGGTTCTCGAGATATTCACAGAAAACTGTCTCCGGCCACCTACAGGCCAGTTGGTGTATAGTAACATAAATTAATTTATTGTGTGGCCCCCCATGAACGGAATTCCACAAAATTTGGCGTGCATACAGAGGGTGTCATAATGATCATACACTTCCAATTTCGTGCAGTTTTGACTATGTTAGGTCACAGATACCTTCAATTACAACACCTCATTTTTACTTTTTTGTGTTTAACTAGGTGGCGCTATACATGAAATGAGTGGTTATGGAATGGTTTGACATGGCCCCTTGAGATCAACATACAAAAAAAATGGTCCTCCTAAACCCTACGGTTTTCGAGATATTCACAGAAAACTGTGTCTGCCCTACCCTCCTTTCGGGGGTCCAGTACAGCGGGGGGGCTACAGATCAAAACGAAAAACGATGGTTCCATGCTATCCATGTGGGGTTACAAGCTCACCAAGTTTCGTGTACCCCGGTCTTTCAGTGTCCCGGTACTCATTGACGGAAATTTGGGCATGCGAAAAAGAAAAAGAAAAAAAAAACAAAAAACAAAAAAACAAAAAACAATTCTGACTAAACCTATATGACCGCCGCTTCGCTGCGCGGCGGTCATAATTGACCGATCCCAAGCCCCGCCCCCTTTTACTATGTCACAATGAGGACTTCGGAGGACCTCGGTCAACCTCGGTCAATTTTGAATTTTCTAGTGTCCATTCTGTATGACAATACGCCGGTTATGCGAATGCTATAATGCTTCTTTTGCGAGTAGCCTAAGTAACTAAATAACTAAAGAGCTCAAAAAGGTTCAAATATATGCCTGGGGTACTTGTAGAAGTGACATCCGATATCCTGACCGTGTGAAACGTTAACACACATAGGCCTAACTTTGCAAAACTTTGGATAGGCTGCTACTTTTCAGTAAAGAAATCTGAGTGTGTACGAAAATGTTCCCTTTATTTGTGTTCATAACTACACACAAAAACATAACTAAACCTGGTTTCCACTGTTGAAACGGCAACATAAGCCTAGGCAAAAAAGTATTGCCTACCTACCTTGCAGGAACTGAACTCGCACACTCATACGATTGGAAGACGCGCAAATAGGCTACACCTTCAATCACGTATCGCCTTACACACAACAACAATAGGCTACTTTCAGCTTTCAGGCACAGGCTAACTTGCCATGTTTAACTTGGGATAGAAGACTGTTCACAGAAATAAGCTAACGATTATTTTTTTCAACAAACGCAATAGGCTAATAGCCTACTGCGATGCATTTGATGGCTGAACGAGATAGCCAATGTCTTCTAAATATCAAATCATGTGCCGATATGTTGTATAGGCTATGCAGTCTCGAAATCGCCAATATTAGGCCTACTACATTGCCCACATTTAAAGTCTAGTGCAAGACAAATCACGTCTGCAATTGCTCTTGATAGCGTCTGCCTGCCATGCAGATATGTCGTGCGTGGGGTTTAAACTCGGATAGATCTAGTGGTTTCTTTTTAATACACTTGTATCATGTTTATTTGAACTCTTCCTACTAAAGCAGCCATTCAAAATAAGTAGGCTATCGGCCTACCGAAGCGAAGCTATATCCACCTTCTCGAGCTGCTGCTAGCCACTCTCCCAAGTTGCGTGGGAACTTTGGATCTGCAGTACTTCCCGTCTTCAATTAATCCTCGAAATATGGTTAGATTTTGTTATGGACACGTCAACACCAGATGTTTGCACAGACCTGTTTATTGAATCCGAGTCACATCTGTAGCAAATAAGGTAAACTACCTGCTCGTGATAACGTGCTTATCCCCAGTAACATGCATCCCATTAAGATCCGTAACACCGGATTGGTTTCAATTTGTGGTGTTAGGCCTACACCTCGTTAATAACAGTGGACATTGTGAATGGGTCCTTCCGCATACTGAAGGCCTTTCTGGCCTCTGTTTTTTGAATATATCAAATATATCACTTGACGCCCAGAAATCCAGCATACACTGTTGCACTCGGCTAAATGGGGGTGCTGCGTCCCCATGTTGAACACGCGTTCTCGCACACTTTCCTGCAAACTTGTCCGACTTAGCAACAGTAACTATGGGACTGACAATGGGAGGTGGGGCTTGGGATCGGTCAATTACATGCAATATTGATTAACATTACATTTTATTACATTTTTTCAGTACCCCCCAAACTATTATTATGATCGCCGCGCAGCGAAGCGTTTTTTTATTTTTTATTTTTTTTATTTTTTTTTCGCATGCCCAAATTTCCGTCAATGAGTCCCGGGACACTGAAAGACCGGGGTACACGAAACTTGGTGGGCATGTAACCCCACATGGATAGCATGGAACCATCGTTTTTCGTTTTGATCTGTAACCCCCCCGCTTGACTGGACCCCCCGAAAGGAGGGTAGGGCAGACACAGTTTTCTGTGAATATCTCGAAAACCGTGGGGTTTAGGAGGACCATTTTTTTTTTGTATGTTGATCTCAAGGGGCCATGTCAACCCATTCCATAACCACTCATTTCATGTATAGCGCCACCTAGTTAAACACAAAAAAGTAAAAATGAGGTGTTGTAATTGAAGGTATCTGTGACCTAACATAGTCAAAACTGCACGAAATTGAACCGAAATTGAATAGGATGACCATTTTTTTTCCGTATGTTTGCCTCCAGGGGTCATGTTAACCCATTTCATGTGCACACATGTGCACAAACAGATACACACACACACACATACATTCACAGTAATCATACGTATGACACATACTCACACAGTAGACATATGTACGCTTGCATGCACAGGCACATACGCAGGCACAAACACAAGCACGCACGCACACCCACACACACACACACACACACACTCACACACACACACACACACACACACATAACATAAACATAACACAAACAATCAAGAATTTCTCAGAATTATAAACAGGCAAGATGGAGGTGGGGTTGTATAAAATTAATTTTACATGTGAAATCTATGAACTAATCATGTTTTGGTACTTGTTGTCTAGCAGATACCAGTGAGAATTGAGTGTGGATAATGCAATTTAGTGAGACAGTTAGAATCATATAGGCCTTTCAGCGTGATTTATTTTTGTGATTTAAAAATGTGCTGGACTGGGCGGCGGTCATATTTTGTACCGATCTGCGGTACATCTAGTTTTCATCCCTTTTGGGAGGGTCCAAGTCTCATCTAGGGGGATCGGACCCCCCCAATACCCCCCGTAATTCGTACCATGAGAGGGACCAGAGGGGAAGGTGGCTCAACAAGCTCAATCTGGCAGTGACAGCTCAGAGAATTCTCAGCCAAAGTCTGAGGCTTGAATACTACTGAGAGGCAGTGCAACCATGCACACGTTTCATATAACTCATTATGTTACATATGCACAAACGTGTGGAAGACAAATGACTGCTAATTGAATTTTACTTTAAGGGCTTAATATACAGTAGCGTAGCCTGCACATTATGCTTAATGTCTGTCTGTGTGTGCGTGTGTGTGTGTGTGTGCGTGTGTGTGCGTGCGTGCTTAAGCATTCAGAAAGAACATAATGTCAGACTGAAATGTTAGTCGACCCAACCCCAAAAGTGGAAAGATTGAAAACACCTTTTGCGGTTGAGAAAATGATGGTGTTTTGAACAGTTCTGACATCTGTTTATTACTGTCTATATGCACTGAGTAAGTACATCTAAAGCCATATACAGAGACATTATGTACAAAGCCTGTCAGTGATTTACTCAGAGTATTACAGAGCCCAGTTGGCTGAGAAGTCATTCAATTCGAGTTCTTAACACAATCACCATTTTTTTGGCAGTGCCATGTGCTCTGACTGCAACCAAAGGCAGAAGAACTTCCCACAAGAGGCAGAGACGAGTTCACAGTTTGAGAGTTTCTTTCCGGCGTAGTGATAGACTGCGGCCACTCCTGTACGGAATGACCTCCCATCCGGCTGGCGCGCGTCCCATAAAGCGCCTTGCTCTCAGGTCGTGCGGCGTCCACGTCTCGTCCACTCCTTAATTACGGCGAGTGATTAGGGGGAGAGCTGTGGCATGGGGCAGCGAGTAGATGAGTAAAAAGCAGGAGAGCGCGGCTCACATTAACTAGCCTGAGGAACAACCGCGGGTGGCACAATCGATACGTGCTGGCCGCCCTGGAACTTGAGGGGTCTGTTGTTGTCACGGCAGCGAGAGGGTCTGAGAGGCTACGGAAAGCCACGCTAATCGATTTCTAGATGAGGAGGTGTTTAACCATCGTGACTTCATTAGTCGTTTCACCCCTGTGTGTCGAGGTGTGTTTGTGAGGTGTGTGTGTGTGTGTGGGGGGGGGTTTCTAGGACATATCAAAGGAAAGCAAGATTGTGTGTGCTTATGTGTGTGTCTGTGTGAAGTATACTCTCTCACATATACACACATACACCTGTAATGCATATGTGTGTTCTTAGTACATACTTAGTGACCAAACAGTCGCAGTACTCTTCTGAAACAGCACATATTCCACTTGGCTGAAGGAGCAATGCAGCAGACTCAGAAACTAGAAATGGAGGAGGACTCGGTCACACTTTTCTACATCAGTGCATTCTCATTAGAACAATTTTCTGCAGAAGCCATCTTCCTGGCTGGTGGGATGTGCACGCAGACCTCTCTGCGTTAGTCTTTGTCTCCAGTTATTTATTTATTTCGTCTGGGCCTGAACATGATCTATTCTGACTAAGTCTATAGAGGCCGAAAGTGAAAACTCATTATCCGGTGCTTCCCAAAGAGTGAAATTGCAACTGCAAGATAAAAAAGCAAAAAACAATTTAAATTGTTAATGTTGAACAATGACCCGAGGTTGCTGATTGCACAGAGCAAACAGCACCTAATGAGAGTATCTGCTGAATTAAAACACCAACCATCAATGCCGGAGACGTAGCATGGCCTAGCCTATATCAGGGGTTGGCAACCTGCAGCATGCGGCTCTTTGATCCATCTGATGCGGCTAAGCTTTTGAAATTAATTAATGAGTATTTAATTAAAATATATTTGGTAACACTTTCTATGAAGGTTGTATTCATAACGCCCTATGAATGCATTCATAATGTTTTATAAGGTGTCTATAAAGCATTGTAATGCTCATTATTACCATTTATATGTATTCACAAGTCGTCATAACCAACTTCATGATGCATTATGACAGCTAATTATGAATGATTATAATTTTAATCTGAATAATGCATTATAAATATGTCAAGATCTGCCTACTCACTTGTCAGTTTTATGATGCATCATAACTACTTTGCTTTGCTAAATGTGTATAGTGATGCATAAAGAGTTTTGACTTCTACTGTAGTCCTATATATCTATAGCTATAAGTATATGTAATAAAGTTATAATAATGTATACATCTCCCTACAGCACACAATTATAAACAGCTATGCAATATCATAAGTGTTATTTGTCAGCTCTAAGTAAAGTGACAAGAATATGACCCTATTATCCTACAATGAAATGAGAGCCTGTACAGTAAAGACAAAAGGAATGCATTTAGTTCACTTTATTTTCATTTAAACCAAAGGTCTATTTTGATTCGAACGATCTTTCATAATGACCCAAGATAGATTTCAGTGGCATTGTGAGTTTTATTCCAATAATAACCACCACTACAAAATATAGGACCATGCCGTGCCACTTTTTTGGCCTGTCTCATTGTGTTTGTGTAATGTGCTCAGAGCATTGATAATCAGTCTGATTATGTGTGTTGATTTAAATGAAAATAAAGTGAACTAAATGCATTCCTTTGGTCTTTACTGTCCAGGCTCTCATTTCATTGTGCCTCGTATTTGTTTATAATAACCTTATATCTATTAATAACAACACATCATTTGCTCTACTTTACCTAAAGCTGACAAATAACACCTATGACATTAACATAGTAATTTATAATATTGTGCATATGGGGTAAAGATGCTAGACTGGGTACTTAGTTCATTGCACCCTTTAATTACTCAGTGAACTTATATCTGTTAATAAAAGGGTCATATTCTTGTCATTTTACTTAGAGTTGACAAATAACACTTAAGATATTGCATAGCTGTTGTTAATTGTGTGCTGTACAGAGATGTATACATTATTATAACTTTATTACATATACTTATAGCTATAGATATATATAGGACTACAGTAGAAGTCAAAACTCTTTATGCATCACTATATGCTATATTTAGCAAAGCAAAGTAGTTATGTAATGATGCATCATAAAACTGACAAGTGAGTAGGCAGATCTTGACATATTTATAATGAATTATTCAGATTAAAATTATAATCATTCATAATTAGATGTCATAATGCATCATGAAGTTGGTTATGACGACTTGTGAATACATATAGATGGTAATAATGAGCATTACAATGCTTTAGACACCTTATAAAACATTATGAATGCATTCATAGGGCGTTATAAATACAACCTTCATAGAAAGTGTAACCATATATGTTATTTTAGTTCGTTCATTTTCAGTATAATAATATAATATTGTAAGTCTATCTGAGTAATTTAGCCTATATAACTAACTTTTCCGTAACCGTAGCTGCACAATATTGTTACATTCGCGGTTCTATGTCAATATCAAACAAAATCACCGATTTCCCTCCATTTCAGTCAACGAGAACACTTTAATTGTTATTGTTGATGTGTGCGGCTAAATAAGGAAAATGTCAAAAAGGAAACGTCAGCGACCATAGCTTGCTAGCGCGAACACAAGGCTGAAATGCAGTTTCCATCCGAAGACTGATTCTGATAACGCGAAATGAACTGCACACTGCAACGCGTTAGTATTGCTGTGTTAACCCTGTTCAGTTCCACTTGCATGTGAGAAATCTTTCTCGCATATGAAAAATATAAAGACAAACCTGCGCTCACATCCATAACGCCAACACAATGCCATGGTATTTAGTTGCCGTTATGGATATGACAGTTTTGCGTGGAGTTGCCCTTAAATGGTGACAGCCTCAATTCTTGCATGAAACTTCACCTCACTGAATATGAGCCAGCCAGACTCCAAGGCCATCACCAAATCTAATCTCTGTTAGGCCTAATGTTAAATTTCGCCAATGACATGTCAATGAAAATTGAGTGTTGTGTTGTTCTATGATGTTACTTTGCATACCAAAGGACACTGGAAAAATAGGGGGTGGTGTTTAGCCTACATGGGTTCATACCACTTTACATTTCAAGTTACTTGCACATTAAAACTAGGCTATTTAAAAATCCTCTGTTGAATGAAAGTAACTGTATGTTAAATATCCAAACTTTTTCTTGTAACGGTCTTTATGTGGCTCTTCTGAGATTAAAAAAAATTATAAATTTGGTAAAAGTGGCTCTCCAGGCAAAAAAGGTTGCCGAGTCATGCCGACCCCTGGCCTATATCAACCTGAGGAATTCTTTAATAGAAAAAATAGCTCTTGCTGGTTTGTATGGTGTGAAAGGCTTTCAGCTAAGTCAGTGCTTGTACTGAAAGGGCAGACGGAACCAATGGAGATATTGACAATATGAGACAAGCTAAAAAATATTATTGATTTTCACAATGTTTTTTTTCTTTTCTCAGTGAGCCAGGCCCACAGAGTTTTGTGATACAATAATTGCAATGATGAAGCCAAAGCCAGGGATGATGTTTTGAGCCTCGATCCCTGCAAAGGCATGGGCTATAATCCATTCCACCAAAGTACAAGAATTGCTTTATGTGTGCATTTGCAAAAAACATTTCATACAGCTCCATGTCTTGACCTTGGTGACTGCTGAAAGACTTATTTATTTATTTTTCCCCCGCCACATTCTAACAGCTGTGCAACTGTGATGAATGCGGTGCACAACGCAGAGCAGACTAGGGCTTCAGAGAAAACAGAGATCAAAAATGGCAAAAGTCACACAAGCACACAAGCTGGAAGAGAGAACTGACCTTGACTTTGTGGATTCCATCAGCAGACATTGTCACTACCGTCTGCCAATGACTGGCAGGGGAAATTGTCTGAAATACAGTGAGATATTTATAACAGATTGCAGTTATTACAACAATGGCCTTCCCACACAAACATACACTCTCTATGTGTATTTACAGAGGGTTTGATTTTATTTTTCTGTAACGTTAAACATCAGCAGCCCTAGAGGGGATTTAATAATGATAGCGCTAGATCTATGTCTCAAAGCAATTGAGTAGTAGTGAGTAGTATATTCGAGTAGTCTTTTTATGGAAGAGTGGTAGTTTGATACCACAAGCAAAATTCACATAATATAACCTGGTGTGTTCCGAAGTAAGCTTAAAGATGCATCAAGACTGCAGCATGATGGCAGAGTCTGGTTGGTATAATACTATCAGACACTATCTCTGACATAAGACAAGTCTGAAAATCCAATTAGATCTATTTAATATGAGTTAATTTCACCTAGACATTAAACAATGTTGCAACATTCTGTTTACGTTATGTGTGACTCTACATTGACTCACAAGAGTGAGAACCAGAAGTAGTAATTTTCACGCTATTACATCAGAGCAGTCAACAAAGAGTGGAAAACTTGCAAGTCATCGGTGAGTGAGATGTTATGTTACTCCTTCCGATCTTTTTTCAGTGACTTTGAGACGTGCAACTTAACTTTTCTCTCTGATCACCTTTACTGAATCCAATTGCTCTTCATCTCCAGTCGGGAGAAAGCAATCAGGGGGATGGAATAACCGCAGAGTAGATAGGGGAAACGAAATCCGTTCGAATGAGGTACAAATGGTGCCTCAATAGCAGTGGGGATTGACTTTGGAGATATTGTGAATTGTGATAATGACGCGATTTGCAGCCTCACTAAACAGTGGGATAAATTAAGTCTCTAAAGTTTTCCTGCGAAACCCCTCTGACAATTAGAAATGCCTAAATGGACAAGGCTGGGAGGGCATTCATTTGGTCCTGATCAATCTCAAACAATGTCCAACATTTGTACAACAAAACAGTGGAGAGGCATGGTGAGAGGACCTGGAGATCTCCATCTCCTTAACTGCTCACAGCACTATATGATTTTGAAAACAAAAGCCGTTTATACCAATAGATTTCCAGCCTCTTGTGATAACTTGAACTATCATAGAGATTTAGCGCTCCCGTAGCACAATGGACTGGACGTCGCTGTGCAAAGCACTTGAAGCATTGTGCCAGCGTCGCAGGTTCTAATCCTGCTTCATGACGTGACCACCGCTGTCATGCCGTCTCCCGTTAATTTGTGGGCAGTCGTGGCCTACTGGTTAGCACTTTGGACCTGTAACCGGAGGGTTGCTGGTTCGAACCCCGACCAGTAAGCACAGCTGAAGTGCCCTTGAGCAAGGCACCTAACCTCTCACTGCTCCCCGAGCGCCGCTGTTGATGCAGGTAGCTCACTGCGCCGGGATTAGTGTGTGCTTCACCTCACTGTGTGTACACTGTGTGCTGTGTGTGTTTCACTAATTCACGGATTGGGATAAATGCAGAGACCAAATTTCCCTCACGGGATCAAAAGAGTATATATACTTATACTTATACTTATTTAAAATATGACCGCTTTTAGGATTTATTATTCTACACTATTTTTTCCCCCAAGTGAAACTCACTGAAGATGTGCGCTGGATTGAATAGAAAGCGAAACTAAAGTTTCACAGGTCACAAATTTGGTCCGAACTTCACAAAGCTTGACGTACATGATCCTTGGACCAAGCCTCACAAAAGTTACAGAAAGAATTTTTGATTTTCAGAAGCGTTTGCCCGTCACAGCCAAACGAAATCGGCGGCAAAGCTCCGAAACAGGAAGTTGTCCATATCTCAGGAACACTGTCACATATCAATAGCAAATTTTGTATATGACCTCGGGACTCCAATGTGAGGGTGCATAAGCTAAAAAAAAAGAAAACATTCCAAAAGTTTCCAGCATTTGGAAAACCACCCACAGGTATTTGGTAACTATCACCTTTCACCTTTGCAGCTGTACTTCTATCACAATGCCTTCCAAGTATGCACAATGTCTCTGGCCAGCCTTGCCCAATCATCAAATCCTTGCTCAGCCATGGGTGTTTGGGAGAACATTAGCTATTTATTGCTGACGTAGTACAGTTATTTTCACATTGACGGTATTCAAATTTAATTTTTCATTATTGTTAAATATTATGATGGGAGAGTATTATTAAGTATGCAAATTCATATGTTTACGGGCATTTAAGTTATACTGTGTTGTATAGGTGTTTCTGTAAACCTAGGGATAATAAACAGCTATCTCTGTTACACGAGCTGGTAATCGCTCATTGAAGAGGGAACTATGATAAAAAGATTGTTTTCCTAAAAGCATGGGAACAGCCTTCAGAGCAAAGATTCTAGAACAGAGCTTCAGAGAGACACGTTTTGAGTTCGTGGCCAAGTACCTAAAATATCGGTTTTCATGTATGTGCTGGATGGTGTGCGTCCTTTATGAAAGTAAGTGTTTTATAGAGTTACAGACATAATGAGTCATGTTGTAGTGGTCAACATAAATGTGCCCCTTCTGTTATTAGAATGCTAAGCGGAGACTTAGCATGCTAAGCAGAGATTTAACATCATTCATTTCTTGTGTGGCTAGCTATGTCATAGGGAGGAGATGTTGCTGTATGGGATTTATGTTGCTTAGCGTAATGCCATGGTCATTTGATATGAGATGCTTGTACTTGTAACTTCGTCACTCGTAACTTTAGGACTCCTATTTTTTTTTACTAAGAGTAATTCAGGAAGAATTTTCCCTAAAAGCACCTGAGTCTGTGACAGCTTAAAAGAAGTCACAAGGACTCCTAACTCACTAAGACCAATTCACAAACAGTTTTTTTGTGGTGGCATTTCACATTGCGATGTTTTGAAATGCGTCTACAGGAGCTTCAGGGAACAATGTTGCATTGTAGGCATAACTTAGGGATGCAGTTAGCCTGACGAGCCAGACCCACATTAAAATGTAGGGTCTGGGCACTCACCGTTCGCAGTGCTCAGTCCGAGGGACGGGATAATCAGTTGTCTTTCAAATTCCCTCTGCACGCAATAGGACAGCGGCAGTAACGCTATGAGTCCCATGCGTTTCCCACCAGCGGAACTAGTTGGCTAGTTCAAACGTTTGCCAACTTAATAAAAGCTTAACTCGTGTCACACTGTTCGCCAGGGGCGTCACTAGACTTTATTCACTGGGGCACGTGCCTTAATAAAAGTCTCCAGTGCCCCAGTAAAATTCTAGCACTGCTCTCGCTGGAAACGGCATTTATGAGCGCATCTCCGTGCCTGCTTTAATCATGGCTCGAGCCTGTTACTTACCAGCCAATAAAAAAAAACAAGGAATAAAGAAAGGGGCCATAATAGCCAATCAGGAAATAGCACCTCTGTAGCTGGGTAAGATTGAACGCAACAACCAATGAAAATCGTTCACATGATAATTCTGAGTGTTTCGTTGTACTGCACACACATACACTGTGGAATCCACTGGAGCTCGTTACATCACTTTGAGCATAGAGTAAGTCGTCCCCTGTTTAATGTTACAACAAATTCACAACTTGTTTGACAGAAAAAATGACAAGTTGATCGCTGTTAGAGAGTGTTACCCACATAACTAGCATCTGTTTTTCAATGCTTAGCGTCATTGTAGCCTACATTTAGCAACAGTTTACCAGCTTGTGCTCTCTCCCTCACACACACACTCACACCATGCGTAGGCTGCATGCACACATGCGGACAATTAATAAGGATTTATATGTATACTGTAGAGAGTCCTGTAAAAGTAGCCTATACTGTTTGTGAAGCTGTCCTACTGTAAAACTAAACATAGCCTTCTGATAAACTACTCAGAGATGGACATCAGACAATTCTTCCTGAACAGAGGGAGAGGAACAGTGAGGAGAGATGAGGAGGACGAGGGAGGTATGATAATTGGCCACATTAACGGTAACATTAACATTTATGCTGGTAATAGCCAGTGCTGTGATTTAATCAATGGTTTAATGGCAAACTTAAATAAGTTTGCTGCATTTGCAAATGTAGCCTATAATAATCTACACAGAATCAGAGTAGCCTATAGGTTTATAGATTATTAAAGGCTGCATTTGCAAATTATCACCAAAAGTCAGTATGAAGGCTTTAGTAGGCTACAAAGAACTGCAGTATTGCCAGGATGACTATAGGACCCTTGCCTGGGAGGGAAGTATATCTCAATTTTGACTAAAAATAAGCTTCCCTTGTGTTAGTAGGAATGCCTATTAAATTCATGCAGTGAGTATAGGCCTACTTATGCCCATGTATTTGGATGTTGCTGGATAGTGGCTGCTACAATTGAGGGAGAGAGTGCTGGAGGAGGAGAAGGAGGAGGAAGAGGACAAGAAGGTCGAAGAGAAGGAGAAAGAGCACAGGCTGGGCAGTCCAGTACCAGGCAGGGGGAGGAGGAGAGAGGCAGGCAAGAAACTGATGAGGACATAATGGGGGCTAGACGTAAAACTTGTATCTTTACCAGTGGTTTAATATAGCCTACAGTATGACAGTGACAATAATGATTTTGAAGCTTGTACACATAGGCTAGCCATTTATTTCATATTGCGCGCACATTTAATTTTTTTTAATGTATTGGGAGTTGGGGGCCTGTGCCCCAGCAAAGCTGTAGGTCTAGAATCGCCCCTGCTGTTCGCCAACAGCAACATCCATCTTATTTGTTTTCAAGTAGCAGGGAATTCAAGCCAAACCGTTGCAACTCTGCCATCAATCATTATGTTAAGCCCACCTAACGACTCTATACACGATTTCATTGGCCTGATTAAGTTTCGATTTCTGGAGCTCAGAAGCCAAGTTGCTAGATTAGCCCTTGCTGCCACTAGGGGCACGTCTAGATTTCTAGGCTAGGATGCAGTAACACCACCAACAACAACCAAAAATAGCCTACTCATTGTCAACATGTACATTAAATGTAACGTTTCATTGTGAATCAAATTAAAATGTTCTCCTCTTTGCAAACATAGGCATATGGTGACAGATTAATTTAATAATGTTGCTGCTTGAATCATGGTAAGCGTGAATTAAGTGGCCACTTCTTAATGGGACTCACTGTATGGAAGTAGGCTAAGTAAAATAAGGATGTTTCAAATAAAATAACTTAATCAGAATTCTAGGATATGCCCGCTTGACAATGGCAGAGATAGAACTGGCCTTTGGCCATAGCAACCATCCATTTAGAACGACTGGCCTTCATAGCAACCAAAGATCTTAGCTGTGATGCACGTATACATGTAATGTGATGCAAAGTATAGAAAGGGGATGAAATATACAGAGACAAGAAATATAGTGCAATGTAGACAGTAGTATACAGTTGATTTACAGAAGGAGGTTTAGAGTAATATGAAGTATTCCTTTATTCCTTTATTCTGAGATACAGATGCTCTCAAAACAATCCCAGGCTCTCAACATAATCCTAAACAGACATAAGGTCTTTATAGAGCAAATCCATATAGATTATTTGTCAAATAAACCAGTAAAACATAATTAGGGGATGGAATATATAACATTCACACTCATAGCTCATATTTTTTTAAATAAATCAGTGAAAAAGTATCCTGACAAACAAGCAGCATTTTAGTGCCCTGGTCATATTTCATAATTTCAATTCTGGTTACCTGATAGCCCAGTTTAAGAGGCGCAAGACATGTGACATTATTTATTTTTGCAGCCAATCACTGCTGTCTTCTATTTTATTGATTTGATCTTAGTCATAGAAGCTAAATTCGAAGGCAGTCCACAGGTAAAATCCAATGAACCGCATTCACCCCGCATGTCAATAGTTGAATAGCCCTCTCCTAGAGCTTTTCAGATATTGCCACTGCTCCAACACTAAAAAGGCACTGTTAGAATGCTTGGATCAAGCCAGGTTCAGCATAGCATATGCCACTGTCTGCTCACGTTGCTGACCGGACCAGGGCAAGCACACTTTCGCAGTTCCCGCCAGAAATGCAGTATAGTTAAAAATTCTGTATCTTGACAACAATTCAAGATATGACTTTGATCAGGATATCATAAGCTCATTATATCCTCTGTCCATTGATACCAAAATGTAAATTTACCTGGACACATGTATTCAGTTTGAACTGCCTCACATGTAGACAGTTTCATTCAACCACTCAAAAGCTGTTCAGTGTGAATTTGATATCAGCTGGGCCTGTTTTGCAAACGTTGAATAAATCACTAAGTGTGGAGAGTTTGCTCCATCCTCCCTGCTATCTGCCTGTATACCCGCTGCATTCTCCTTCATTTGTCTCCTGTCTCCACTAGGCCCTGTTCCCTGGTGACTGGCCGTGTGGTAGACGGTTCTCCTCATTAGGAGCCACTGTAGAGGAGAAAGGCTCCCCTGGTTTATGAGGTTTGATTACCTCAGTCTCCCTTCGGACTCTGCGCAGACACCTTTGTTCTTTGCTTTAGCCGCTCTAATGTAATCAGATAGCCCGGTCTTGGATGAGTTCCCTGCGAATGAGGAGTCAGCCAATCTGCATAAATTAATCCGCAAAGTTCAAGGGGGTTCGCAGCCTTCCCAGGTGATGGAGATGTGGACTGATCGTTGTCAGTTAGTGAGCCTTTTGCTCCAATAAAAAGAACAAATAAGGACAGGAGACAAAGACACCGAATTTCTTTTTCTTGTTTTGATAATCCAGGGAAACCGAGAAAGACGGAGGTGACATTCAACAAATCAAAGGTAAGCAGGTTCAAATTCGTGACAATGTTTCTCATTCTTGCCCTCAGGGTATGCATATCGGCTTGCCTTTGGACTGACCTTGGGAAATAATAAGCTTCCTATCCCCAAAGCTCATTTTTGCTGTTGTGGCACTCTTGTAGATTTTAATATCCATGTTTATGCTGTATTGAATGTCAGTCCTGATCAAGGGGGCAAACCTATTTGTTTGATCTTGACATTAATCATCTAGTCACTGGGAAAAATCAGACCAGTTGTCAAATGCTCCAAATACATTTATGCAAACTGGATTACTAAGCATGCTCCGCATGTTCCTGTTCACTAAATTGTGAATGTTGAAAGTAGAACCTGAACATTTTTTTAGAGTCTGTGCAAGGAAGGATTGAAGCAGATGTGATCAGAGGAGGATAAATAATAATAGGATGGGGCAAATACTGAGATTTACCCCCAATATCCCCTTCAGGACTTCTCCCCATTAATTTATTGATGTGGATATCAACAGAATGGAAACATCAAAGGTGTTTAGAAGAAATCTTCTCCAGGGGAATTCCAGTTTACAACATTAAATGAAAAGTCAACTTGAAAACAGCTTTTGATGATGAAAGCATGAGAGCGTCCATAGCCTGAGATTGCAGGTGTAGCCTCTTGGGTTGGTTCAGTAACCCACGGGTGCAGACAGCAAATTAATCTCTATACAACTGCGAACAGAGGATGGGTGACTTCACATAATGAATTAATGGTAGAGACTCAATACTAAATTACTCAATGAAGTTTAGTAAACTCTTGTTAGATATGGTCACCAGAGATGAACTGCGAAGAGATTGACATTATTTGCCAATGTAATAACTGCTTTATAACAAAACATAAACACATTTCAACAATAATGAAAATATCAGCAAAATATTAAAACTTCAAGAGTGAACACATTTGTGACCCTGCAAGGCGAAACCAGTCGTTTTGCGCACGGTGCTATTTTGAGAAAATCCACGATAAACAAGTGTACAGGTTAAAATGTCGAATTTCATGATTTCGCATAATTCGACAGTATACAGTCTACACTTTCATATTGTGAACAAATTTCACGGATCAACATACGTTTTGACTGTTAAACCCTTACTTTATTTAGGTGAAGATTCAACACATTAGCAGTCATTACCTTTGTCCACACCGCTATAAGGTTTTACGGTAAGGTAGAGCTCATTTACTCATTAGGCTACTCGTTACTCAATGTGTCAGCTCTATATCGTTCTTGGCAGATGTAACTGAATATGAATGTGAAAGACTTGCCTTTCAGGGCACGAACGGTCAAAAGCATGAACTTTTAGAAATATCCTGGCGTCATTTTAGGGACCAGGAGAAGTTTTCCATTGAAGTAGGCTAGCACATTTTAAAAGTAGGCTAGGCTATACACAATCTGTGTACTTCCCCTGAAATACATTAGCCTAATTATATTCTATAGTGACACCTTATGACCGTCCCAGGTATTAACTAGGGGGCAGAAAAAGACTCATTGCACGATTGAAACTATGGTTGAAACTGCATAGTCAGTCATCCGCTTCAAAGTCACGCTACCGTAAGGCTAATCATAGCTGTGCCCTCACACTATCGCACGTGACAATTTACTTAAAAAGGTGATTTTCTCCTCTTCTGGCGTATGGTGACAGGAGAACCAGGCCAACTTTGGATGCGGTTATCTTAGCGATACTTTTTGCAATACCCTCGATATACATATCATTGGAAAGCTTAGTTTATGACCGTTCGTGTGAGTACAATAACTTAATTTTGTCAATTTTACCAAAACGACTGGTTTCGCCTTGCAGGGTCACATTTTTGCTTTCCTGCTTATTAGACTAACTCAGTAATGCCTTTTGCAAATGACGGGACTGCATTAAATCAGTTAGGGTTTACAGTATTGCAATTTTTGTGATAATACAATCAAGGCCATGTTGTCGTCATTATAGTCACGTTCAATAATGGTGTGATAAACAATGCCCTCCGTAATAACAGAAACCTTGTTTAGACAAGGGAGAAGCGTGACATTCAACTCCAGATCCAATTATATCCAGCAGCTTAATAATACTTTTTACATTCATAAAATGACTGACAATAAACCAGCCCATTTGCTTGCCAGCAGGTTCCTTTCAAACTGTCACGGTTGCTGACACAAAACAACAGAGTTGGATTATTTTTTTCATGTAATAAAGACACACACACACACACATACAGAGACAGATACAGAGAGAGAGAAAAAGGGAGAAACACACACACACACACACCCTCAAAAATGAACTGTTCTTGAGCCCCAGGTCAACATGGAGATTCATATGTTTGAATATATAAATGCCATATCCTGTTGTCATATCTTGACAAGAGAAATAAGCAGTGCAAACACTGAAGGTAAGCCATACTCCAAATATGTCAGAAGAATTAATCTGAGTCTTCCCACTTAATTTGTCATAATCCCCAAGTATTGAATCATATTAATAAGACATAAGCCCATGGGTCCCTCCAGTTTAATAACTGGCTCTCTAAATGATTGTCTAATTATTTTATCAATTATTTTATCAATTACTTTCCATTGACTTCATTAGATAGTTCCGTCTACAAGACAAACACAGAGGGGAGTTGATGTAGAACAAGACACCCAATAATAACTTCTAATAGGTGAGATAATTGCAGCAGGAAATTTATCGTTTTGTTCTAATTGATTTGCAAATCCATTTGGAGCGCACAAAGCGACTTCATGAGTTGTTCTGATGACTTGATCTGATCATGACGTTAATCAGAGCACAGAATTCTCATTTCTTCCGGTGGCCTCCGGACGAATTTCAATACAGTTACTACTGTACTGCTATCTTACATGGCAATGAGAGCAGGCGTGTAGTGGTAAAATAAGAGGTGGGTAAACTACGAATTCTGTGATCATGGTAAGGTGGACTGTGCCATGCAGATTTAAAAAAAAAAGCCATTCAGAACCTGTTTGATTATGGTAGAGGTTATTGTCCAAAGTTTAACAATACCAGTGATATTAAATGGTTCCTGGAGTGTTGCTGAGTGTACATATTGTGAATGTGGATAATACAGTGTGATTTTTGAATGTTAAAAGTGGCAATTGGTGAATAAACTCTTTTGAGAGGTGGATAAACTCTAATAGATGGATAAACCCCATTCCTGAAATTTCAGAGGTGGATAAACTGCATTTACTTGCGTTTAGCCTCCACTACAGCCCTGAATGAGAGAGAGAAAAAATCTATCAGAACCATCCTTACATACATTCCTTCTTATGATACAAGATATACAATAGACTAACACACAGCATGCATGCTGCTTTAAAGATATGCAGAAATATTAACTACCTATTAGTAACTATTTTAACCAGAAGGTGAGTTTTAATCTTTTTCACAAGCTGAGCTAATTACACTTATGGTTGAAATAAATTGGTATAGGATTTGAATATTTTTTTGGGACTGTGGGGAGCATAAGAGCAAGTCTCCTGCCAAGTTTCAGTGAATATAAACACACAGTCTTTGTGCCTCAGCCCAACATACAAACGCAGAGCCTACCAATGAAATACCCAAAACTCCCCAAAAATGCTGAAGTGTGCTGTTTCCTTGACTGTGTAGTAGGTTTCAGTACTCAGTTTCCATGAATAAATCTTTTTAATTACAGTAATTCCCACAAATAGATAAGCACTCACATCAGGTGATCATCCATGGAGGCAATGTTATCATTAAGGCACACCTCTATCTCGTGCAATATACCGTCTGTCTCATCAGGCATGTTCAGGCATGGGGGAAATTAATATGGCGAAATGTCAATAAAGCAATAACATCACAATTACTTATTTACTGCATACATGAGTGCTCTGCTCAAGTTGATGTATGCAATTATTTCATTATGCGAATTCTGCTTGCTTGGACCTCATGGGTTTGATGGAATGTGGTAATTGTGACCACACCTCTCTCTCTCTCTCTCTCTCTCTCCCTCTCTCTCTCCTCACTCACCTTTGCTCCAGATTGTGGGAAAAGAAATCAATTAATCGGACTGAGACAATCCACAAAACCTGTGTGGACTGCATTACAAAGACAAATGGCCATATTAGTGGCCATCACAGAGTATTATCTTTCCTTGTGTGGATAAAAAAGAAGTAGTTTAGGGAGTTGGGTTGCATTTGTAAATTGTATGTAAAGATTGTTCAGCATTATTTTACCATTAACATACACAATATTGGCCTTGATGTCATTAGAGCAGAGGTGGACAAGTCCGGTTTCAGAAATTAAAAGTTTTACCACATATCTGTTCCAACCATTCACTTAAACCAGCTGATTTAATTAGCAGAGTGCTTCAGCCAGAACCTATAACTAGTAGGACATTTACCATTTTATGATTACACTTAACAGTATCGACATAAGGGTGACATGACACTGTCATGAATGTGTCATAAACAAGTCATAAACGTTTATGACATAATGCTTCTGTTATTAAGTGACATTCGGTTTTTGTCATGTTAGGTTAGGTTTAAGGTTAGGGTTCATGTGTTATGATAGTGTCATGTCACTCTTATGTCGATACTGTCAAGTAAAGTGTTACCACCTTGATTTTACCTCTGCATCAGAGCCAGAGTGTAATATTAAGCAGGGGATAAAAAATGTAAAAACACAACTGCTGAAAATAGTCCCAGTTGAGAAGCTGAGGTGTGACCTCTGACTGTGAATGTCCATTTTTTTAGGATTTAATCACGCTTAGAGAGAAGTATGCCTTAAAAGAGGCACAGAAGTTTCCACTAATTTGAGATAAGTTTGTGTGAAGGTATGTATTTTGCTGTTTTGGATCCAGAAATACCCTCTTAGCCAATATACATGAACAAAGTCTGGGTAGATAATGATCGTTCAATGGATGAACTGGCCACTTGAGATGGTGAATGGATTTTATATCACATTTATAATGTCATAAATTAAAAATATAACACTCTTCAATACCAAATTTATGAGCCAATCTAAACTTCAATCTACTTCAGCTGTGTGTTCATCTGGTGGCTGCATATACCCCTAATGATCTGCAAGGCTCTGCTATAAATGCTCTGGGCAGTGTTTCCCAATAAAGCTGTTGTTTTACGAAGATTTTGAAGGTATAAAAGTTATTCTAAAGCTATAAAAGCCAAAGCCTATATTTGGCTAAAATGTAACAACGTTAACATAATCTGGAGATATAACTTACAGATAACAGCGTTAAAAGGTTTTGAGAAACATAGCTCTGACATAAAGTTAAAGGAGAATTCTGGCAATTTTTCACACAGATCTCTGTTACTCGTAGTAACAAACTGTCGGTATGGACAAAACAACCTGGCAGCAGCAGTACAGTGCTACAATGCTACACTCATGAACATCGTAGAGCACCATAGCTGCCTGGAAGCTCTAACTTTTGGCTGCAGCAACTCAATCTAGGGAAAATCGATTGTTTTCGTTTTTTTCATACCAACAGCACACAGTGACCTTCGAGAAACGGAGATCTATATGACAAATTGGTGGATTTCTCCTTTAAGGTTCTGGTCCAAGACAGTCTGTCCCTGGCTTTACCATGTGCTCTCTACGAGGACACCTTCTCATAGCCTCACATGTAGAAAGTGGAGCAGCTCTGATATGTATATTTTCTTACAGCTGACATTGAGTAAATATACAACATCACAACTTATTGTTCAAGCCTGAGAATGTTCAAAACATGGTTCAGCTGTGGACAGTTTTGATCAGGGCTCTCAAGTTTTGAGGACAGGCAAGAGTGAGACCACCCCCCCCCCCCCCCACCGTCCGAGGGTTAAAGGGGTGGCTGGTCAGACGGGTTGGTTTGCGAGAATGGGGGTGTTTCATTAATAATACTACAACTTTTTGTTGCTGTTATTAATATGCCTTCAGATGTTCCAGTGTAACAGAGGTCGTTTCGTCAGCCGCTCACGGCCCTTGAACCCGCCACCTCAACACCACACACCGGCATGGGCCACCCGCCACTGAGCTAAAAGCCGTTCTTAAGGTTAGGGGTGTGAGGATTTACATGCACAACTAGCATCACCAGCTAGCATACACCAGCCCCAGGTCGGTTACCAGTTGATCCAATATTAGTTGTGCAGAAATATAGCCCATCTTATACACACCAATTGAATTGAAGTAGAAATTGTATAGATTTGTATTTTTTGTAATTATTCCACATTTAGTGTAGTCATATCAGAACCTGAAGTAGCCTACAATCCAAATGCAAGCATGAAACTTCAGAGTATTACCTTTCATTTGAGGCCAAGATTATGCTTATAAGGGGTTCATATTGTGACATGCCGGCTCGATGCATGAAACATGAATGGGGAGGCCACACGCTCATTCCATAATAATCAAGATAATTAAAGGTAAATTTAACAGAGACTAAATGATAACGTGGAAGTCAGTATAATGGAAGGAAACCAAAAGTGTCATGCAAAATCAGTCTAGGGGTTTAACAGCCGAAGGACAACGAAAGCCAAATGCCAGGAGGAGGAAGCCGGGGCTGGCTGTTGTGGATGCAGGCGATTTATAGTCCTGCCAATCAGGCACACCTCAGCACTAACTCCTGCTCAACAGGAACAGAGAAAGAGAGAGCGGTGGAGAGCACAGGCACACCAAACAGGGCGGGTCTAAGACCTGCCAGTATCCGTCACAATATGCAGTAAGCGTTTGATTGCCAGTATGCATTTTGGATAACCCAAAGTCCTATGGGGAGTTTTCATAGGGCATTTTACAAAATGCATGAGTATACCTTGGCAAATAATGGTCTAAAGTAGCCTACTCATGTTGTCATTCTATATTGATCTACTGTTGCACACAGCATGACAAGACCTAATGCTAGGACTCAAGTCATATCAAGTCAAGACCTATAGAGGGCTGAAATGTGGTCAGTTCAAAGGTGCTTGTTATCCGGTAGAAAAAGAAAAGAATAATCTAGCCTTTGTAACTTTGTGTCAGCCTACATCACACAGTTATTCTAATTGTTTTCCAACAGTGCCTCAGCTTTCCAAAAGAGAGCAGGCATTGATTATTGGCTAAAGTATGTAGGAGCAATGCCCTCCTAAGTCAAAATGGGGCAAAAGTATAATTTATAATTGCTCAGATTTGCAAAAGAAAAGATTTGACATGGCACTAACAATTCAATAATGGGCCTTTTCACCACCTCTGAGCATCCACTAACCTGGACCTTTTAGGGGGCTTTCCTCTCAGGGTGAATGAGACTGAGAGGATGCTTAATTGCTTTTTACCCAACATTTTTGAATACAGATGCAATGATTAATGCACCCATGGCCAGGATTTAATTATATAATATGACATGATTTTAAAAGTGACCTATAACAATAGGCTATGCAATAAGCTACTATTCAAACGAACACTTAAATTATATTGTTCTTAAACAACAAGTAGGAAAACTATAGTAACTAATGAGAGACTGAAATGAATGAAGTTATTACCTGATTATCCTGTTCTCTTCCACCTCCAGTTGGTTCTCTTCCAACTCCACCTCGTTTACCACCTCCGCTATGCATTCACAGAAGGCCGAGACTGCTCACGAAACTGAAACTCAGTTTCTCAGAGTTCGCCCGAAATGCGTGTGTCTCACGCTCAATGTGTGAGACTTGAGAGGTCTGGTTTTGATGCATATTGCTATAGTGATTCTTCACCACATTTCATTTCCGTTGTTTTATGTAAATGACATCCGCAGACGCAATAGCCTAAATCTTCATTCTGAACAGGTTGCAGATAATACATCAGAGACTGCAATCAGATACTCAAATATTTGTGTTGAATGTTGATTGTTCTGCAAGTGCATATTCACTTGCTTTTGAACCATCAAGTGTTCAAGCTATATTTAGGTTTTAGTTTATAAGAGGAAGATTCTGTAAGATGCCAGACATTGTCTGTTTCATTATAATTTGCCAAGTATAGCATTCAGCAACTTTTTAATTATATAAAAATAATGGTATTTTGCAAACTTTGTCAATGTTTTCTGAAAATGTCAATAGTTTATATTCAGTTTCCTGCACACCAGTTAAAAAATGAACATATATATTATATATATATATATATATATATATATATATATATAACACCAAACATGTGGTTTTCAGAAGGCGTGGGTTTGGGGGGATTCTACTCAGAGTCTGTGAAGACATATGATGCCATGCTGTGTTCAAGACAAACATTTTGGGGGGCTTTCTGAACCCCCCTCCACTCCGAGTTACCTCCGTGGCAAAACACAGTCGCCTGAGCCACCAAGCTATTCCAAGGTTAATAGGGGTTATTGATTTTTAGCAATGGCAAACTCCTTTTTGTTTATGAAGTTGGTGGGACATCTCTTTTTCTTTCCCATCCAGCAGACTTTAAAAGCCCCCCATCAGTAAGCAAGATTAAAGGCACCACTTGCTGTGTCTGTGTCTTCCAATCTCTTTCCTGCCAATAAATATTTGGCTTCCAGTGTTTAGGATAATTTTTCCCCCACCACATGCCTTTGTTTAGCTCTCTGAGGCATCTTATCGCTTACCTTCCAAAAGCATATAAGATAAGGCTGTTTCCTTGTTCCTTTCTTCGTTCTCTTACCCACTAAACAAATTATTATCATACTACTACTGTAATTGCTGTCCTTTCTTCTTTGCTTGGCATGTGGTAGGCTACATATATTCATTCATCTGTAAAACTGATAACAATGGCCTTTTCTCCACCATATTCAAAGCACAGCTATTTGACCTAAACAAAGATTATGCTGAATAACAACTGAGCAATACTGTATTATAGCAATGACTGCGCAAACTATTTAAATAGAAAAATAGCAAACCAGAGATACAATAAAATAAATATTTATTCTCAATCATAACATTTCACATACAACCATAGCAGATGTGGTGGGTATACAAAGGCTAATTTACTAGTTTACATTTTCATGAAACATGTAAGCATGCAATCTAGATGAATGAAATAATTTAGAAACTATATGTACCGCAAAGTGGTACAAAATATAACCACCACTCAGTCCTGCACATGCTCTCCGCAAAAATAAATCATGCTTGTCAATTTGTCTCCACCCCCTACTCTTGCAACTGTTGTGTATGTAAATGAGTGTGTGCATGTGTGCGTTTGCTTATGTAAATATGTGTGCTTCTGTGTCTGTGTGTGTGTGTGTGTGTGTGTGTGTGTGTGTGCCTGCTTGCCTGCATGTGTGAGTTTTTATGTGTGTGTGTTTGTTAAATCAAGTTTATTTATATAGCGCATTTCATACACAGAGATCATTCAATGTGCTTTACATAAACAAAAGCAAAGAGCAATAGCAGATAAAAGCATAAAAGGGCAATAGTCAAAGAATAGATTAAAAGGTATAAAGATCATAATAAAAAAGAAAACATAAAACGCACAAGGTAAAATCATTTAAAATAAAGATTAATTTAAAAAGACAAAATAAAAGACACAGGGTAGAATAATTTACAGGCAGATTCAGATTTTGTAACTCAGTGCTAACTAGCAGAAGGCATCTGAGAACAGTTTGGTCTTAAAGGTCCCCTGTGTAACGTTTTCAGTTGTTTGTTAACAAAATCAACATTTCCCATACATAAATGTGGCCCCATTCATGTTTAATTACCACCACCAACAACTCATGCATACCTATTGGTTTAGAAATCCTCATTTACATTTACATAGCGCCGTGTCGACTCGCCGTGTACAAATATGTGCGCCACGTTAAAATACCGGTGGCCAGCAAGGGACATACAGTATAATGTGAAATACAGCTCAGTCTTTGGCTTCTGCATGCATAGAAAAACATTAGCTTGGATTCGTCTGCGGAATTTCCCTACATTCAGCAATGTAAGTTACGAGCCCATTTTCTACAAGGCATATGTCTTCCTAACAATCCAACATTGAAATTGTATTTTCCAACGAAAAAACGAAAAGAGAAAAATAACTTTGTTCGTGATCTGTCTCTGGCTCACTTGATCTCTAGTTTCTAGACCCAGAGACAGTTGACAACCTAACCTAACATAGTTTTGCTAGGACTAGTAGACTACCACAAAGTTACTGAACGTGTTATTTCAGGTTAGTTTGCAACAATATACAAGTTTAACCAAAGTCCTTAGCTGCAGTACTACTAGCTAGCAAACATAACTAACGTTAGCCCATTCACTTTCCATTTACTGTGCTAACGACAGCTAGCTAGCTACATGACACAACTACACAACATGAAACTTTGATCGAAGTATCATCAGTGTCTCTACACATGAACTTGAGCATTGAGATTATTGTTAGTGTACACATAGTTTACTAAAAAGAAAGGTTTTGGCATGATGGCGGCGAGCAGAAAACCCAAGTGAGTTGTTCAAAACCTTTCTTTTAGTAAACACAGTGTACACGAACAATGTTCTCAATGCTCGAGTTCATGTGTAGAGACACTGATGATACTTCGATCAAAGTTTCATGTTGTGTCGAGCCTTCTTAGTGTTTTAAAAATAGCGATTTTGACGCCATCATGTATCAAAAAATAGTTCCCATTCAAAACTCCATTTGACCCAAAAAGACAACACGGACAAGCTTAAAAGTGGCGCTTCAGACATAATTATGCTTTTAACATTACATTACATTACATTTGGCTGACGCATTTTTAACCAAAGTGACTAACACCATGGTGAACAGTTTAAGTTTTAAAGCAATTCTCTCAACAATTTTAGGACAATTTAAAAACGGTAGAGTACAGTAAGAATAAGTGCATCAGTGAGTGCTGTTTTTAAACAGTTGAGTGTCAGTTCAAGATGGGTGGTAAGTGCTAGGATCAACAAGACTTGTTGTAAGTGGTGCTATAAGAGGAGATGTTCTCTAAAGAGCTGGGTCTTCAGGATTTTTTTGAAGATGGAGAGGGATGTCCCTGCCCTTGTAGGAACTGGCAGTGTTCCACAACGAGGAACAACAGATGAGAAAAGTTTGGATTGGCCTGAGCGTATGTCTGTATGAGGGCAAGCGTTAGAGCCTTGAATTTGATGCGGGCCGCCATAGGTAGCCAGTGTAGCTGGATGAGCAGTGGGGTAACATGTGCCCTTTTTTCGGTTGGTTGTAGACCAGGCACGCTGCCGCGTTCTGGATCATCTGAAGGGGTTTCACTGTGCAGGCTGGGAGACCTGTCAGGAGGGCATTGCAGTAGTCAAGTCGTGAGATGACTATTGCCTGAACCAGGAGTTGGGTAGCATTTTGAGTCAAGTAAGTCCTGATTTTCTGTATGTTGTAGAGTGTGAAACGGCACGACCGGGCGACTGAGGCAACATGATCTGAGAAGGTTAGTTAGTTGTCGAGAACAACACCTAGATTTCTTGCAGTCCTGGTAGGTGAAACAGACAGGGAGTCAAATTTGATGTTGATGCCGTGGTGTATGGTAGGTTTAGCTGGGAGGACCAGCAGTTCAGATTTTGAGAGGTTCAGCTGGAGGTGGTGTGCCTTCATCCATGTAGAGAGGCAGTCCGAGATCCGTGCTGAAACCAAGGGGTCATCAGGTGGAAAGGACAGAAAGAGCTATGTGTCGTCTGCATAGCAGTGGTATGAGAACCCATGCGAACGGATAATCTGTCCCAAGGAGGTGGTGTAGATAGCAAAGAGAAGGGGGCCCAGCACTGAGCCCTGGGGGACCCCTGTGGTGAGGTGCAGATAGCTGTCCAAGCCATGATACGTTAAATGAGCGTCCTGTGAGGTAGGATTCAAACCAGGAGAGAGCAGAACCGGAGATTCCCATGTTAGAGAGTATAGAGCAGGGGTGTCAAACTCATTTTGGTTCAGGGGCCACATACTGAACAATCTGATCTCAAGTGGGCCGGACCAGTGAAATAATTGCAAAACATTCTTTGACAACTCCAAATCTCCAGCTTAGTTTTTTTCAGTAGGCTATGCTTTACCCTTCAGCCTACATTTGTAGCCTACATAATCACAAGGGATATATTAGATTATTACACATTTATTCAGAGAGGCCAATGAAATTGAAATAAAATGCATTTCACTCATAAACAACTGGTTTATTTTTATAGTTGAGTGGATAGGCCTACATTTTTACATCTGACCACCTGAACCAACTCACCACACTAAACTCAAGTGGGAGCTATGAAGAAAGTTAACATCCTGCCTTAAAAATGTAAATGTGCAAATGTATGAAAAAAAAAAAATGAATTTAACAAACATAAGTTAGCAGTGCATGAGCAATACGATCAACTGATACGATTAGGTTACATCAGATCAAATAATTTTGTAGGCTAGGTGGCGGTGCTGTGTAATAGGCTATCCACCATAAAGGCAAGATCCTGCACCCATTCCGGGCATTTAAATTGCTACTGGTCTGCCTTTTTTCTCCAAGAACTGTCCAATTTCCTCTCGTAGTTCAAAGAAACGCTTGAGTACGGCACCTCGGCTTAACCACCGTACTACAGCGTGTTATGGTAAGCCAGACAGAATGCCATTATCACTAAGAAAACAGTCAAACTGACGGTGAGTCAGACCTCGCGACCTGATTAAATTTACAGTTTGCACAACCACACTTTAACATGATCCAAGTTTAGTGTTTTACAACACAACACTTCCTGGTGCAAAATACAATAAAATGCCCAAACATCTTGTCCTCCGTTTGCAGGCTGCACTTTATCTCTGAATTTTGTCGCAACGCCTGCTTTTCTCCCGACAATGTAGCCAAACTGACAGCACAGGACCAGTCAACTCCGAACTTTTTTTTTGTTTTTTGGCTGCGCCTAGCGGCTGAATTGAGCATTTCGGTTATTTTTTTGAAAATTCATAACTCCTCACAGGAATGGGCTAGAGATTTATTTATTTTTTTTGACATCGTCAGAAATGTATTCTCTACAAGTCTGGGCCGGATTAAACCATCTAGCGGGCCGCATCCGGTGATTGATCGTGTCAAAGGCAGCTGATAAGTCAAGCAGAATGAGTACTGATGACCAAGCGGTCGCCCTGGCTTCTTTTAAGGCTTCTGTTACAGGCAGCAGAGCTGTTTTGGTAGAGTGGCCGCTTTTAAACAAAAGTTTGACTCGTGTACATTCACAAAAACACCCTAGGATGCATTTTGGCGAGAGTTACGCCTTCAGAGAGAAGTTTATGCTTCAACGTGCTAGGAGTCCAGAACTAGTGTCAGTTTTGATGTGTGACGGCTCCCGTAGTTGTAAACAAGGCAGTGCTTGAGAGATTGGTTGCTATATAACTCCTAACCACTAGATGGGAGAATTTCTTACACAGGGGGGCTTTAAGTCCATATTTAAAATTGGCTACAGCTGGGGCCTTTTTGATGTCTTCCGAAAGTTGGTTCCAGGGGCCTCATTTATAAAGCGTTCTTACGCACAGTTTTGATTTTAGACCGTGCGTACGCTCAAATCCATGCCAACGCTCAGATTTATAAAAACCATCTTTGACGTGGAAAAGTGCTTATCTCCACGTCAGGTTCAAACTTGACGTACGACCATTTCCTTGTGGTAATACCGGGGTACTGCAAGTAATCTGATGTCTAAGTGCGATGCATTTTCAAAATTCCAAGACCAACGATCTCATGTCTTTCTTTACCATATGCATGATCAATATCATGAGATTTTTAAAGTCGTTTTTGGACGCAGCTTAATGTTTCATGGTTTGGCATAAAACTGCTAATGAGAACTATAGCCCACTTAAGAAAGTGAAAAAACGAATAGCTTACTTATTTCATAATATCTAAAAAAAACGCAAGACCTACGATAGAATGATTGAAACATTCTTACAGGTGATCTAGTATATTTAGTGTTCTTACCAATCTAATATTGACCATAAAATGTCCAATTGCCCTCGTTTAGGAGAGGAAAAGTACATTTGCCCCAGGGATGTAGTGGTGAATTAAGATGTGGGTGAGGTTATTGTACAATATTGGGAATAGGATAGTATTGGATAATACAGTTTTTAATGTTAAAAGTGAATAAACTCTTTTAAGAGCTGGATAAACTCTAATAAGAGGTGGGTAAACTCTATTTCTGAAATGTCAGAGGTGGATAAACTGCGTTTACTCGCGTTTAGCCTCCACTACATCCTAATTTGCGCTCATAGGTCTATTCCCAGCTCCGTAACAGAAAGGTAATATTTGAATGTAAGTTATACAATGTAGGCTATAGATATTTTATATCATATATAGCCTACACAACCAAGGGACGGGAGTTATCCTCTGAAAGCAGGGCATCTTCATATTTAGTGTTGCGGCGGGGTTGCGTAAAGAGGTGCAGAGCGCGCACCTGTTTGCTTTTTTTGACTGACAGTGCCCAAGATCAGATGACAATACATGAGTTGAATAATGTAGGATAAAATATAAAGGTAAGCCTAAAGCAAACAATGAAGGACAATGTTTAAGCATTGGACATTATTGAAAGAAAATGATAGCAAAGATATGCAGAATGAATGAAAAATGACCGGCGAACTAGGCTACTTTTTCAGCAAAAACATAGCCTACCCTAAAAGAAACGTTAAGCCTACATGACATATCACGCTTATAGTCCTCTGTTTTGTAGGCTAAATCAGCATATTACCCTGGGTCATATTGGAAACGTACAGTAGCCTACTCTACCATAACGTACAGGATTATATAGGCCTAGAGGTCTTTCCTTCATAAACTAGGCCTACCCATTTTTTTTCTACAAAGTAGGCCTAAACATACGAAATGTTGATTATTCACATTACTGCAAGCAAAAGGAATGAAAGCGAGCAGAGGACAATGGACATGGATGCATACGATCTCTTTCCAGAAAGCTTTGCTGGAAAAAACATAATTAGTTAAGCTATTCGAACTGCCGCATATAGTTAACGTCAGATGGCATAGGCTAGGCCTATACAATGTTTTCAATATATAATTTTACATAAGCTACAGCTTTTAGGCCATTGATTTCATTAAAACATATGCTAATGATATTGATGAGGGGGTGTTTACAAGGCGGAGACCTAAAACCATCCGGCTGCGCACAAGTTGACGTTCATTTGTGATTTATAATGGGCACATCTGGAAGGGTGGCGTACGCATGTTTTTTTGTGCGTACGTTCGTTTTCTCTGAATCACACGTACGATCATTTCAGAAATTATCTAAGATCAAATGAAGGATGGTTTCTACGTAACCCTTTTATAAATGAGGCCCCAGAGCTGAACTGCATAGCAGCTAAAAGCTGCTTCACCATGTTTAGTTCTGAAAAGCAGGCTTTACTAACAGGTGTTTCTCTGAGACCTGAGAGTTGAGCAGGTGTGTACTGCTGAAGCATGTCTGATAGGTATTTACAGTAGGTCCTGCTCCATTTACCGATTTATATTTAATTCTGTGACTTACTGGAAGCCAGTGCAGGGATCTAAGAAATGTGGTCAGTTCTTTTATTTTTTGTGAGAACCCTAACTGCTACATTTGTATCACCTGAAGCTATTTGATAGACTTTTTAGGAAGGCCTGTGAAAAGTCCATTGCAGTAATCAACCCTGCTGGAAATAAATGCATGAATGAGTTTTTCTAAATCATGTTTTGACATCAGCCCTCTAAGTTTGGCAATATTTTTAATGTGATAAAAAGCTGATTTAGTTATTGCTTTTATGTGGCTGTTGACATTTAGATCACTGTCAATTAATACACCAAGATCTTTAACAGTATATCCTTTGCTTTCAACCCTTTTGTGTCAAGTAGAGTGGCAACCTTAAGTCTTTCCTCCTTTTTACCAAATATAATTACTTCAGTTTTGTCTTTGTTCAGGTGAAATTTGAAGTCTAGGATCATTACGATACCCTCAGAATGTTTGTACGTTTTGTGGAATTCTGTACATGGAGGGGCCATACAATAAATTAATATATGTGTACATTTAGTGACTGTACACCAACCAGCCTGTAGATGGCCGGACACAGTTTTCTGTACACACACATGCAGGCAAGTATACACACACACCATTGCCCCCCCACACACACTCACAAGCGAACCCCCCCCCCCCCCCCCCCCCCCCCCACACACACACACACACACACACACAAAAAACACACATATATACATAAACAAACACACTATGCACACACTCATTTACATACACAAAAGTAGGGAGTGGAGTAGGAGATGGAGACAAATTGGCAAGTGTGATTAATTTTTGCGGAGAGAATGTGCAGGACTGGGTGGCAGTCATATTTTTTTTACACCTCTGCGGTACATAGTTTCAGCCCCTGCCAGTCATTTGCTTTCCCGCACTTTTTTGGACATTAAACTTTCATTCTCCAGCGTGAGCGAGCTAGCGGAGAATACATGAGTACCACCCCCCCCCCCCCCCCCCCGCCCTCCCTCCCTCCCTCTCAGTACGGTGCTTCAGCGATCTGATTCAGTCCACACTCACACAACACCTGAACTGAGCTAAGCAGAGGACAGAGACAAACAGCACTCCTTGGCTCATTATCGGCGTAATTAAACAAGCTGGTGTATTTCCTCTCCGAATGTTCAACCAGTTATTTATTTCTACGACTCCTTCCCTTTTAAAACAAGCAGCAGCATATGACGGGTCATTTTCATTGTGAAGCCAGGACTTCATAAATCATCCCGAGGTAAATGGAAAACACTCATTTGTATGTGAAGCGGTTCATCAGATGAGAGCCGTCACATTAATAAACCATGCTCTATTCCGAGACCCAGGTTTATGGTCCATTGAGCTTTGCTCTGACACTGACCACTCTAATTCCAACCCAGCAGTAATGCATGAATATTTAAACATGTAATATAGTCTGGCCTCTCTACCCATAAATATATTGTATGTGTGCTGCAGACAGAATCTTTACTGTCACAACGGGGAACTTGGGGGCCTCAGTGCAGGATCTAACACTAAAGAAGGGAGGGGAGTCCTAATTATGGGCGTGTTGGCATACATGCCAGAAAAAAAAAAACCTTCAATGCATGCAATTATATTTCCATTCCATATGTCTACTCTCTGTGGAAGTTTGTGATAGTGTTGTGTCGATAGATAGTGATAGTTGATCACTTTGTCCAAACAAAGGACTGGTGTATGTTTAAATGTATGTTGTGATATAACACATTCATGTTTGGTCTTGAATTAATACTTGTAATGTGGGCAACAATCTGATAATGGTTTCATTATAAACTAATGTATATAGTTGTAGACTAAGAACTATACTATAGTCTGTAGGTCTGAGATTCACAAACCTCACTCACCTTTTCACCAGATGTCCAATGAAGTGGTATTACTCACATTTACCTTTACGGTTTATTGGTTAATACATTGTCAATTCACGCACCATTGTCAATTCACGCACCAATATTTCTTCTCAGATGCCTTGGCACTACTCTGCTATAGTTAATAAACTACTTAGTAATTATTCGAGGTCAAGTTCTTAATTTTATGGAGTCAGATTAATCGTGGTTTCTCGTAATATTACCATTGCTTCACCAGTCTGTCCTATTGTTCAATATGCGTGTAAACCTTTAGACCGGCAACACAGTTCTCATCTTGAGAGCACGTTGTGCCATCCCTTACACTTGTCCCTACCCTATACAGTATGTATTAATTCTATTTCTTTCATACTCAATTCCTCGATTTTGGTAGTATCAATTTCAGGCTGCTGCCTACCACTACTCTCTGTGGGGATATGGCTTCACGGACACAAGTGCATGGACACTATTTTAGCTCTGGCCCTCTGGCGATGGCATATATTGACAGTCGGAAGGTGAGAGGACAGAATCCGTGCCATCCCCCACCCCCATTTTCCCCTCCAGGTTCCACAACTCCTGACAGTGGACTGTCTCCATTGCTAAGCTAATGAAGCATCTTATGAACATATGAGCGTGTGACCTGCACTGGAAGTGGAAAGGAATCGTGAACAGATGCTATTGTCTCCTCGTGGAGGAGTTTGCCATATGGCTTTTTAAAGAGATATGCTTTGTTGCTGGACTCAGGCCAAGGCAGCGACCGTGGCTTCAAGCGTCTGCTTAGCTGTTTCAAATTTGGAGCGGGGGGGGGGGCACCAAGAGCTTGATTAGCCTTGGCCATTAGTGGCCCACAGGAAAGTGCTCACCTCTGTCATTCAGTGTCCTTTGACACTGCCACTGCACAGCGATTTACGCCTCCAGCCTATCAGGACGCAGTTGTTTTAGTAATTATTTCCTAATTTACTCATTTTCTTTTGTACAGGCGCACACAAATGACTACAGAGAGCCTAACAAGGTGTGAATAAAGAACAATTCTGCGGTGTGCTGTTGTTTTGCTTCATTGCTGATAGAAAAGTAAAAAGAAATTCAATATATGAATCTAATATAATGATATTTATGCATCTCATGTTGTGTTTGCAGAATCTTTAAAGAACAAAAGTTTAACTTTCATACATGTTTTCTAACATACAGTACAAGCAATACAACATGCACATACACTTCTGTACACACATTTAGGAAAAGAGGTAAGAATTCATTCTAAAACTCATTGTTCCGGTCTTTTACTGGCTGAATCATTGTAACACACACACACTCCACAACCTGTCACATTAACCACATTATGTTCTACATTACTGTGCCACGAATTGATTCAAAAGTTAGAATTGTTGCACCTGTGCCTGCTTGGCAACCATTCCGCTTGAAGAAATATTACCTAGCGGAAGAATGATTATTCATGAATGAATCTTTATATTTCTCATTGTAATGTCTAATTATTTTATGAAACTTTGCCAGGTATGTGCAATCATTTTGCGTTGTGCCTATCAACACCCCTTGGCTGACCTAAAATCAAGCATAGGTTTATTTAATAGTTCTGTACACAGTGGAAAGTTAACCTAAACAAATGATAATTAAATAATAATAATTAGTAAAGTGAAAACACAAAAAGGGACTTTATTCAACCTCTTAGACTAATCCAAACATTGATAAATCTCACTAATGCTATTGATGAGAGATATGATCCGTATGGAAAGTTGCTGCTGCCATCCATGTGGTTGTTGTTGGCTTACCGGAGGAATGATATCAGACGGCCATAATTGTTTCCGAGGGCCCAATTGTACTCCGACTCCTAACCTTGAGCAGACGAACGACGCCACAGCGGCATCCACGCATACTCTACATCCATCTGCTTGCCTCGGCCGTGCCAAGCGTTTGTCATGTGCTCAGAGGGCTTTTCTGCTCAGAGCGGAATTAGAGTATCACACAGCCCATTGATGACAGTGCAGGGAACACTTCCACCACAGCCGTGCCATGGGACTCAGATCATGACTTAATAACGCCGCGGATGTTTGGACCAACGGAAGGTTCCACGGTAGCGGGTAGGTTCCCAGTAAGCTCTTTTTTTTAAGCCCAGTGACACACTTGCTCATCAGATGAAAGTGGTGCCTTTCAAGATGGCTGTCGCTGTCATCCTGACTGTCCAAATTCGTACAGAGGAACACGGTCATAAAGGGACAAGTTGACAATGCAGTTGAAAAGTTGAAAATCAAACATGAAGCGTTCAATGGTGCTGTACAAATACTCAGCATTCACATTCTTAACAGTATAAAATACACCAAAAATGTATCACATTTTAGTGATCATAACTCCTGTTGAATACAGATCCCTTTGGCAACTTCTCTACACTCAGGTGATGAATCGATTTGAGTCATGTTTAAACTGAAGCAAACAGCTAAAAAAGCATTGACACCAGCTGGATTACAGCTCAGTAGAGTGATGAGGTGAGGTCCTATTGTCATGGAGTCCCTGCCTTCAGACACATTTGCGGATGTTCAGATCAAAGCTTTCTCCTGACACAGCTAATGGCAGCTCTCAGCTCGCCGTGACATTTCCTAGACCCGCCACGCGGCGCTTGAGCAGCGCCGCCGACCGAGTACGCCTTCTCTCGGCATCCGCGTGCCAAGCACAGTATTTGATTTGCTAAGCCGCCACAAAGAGCTCCAGCTGGAGCAGCACAATGTCCCCTCACTCTCATTTCCACACCATGCCCTTCCATTTCTCTTTTTTTTTGTATTCCTTTTTTTCTTTAGTTGGCGGCAGAAGCAGAGCCAGAGCCCGAACGTGCCCACGTCAAGGAAAATGAAAGGGGAGACTAAGTCGCTTGCCGCCACATAATGAGGCCATAGACATCCCTGGCGCTGTCACTCAGGAAAGTTGGGGCTGCTGGCCGAAAGAAAGCTGCTGACTCCACACTCCCGGGCAGTAGAGGTGACTCAACCACACAGCAGCAGCAGTGGCGGCCGCGGCAGAGGGAGGAGAGGGGACGTGGGTGGTAGGTGAGGGTGCTGTAAAACAGCAAACACATTCGGAGACACGCTTCACTGTCAGCATGCCCGTGTCTGTCCAGCCGCTCGCCCGCCTGCCTGGCATCAGTGCTAATGGCCAAAGGCGGCTGGCAGCATGCTGAGGGTCTCAGGCCAAGGAGCAGGTGCCGCTCAGGTATAAATACAGAGGCTCAAACCGCCGAAAGCATCATTGGTAGAGGCTTATGGATGTGCTCCTATTTAATTTGGAGCGCTCACTTAAGGCCAGAGCTGTTGTGTGGGGGCGTTTCTTTACACATATAAATAAGCCGAGTTAAAGCAACACCAAAGAACTTTTCATCTGTCGCACGCAGTATTTGTTTATCCAGCACCGGCTTTGCAAATAACAATGTCCACAGACAAGGTAGAATAAGTTGCATGATTTTATGAAAGTACGATGTATTGCGACATCAGATGCAAGTCAAATTTGTAGTTTCTCATGTCTCATTCCATCGAACTACAGATCCGCTACCCGATGCAGCAAACTTACATAGTGCGGTAATAGCCGATAGAGGGCCGCGAAGCGAATGCAGAAAGTGCCGTTCACCCTGTTACGAGTTGATGAACCACTGAAACGATTTTGGAAACATTATTTTAAGGTACAAAAAACTCTTTGGTGTTGCTTTAAATGGAATATGCTATTGACAATTTGAAAGACATGTATTGCATCTTGATTGCAATTGATCAATGAACATGAAAAAGTTGCTATTGAGTTGATATCTAAGCTAAGATTGATACTTTCCACATTTGTTTGAATTCCTCCCTACAGCATTTTTATACTCTGTATAATATGTTCTGCATGTAATGGCCCTTTCCATTAGACTTGTAAATCCGTCGCCCGAGTTGGAAAGTGTAAATTACCCAGCTTTCTGCCATTTCATGCAGGCACGCCCCCTTTACCTCGGAGTACTTGAGGGTACCCCAAGGTGGACATACGACCTTACGACAAACATGGCTGCGCCCATAGTTGAGATGAGATGACATGTATTTTTTTTTGCATATGTACTGTGTTGGTCATTTTAATGTTGATGCAATGCTCTTACACACTAGATTACATTGCTGCTTCAATCCGGTCACCAATTCATGCATTGCACGGTCTTGCTGTGCGTGCAATACAATGTAACAATTTGTTTTCCTGCCGTTTAGCTAGAGGCTACATGTAGCACAAAACGATAACAATGACTAGCCTCCTGCTAATGCCCCTTGTGGCTCGAGAGAAACGCGGTCCTTTAGCAACTCATTGTACATGTTGAACAGGTGGGTGTACGATGATTTACGAGTCTAATAGAAAGGGCCATAAGATCCATATGAGCCTGCCGTTGTGTGTCTTTCCTGCACAGGCCTACATGCTTGTTTATGTCTGCGTGTCTTTGGCCATCCTCACTCTTGTTTGTGGTCTAAATGCGTAGCACCACGGTTGCCCAAGAAAGTTTTCCAGGCAGAATACATTTTCCATTACAGCATGGGGGATTTCAGTAGCCCTCCGACTGACCTTGTGTGGGCCCCTGTTCAGTCTAATTTCCACAGGTCAACTGCAATTCAGACCGGCTCAAAGGCAAGCTGCGCTTCCCGGCTGAGCTCTTGTTATCTTTAAGCCGGCACTCGGCTTTGTCTAATGGCAGTGAGGGGGTTAATGCTGGGCTTTTTCTTTTTCCCCGGGTGCTTATTCTGTGTTGATACAAATAATAGGCAGTTAAGCTCCAAAGACCATTATGGAGTCCGAAATCTGCCTTCTGTTTTCCGTGAGGATTTTCTTTTTCTTGTGAAGAAACTGAAGTGTTCTGCCTCCTGTTGTCCATCTTAGACACGTACTGTAGGAGCAAACTGGCTGCCTCACTTGCTCTCTCTCCAGGGACCAAAGTCAACCATCCATTTATATATATATCATTTCTCTCCCTCTTTCTCTCTCTGTCTGCCTATCTTACCACCTCCCCCTCCCTCCTCCTCCATGCCTATTTTTCTCTCACTTCCACCAAACTCTCCAGATGATTACTTTGAGCCCCAGGGGAAGGGCTGACAGGGGTCCCTGGGATCAGTCTTGTAGCAAATCCCACTCAAGTTGAGGAGAAACGGCACAGTGGGGTCGGTTGTGTGGTTTAGGGGAGTTTAATTAGGATTTGTCAGATTGGCTGAGCCTAACGCCACTCCCCCATGTCACCGGCTTAGTCCGTCTGATGCGGGCGCGAGCGGAGATAGAGTGGACACGTGGCGCGGACCAACTCTGACTGGCCGAGGGGAGTCTGGCAGCAGGAAGATATAAAACATCAATGGACAGTCTTCCCCTATCGGTGCCAATGAATGCATCATTAAAAAAGGCACGCGGTAGTTATGTATTCTATCAGGGCCCAATCAGAAGAAAAGTGCACCCAGTTGGACTCAGTGCTTAGACTACTTTATAGGCCCCAGAATATGAGTTTTGTGTGAGTCTGTCTGAAATTTAAATGCCAGAGCCTCTGTGATGTCTTATCTCATGGCTCATGAAAGTCCCTGTGACATTCCTGGGCCAGTAAATATTTAGAGTTGCTAGATGAACATTGAGGAGGGGGGGGATTTCAGTCACATTGTCACCCCCTACTGGCATCTCCGTGCAAAGCAACACTTGGGTGTGCAAAGCAATGGCCAGCACTTGGCAGATGAACTTCCAGCACTGGTATCAGTGCAAAGCACTCAACAGCTGGTGCTGCAGCACACACTGTAACATCCCCCTACTCCAGTGTAAGCGTGTCCAAGTAGACATGCTTGGGTATGATTGAACAAGATTAGCACAATAAGTCTGCTATAATTCCACAAACAATGGCCTTTACTGAGCAATGGTGTATACTACTCTAGGTCTGTTTAAGAGACTATATGGACTACAGCTAGTGAAAGATTGGGACTACAAACAAGGAACTGCCACGAATAATGTTGTTTTATATTAATATTACATGTCGTGTTGTAGTACTATGATTACGCAATGCTTATTACAATGTATTTACTAGATTACAACACATTAACACATTGTACTATACACCACAAAACTGTTTGGTGGAGCAAGGAATTCTGTCAATCTAAGTGGAATGGGTTTCCACACATCCATTACTTACCTGTTTACTGACCTGAACCATCCCATTCCAGTGAAGCACTCTGGATGTGAATGAGAGATTAGCTGCCCTGCTGCACTGTGTGAGATTTCACAAACAGGAGCAGTTCCTTGTGGACTCTTTATAATTTATACATATGAGAAAATAGATTAAAAACCAGTGGAGAGAGAACAAAGTGCTTCGTGCATTAAAATTCATCATCAGAGATCACTGCTAATAAGACACTGTGAAAGAATGAGTGAGTGAGTGAGTGAGTGAGTGAGTGAGTGATAGAGAAGTGAAGAGACAGAAAGAAAAAGAAAACGAGAGACTATAATGATAGAAGGAGGGGATGGGAGAGGCTATGTGCCAGCCGTAAAATATTCAGCGTATGCTTGAAAGACTTGCTCATGATATGCTCTTCCTGTTTCTACACGGGGCCACAGAAGCTAATAAGTTGGATGGGCCTTCTCCCCAGGTGTTACCTTGGCAGGATGGATCGGTGTCAAGTTGGAGCGCTTCTCCGCCTCGCATGGCATCCCACCCAAAGCCCCTCCACCTCCCTCCCTCCCTCCCTCCCTCCAGGTGTTTGGGGCTTCCTCCTCCTTGGGTCCTCATCTGCAAAGACTTCATGCTCAGATGTGCAGGAAATGTTTTTTTTTTTCCTTCACCTCTGCTAATCTTTTCAAAAAGTTGATGGCATAAGCGTATCTCAGGACTGCAAGCGGGCGCAAAGGGAAGTATGGCAAACAGAGACACAAAGGAGAGAGTGAGTGTGTGTGTGTGTGTGTGTGTGTGTGTCTGTCTCTGTGTGTGTGTGTTTGTGTGTGTGTGAGAGAGAGTGAGGAGGGGGGGAGTGTATGAAGGAGAGAAACAGACTGTGGGTGTATGTTTGGAGAGAGGGGGAGATACTACAAAAAGAGACTAAATGAGTGTGGAGATAGTGGGGGGGACAAAAAAGAGGACAAGAAAGTGAAAGAGACAGGGAGAGAGAGAGAGAGAGAGAGAAAGGGAGGCAGAGGGGAAAAGAGAAGAAAGAAACAGCAAAGATCTTGTGAACAAACAATGAGAAGGCAGGAACTGCAAGATTTGCCGCGGCTTTCAAATCACCCCATGCTTTGTTCTGATTTACTTTTAGCTCAGTCAGAAGATAATCTCTCAAAGCTGTTCCTCCAAAGCACAGTCGCAGCCACAGCCTACCTCGCCTGCCTGGCTGCAGAAATGAATTGTAACCATCTCCCCGACTCTTCAGCTAAAAACGGGGGCCTCTTTCTACTGGCTTCCCTATCGACAAAGTACTTCAGCCAGCAGTTTCTGCAACATTAATGCAAAGTGTTGGAGCGGAGGCACTCATGTGAGGAGTAATGTGTAATTATTATAACAGATAATACTCCACGCCATTCGCAGAGCTTTCCATGCAAATATAAAAGTTCTTTATTGTTATTATCATTACTGTAGCTAAGCTGGGAATAGCTGCAACCCCCCCACCCCCACCACCACCACCACCATGTCTCCAATAACACGATCCTAGTGTTTTCTTTTTTGAAATATGAGTGTTTCATCTCCCTGCAAAACATCTCAGGCCCATTAAAAAACACAACACTGATATTACACAGTTTAATTTTCTGTTTGCAAAAAGGCGACTATAAAATGGTTTAAATGTGGCTTTTAATAATGAGACACTGACACACAGGCTGGGCCACGCTGCAGAGGCACGATGTGGGGTAATGCATTACGCAGAGATTGCCGTTGTCTCCAGAAAACAAGTTATTTTCGCTTGAAGTGTCGTGGGTTTGGAGCAGAACACAACCATGGCGGTAGAATTGCTACATACCAAAACTCCTCAAATGTCCATTTGTAATTTCGCAATGTGCGAAAAACTCCCTCATGCATCTGAAAGCAGACTCAGAAAATAAACTCAAACTCGACTATAATGCTCAAACATGGAAGCCAGCAAACAGCACACACACACAGACACACACACACACACACTGGGGCTGAAAGGAGCGCGCTGAGGTGTCCAGCCTTCTGAGAGAGCTTGTGAATTCTTTTGTGGCTCCTCTATAATCAGTTTTGTGGGGCGAGTGGAGGCATTTCCATGCTCCGTTTGCCCTGTGACTAATCGGAAAAGCTCATTCCCCTCCTCCCCTGTTCTCAGTCAGAGGTAAAGCCAAGAGACTCTCGGGCATCACACTGAACCTGAGGCTCCAGTGGTGTTGGCATCCCAATTTGTCAGCCGCACACCCTGCCAAGGCAGCCTGCCTCGGCACCAAACACATCCGAGGGCTGCCGCGGCTGCGCTGTCCAGCTGAGCTCCGGAAACTTCCACACCGGCACAGAGCTCTGCCGATCGGTCGGGTGGGGGGGGGGGGGGGGCGGAGACAAAAGCAGGAGGGTTTTGGCACGGCTACACAATTATCACACAGGTACCGGTGAGGAGGCAGCCAGAGTGTTAGCTGCGCTTCCCAGCAGAGTCCCAGACCACACCACACAACACAGGCCTGCTATTACTCAAGCATGTCCGAGCACCACACGGGGCATATGAGGACTCTGCTGTTCCAAACGCTAGCACATCAAATAATCATATTCTCTTTTAAACACCACGTTAAGCCTAAGCAATAAGTCTGCATCGAGCAAATGTTGACCACTACTAATGCAGTACATTCTCTACAACATTGATTTTCAATACTCCACTCAATATATTCTAAAATCTATAATATTACTGTTATATTTTGAACACTGATCAAAAACCTTTTTGCTGAGCCAATATACTGTAAAGAGTTAAAGGGTACCGCTAGTTCAAAATCTACCCAAGTCCATCCCATTGGTACAGTATATGTGTGGTGGGGGAAATGAGAAAGAATGAGAGAGAGATAGACAGTGGGAGAGAGAGAGAGAGAGAATTACAGAAAGAGAGAGTATAGAATGAATGACTGTTAAATTACATATTAAAACAGACAATATGCTCATATACGCATAACCCCACACTTTATGACATTTAGATGTGACAATGTTCCGATGATCTTATTCACAAAAGTGCTGAATCTTCGGTCAAATAGTGGGAAAAAAGAATGAAAGTGGTATAAAAAAAGACATCAATAAAACATACTGAGTGCGGCCTGAGAGAGGAGTTAAATGGATTTTATTCACTGCCATGGTCATTTGGTATGCATAATGAATTAAATCTATTCATCGGGCCGCTGCCTCTGAGGCTTTGCAGATCAAAGGTTACTCGGCGAATTGTAAGTTTCAGCCTCGGATCCGACTGGGTTTCTCCTGAGACAGCCAGGCAAGACAGAGGGCAGAGGTCAAGAACCCCTGCCTCCCCGCAGGAGGAGTTCGGACACCTCAGCTCACGAATCAGCAGGAAGGGGGAAAAAAGAGAGGTCTATTAAAAACAGCGGACAAGCCTGATCAGTGGAGTAGTGGCGCGGACCTTCTCTCTGATGGGGGAGAGTGAGAAATCACATGCTGAAGAGGAATGGGAGGTCACCTGGAACACAATGGATACATTTGACATTGTGGCAATCATATGGTGGATTTAACCCCCCAAGACCGACCCAACACACATACACACACACACACACACACACACACACACACACACCCTCTACCTACCAGCGCTAATCAAATGATTCCAACTCACTGAGCAAATTAAAATCCAACACAAAATCTACTCTCCCAAAATGTGTTTTATTAGGAAGTTCAAATGTAAATAATTTATGAAAAGCCATCAGAGGGTCCATAGGGACTGGTTTAATATGTTAATGGTTCATTAACTCGTAGCCTCTGAAGCCCTGTTCTCGAACATAGCCTCATTAAGAACACTCTTTTTTTCCCTGGCAGTCGTGAGCCCACCGAGGGGATTAGTGTGGTAATTTGGGCTGGAATGATTGTGTGTCATTGGAGAAGTATTGACCTCCCGGTGAAAAATAATACCACATTAATAATAGAGCCAAGGTGAGTGGATTTATCTAAGACCACCCATTACTCTCCGCGCTACGTTCAACAGCATTATTTATTTAGGCCTTAAGGGCATCCTTATCAACGAAAGGCTATCAATCTTCAGGGCCAGTGTTGTTGCATGTTGTCTCACGGCTGTGTTTGGCTCGGTGAACCTGTGCATGCTTATACACACACACACACACATGTACACACACACACACACGTACACACGTACACACACACACACACACACACACACACACACACACACACACACACACACACACACACACACACACACACACACATGTACACACACACACACACACATTCCAAAGCTATGTGTGTCACAGGTACACAGTTCCATTTTCTGCCACACCAAAACCCATGTATCAAGGTCATGCCGAGAGAAATGCAAACCTTTTGCACACATTAATGGAGATCTGCTTTTCACACAGTGTGAAGATACTCAAGACGGGCTGGATAAAGCCTAATGATTTCTTAAATAAACTGCAGACTCCACAATAGGCTTCTTAACTGAAGGACCCAAGTTCATTCAACAACACAGGCCCCATCCTTTCAGCTGCTGCATGTTTCTTTGTATGGATGTTGTTTTCCAGTTCCCAGAGGTTTACATAAGGCATTCATAGCAGGCTGTATGCGCTGTAGCATTCTAGGCCTATCAAAGGCACTCAATTCAAAACACTGGCATACAAAGTAAATGGAGTAGGATACTTGTAAAGAGAAAATAAGAAAAACTGCATGTTTCTGATTGCACAAGCCAGCGCTTGTCATTAATAATAAAAACTAAAAACCCTATTGTGTGGGTTGCAAAGTAAAAGGCAAGGCTAGTCTGACTTGATCCTCTTAAAATAATACATGCTATCTCTTTGAAAAGCTTTGAAACCTTTTCCATGAAAAACAAAGATATTAAGCTGTTGTATATGTTAACCAGAACCCTGTCTTTGAAATGCAGTGCAGCACTTCACTACTCTGGAGAGATCAAGACCCCTGAAAGACTCAGGCCTGCAGTGCTGACCCTGGTTTGAGACACTATTAATATGAAGGACCTTGTATCACCAACCTGAGATCATGGCCTCCATCGGAGCCTCCGACTCCCGTAAACTACGGCCTTTGTCACTCATATGAAGCGACAGCTGGCTCTCCACCAGTAATGAAAACTCTTTACACCTTATTAAGCATGGCTAATGAAGCCCAGACTTCAGCTAATATGGAAAACAGTGACCTCATTAACTTTAAGGCTTGTATTTCCTGCATAAATATAGGAGATATGCAGAAAAGTTCAACAATTTGTTGTGTACACTAATTGATAAATGACTACAGATGGTGGGCGGCTGGCTTCCCATCAGACATTTCAGAGAGTGAAGGTGACTGACTGTCTGTCTTGGAAGAAACAGCAGTTTTTAAAAAATAAACATTTCGATAAACAATGCAATGGTTTGAGTATCGCTTAAGATATCTGAAAGTATATACGGTAAATCAGTAATAATGATCAGATGCCGTTGTTTGTTGTTGGTGATACAGTAACATTTTACCTTTTGATTCCAAAAAAGCTACAGTGTGCAGTGAATGTTCATTCTGAAGATGTCATAATTGCAAACAATTTTAAATGTTTTCAGTTTGACCTGAAGGAACATCCTCAGACACATGGGATTGGCACAAGAGATACGGTGGCAGACGAGAGATTGCTTTGCTGTGTAAAAGCACAGTGGAAAAATGACTTGGAGGGGACAACATGAGAAATAGCCTCTCGCTGTAACTGAAAGCTCAGGAGGAATGACTCAAAGAATAGATGTAGAGACCAAGAAGAGGAAGGCAATGAAGGATGTTCCATCTAAAGAGATTTCACTCTGCAGAGCACATTTATCAAAACATCTCTCTCTCTCCGTATCTTCTCTCTCTCTCTCTCTCTCTCTCTCTCTCTTTCTCTCTCTCTATGTCATGACAGAAGTGTCTCCAAACACCCATTCATGTACCTCAGTGCAGATGGAAAATATTTTGCCTTTGCAGTGCGTTTCATAATAGCAATACGACACAGACACTCCAACACTCCATGCCTTTTGAAACAAGGACACAAAGTGTATGCAAAGCAAAGAACTGCATTCACAGTGTCCTTGATGCTTTATCAGCTATTTTACTGGAAAGGCCATGTATTCTAAATCCAGGATCAGACTCAACTGAAATATGCATATAGAAATAAGCATACATAAGCAATAATATGTTCAGTGTAGTTCTCCCTTTAAAGGTACACTATGCAAGATAGAGTAAAATATAAATATAATGTGACTAGAAGGAGCTCTACAGTTGCCAAAAATAGCCTACATAAACCTGCATAGTGTACCTTTAAAACACATCTTTTGAAATCATTTGTGGAAGCATAAGCCTCTGTCTAACAATATAAATACCAAAGTTCAAATCAAACATGGAGATTAAATGTCCTGCATAATGTGAATGCCTTTGTGAATGCGAATTGTTCTAAAACGGCTAAAACGCGGAGAGAACATAATTATGGAGCATGAACATGAAGCTATCTCCCATTAGGATGTCACTATTTCCACTGGAAGAGGATATGCATGGAGTTGTCCTTTCCATGTAACAGTTAAGGAAATCCTTAATATTTTTACTTGAAACAGACATAAACAAGAACATTATCCTAGCTTGCACATTATGACCTAAATAGGTTTACTGTGCAAAAGTACAGGATCATAATAGTGAGAACCTGTCACTGAGTTACAAGCCACGTCACTGAGCTGCTTCACATTAAAAGTGTTACTGGAAATAGGCAGCACAGAGATGTCAGAAATAGAATAATATAACCAGGGATAAAGAAATGGCCTCTATGACTCCCGCTGTCACTTTTACTATCAGTTTGAGAGAAGTATCACCATCCACGGACCCCAGTAAGGTTACGCTTCCCCGGGAACCAAAACCAGAAGCCCTTTGTGGCGTAGGGGGGTCATGTTGTTGCTTTATTAACATAACCACCTAGACCAGGTCTGCCTATCCATCTCCATTGTCCCGGGAGGCAGAGTCTGAGCGTAACCTTGTTGTGCAGATGGATGGGCCGTGTCAGGCCCCGCATTCAGGGGTCCATGTCTCAGGGGTGGGTGACGCCCCTGACAGGGACAGATGCTTGGCTCCGCCGCCCACTTCCAGGCCGTGTGCCAGCTCTGCCCGCGGCCCAACCTGCCTCCCCCCGCCCTGCCACGTCTCGTTTGGAGGTGTCGGCGTGTGAGACGCCCATGCGAGATTTATGACGGATGGAATTACAGGACATGGAGCTAACGCAGCCTCGGGGCCCCGAGACAAAGAGAGTATATTAACAGGAAAATTCAATAACAGGAGTTGACTTCTGAATAACCTCTGACAGTATTTGTATAATAAAACACTTGATTTACACACCGTTCGCTTTTTTCCCTCATACGTGCGTCACAAATGGGCTTATCTATGTGTTTGTTTACTTAAATGTGAGCGGCAGGTTATTATTTTGCTGGCCATCACTTTTTTAAAAATACTGTGTTAAAATTACCACAAAAGCCATTTCCTGGGAGACCGCCCAAGCGTGTCTGCACCGAGGCAGCCCATGTCACCATGCCAAAGAGTCCATAAAAAAATCGCCCATTCAGTCACTGTCTTATTCAGCTTGGTGATCTGGCAGGCGTTAGCAGCTAGCACACACCGCAAGAATCAAATCAAATCCCGCTGAGAATTAACATTATCACAGGTGCTAAATCTCACATGCCTCCCACACCCACACACACAAACAGACACACACACACACACATGCTGCCAGGTTCTATCTACACCCAGCAGTGAGGGTGGAGGAGAGATAATATTTCTATACATCCGTCACCAGCAGCTGACTACATTAGGCTCTCTGGCCTTCCCTCTCTGATGGATTGTGTAGGGTCTGGCGTGAGCAGATAGTACTACACTGAGTACTTATCGGGCTCTGGAGAGGAGGGGAGGCATTAATCAAATCACATGTCACTCAGTGTGAAGGAGGGAAGCGTCCACTGGTATTTCCATAGGAGCCCGTGCTGAGGGCCACGTCGTAGCGCAGGGCAGCGATGGGATGGCTAGCAATGAGAGGGACGTGGACAGAGCCAAGCGTGTTCATCCCGGTGACAACTTCACCCCTGGCCTCTCCAACGGTGGCTCCCTGCAGCAACAAGTGTTTTACGCCACTGACAACTGTGAGAGCTTGTTCTTTGTGCTGATTTTTGATGTGTTGTGTTGTATTGTGAAACACTGGATAGTGGGCTTTGTGTATGGATACGAGTATATCCATATGTGCATGTATGAGAGAGAGAAAGAGAGGGGCCAAAATGCATGGTGTCGCATGACATGAATATATTTTTTTTCAAGGTGGAGAGAAAAGGCTTGACATGGCTTTATTGAATTTTTGTTTTTCTCTTAGATTCATAACATGTCTGTGCGGAGTGCAACATGATTTCCATTTGTCACCAGGTCCCTGTGAAGGCTCTGCCAAAGAAGGAGGTCTATCTATCTGGGTGTGCGTGTGCGTGTGCGTGTGCATGTGCGCGTGTGCTTGCGTGCGTGCGTGCGTGCGTGCGTGTGCGTGTGTGCGTGTGTTGTTTCTCCTTTCACAGGCCATTACAAAAATGACAAATCAAACTGAGTGGGAGGAATGGAGCAGTAACCAAGGCAAACACACGCCACTGCACACGCCTTCACTTTCACACACTCATTTCTCAGTGGCATCTGAACAAAAACACCTTTCCCCCCTCCCCTTCCCTCCCCTCCTCCATTTCCTCTTCCTCCTCCTCCTCCTCATCACCCCTGTGCCCACGCCCGCCACGTTCGTAAAAAGCATCTGCAATCCATTCTCAGTCGAGACCATCTGACGTGCTTCAAATCCATCCATCAAGACCACAAAAGAAAGCGAAAAAATATCTCAGCTCCCTTTGCCTCTTCTGAAGTGTTTGTCTTGGCTTCCGTGTCGATTCTGTGAGATTAGACTGGGTCGGGTGATGGCCTGAGGATGCTCTTGCTATTCCCTGCTGTCTGGGCTAATATGAGGATGGGTACTGAATTGACACGGCTGGGAGTCCCACCTCTGCATGGCCTCCTGCTGAGGAGCAGGGGTTTGATTTCACTCGTACTCCCACGGACAGCAGAGCTCTGTGTGGTGCAACTAAGAGCAGTGACTGCTCAAGCTGCAGGGAGTTTACTCAGACTAAAGACTTCGAGAGGGGGGGGGCAGCCTAACGTAGAGCCATCATGCTATAACAGCGACAGCTGCTGTAGAAAAGCAAGTTAACTTGTACATTGTATATTGCACTGGTTTCTCATCAAACCATTCCCTCAAATTTGCTTCTAAAAGATGAGTGTATTGTGACTCATGACAATATTTGTTATACGTTCTATCTGGTAATTGCAATTGCAGAGTATCATAGATATCCATGAGTAATTATTCACTTCAATGGTATTGGGTATACTATAAATGATCAATTACTATGTAATAAGCAGTCAACGACATCAAATACTTGTGAACTCGAAATCTTACCTTTCCATACCATAACCTGACTGTGATGACATCACAAACAGTGGGCGCGACTACCACTATAACCTTGCGATTCCAATCCTAAAACAAAGTCTGTTTGATTTCTTCATTACCCAGACAGTTGACGCAGTTTGAGAACTCAGTATAAGGCACTATTTAACATAAAATTGGATGTAAGTTTGCAATTGGTGGAAAGCTACTATCCTGCCACTTGAAATGTACCAGATGACCAGTGGAATCTAGTGGAATCTGTGTGATAATGATCAAGGTAAACAATCATTAAAATGCACAGAAGGCCTATGAAAATTCACTGGCATATGTTTTTCATGCAAGGCAACTTTGGGATGGAGAAAAGAAGAATAAAGCAAACATGAACAAATATTTGAGATATTATTTTTCGAAGAGATCCAGAAGATGTATGTACATGTGTGTGGGGGGTCTAATCCTTTAATGGCCAGTAAATCAAAGCTCCTAACCGCTTCAAATTTCTTAGGGTTTAATAATTGATTGTGGAGGCTGTTGGTTTACCCCAGAGATTAATTCCTGTATGGGTTTAGAGGTAGAGAAAAATATATAATAAAGGTAATAGAATCATGTGGGATCCAAAGAATATAGACACCCACCACCTGCAAGCTTTTCACATGAAGACAAACATAGGGTGCCAAAGCTCCTAGGACTCAGAAACAGATTTCAATGGGTTTCATAATCAGTGTGAATTTATATCGCAATACCACCGCAGCACAGCTCTACATTAGAACATTATGACAGATGAAGGACATGACCAGAAAAAAAAACTCTGATATACTATAGAAATTGTCCCAACAAAATTAGAACATTTAGCTGTAGGAGAGGCCTACATGGTGGACGTTCCTGTGAAATATTAATAGCCTCGACTACATCGGTTGTTCTCAGGGGGGCTCCCCAATTTTCAGTTAAGTCCTAAATGAATTCAATTTATCTGATTTCTTTAATTGAACCAATTTACCTCGCTTTACGGTCTTAAGCAGATGGTAATTTAAAGAGTCCCTATAAAACACGTCGGGGCTGAGCCACAGAGGGCTTGTGTAAGACACGCGGGCTCCAGATGGGGCACAATCAGTGAGCAGGGAATCAGAGGCACGCACGCGGCCGGGTCCCTCATCAGAGGCAGGGAAGAAGCGTCGAGCTGATTGAACGTGGCAGGGCTCATCACGGAACGAGCATTTAAGCTCTCCTGAAACAGGTGACAAACCAGTGGAAATATGTAAATCTCCCACAGCGTGTGTTCTGTTAGTGTGTCTCTTATGCCATAATGATGGGTGTGTTTTTTTTTTCTTTTAATACTCGACCACTATCTTGCTTGCCGAGTCGTTAATGTATTTTTTAAGTGAAAAAAAGTATGAAGGTCGGTCGAAGACAAACTGAATCATAAGCGCAAGAGAAGTTTTTTTTTAAGCTTTTTGACCATGAAGTTATGCAAGAGGGCATTTGTGATCAGCTCAAGAATATTAAAGAGCTTTTTTTCTGTCAAAGCAAAAGTGCAGCAATTAAAGTGTGTCTGCTCTTTACAGTTGCCCTGGAACGACCATAAAGGGATCCTCCTGTCTCTGGCCAGTAGCTCTGCTCTGCTCTGCGAATTGCTCACAGCCGCCCAAGTCAAAGGAGAGAGGTCCTCAGGAGAGGCTGGCCTGACTTCTCTAGCCTGCTGCTCAGAATACAGCAATTGGCTTGGTACCATCATTCTTTATTCAGGTGCTGTAATGTTATGTACCTCTCCTTCAGCTTGTTATGTTTTTTAAATCAAGCCAGAGTCAGAGATGTAGTCTCTTTGGGTATAATGTATCAGTGTAAGTAATGTAGTATTTCTGATGGATATTATGTAAATGAGCTTGTGTCTGAACGAAGCGAAGAACATGCAGAGATTCTGTTCATGTGTGTATTCAACCACGTTCAACCTGTTCACACTGTGTTGTTCACACATAATGTCCGCATGTAAGCGTCATATCTGAATCACCCGACAAAGATCCACATATATTGTGGAGGACATTTTTGAAAACAACTGTAGACATACATACATACATACATACATCCATATACATCCACAGCTCACTCTAAGCTGGAGTCATAGAAAGGAGCGTGGCTCTAAAATCAAGTTGCCAAAGCATGTTTCTTTTACCTTAACTTGCAAGGATTATGAAAGCAACTGAACAGTATCTGCTACCATCATGGCAACACACCGTGATTAAATGACGCTGAGGTATGTCAGACATATCTTTTAGGTTTGCACTTGATGGCATGTCTAAACATTTTTCTAACCCAACCAACTGTACTAAAACCAGCTAAAGCCTCTTGCAACCCATAGGGTACTAGGTTTAATATCTTAGCGCAAAGCATAACTGCACTTCAAGGACAACACAGAATAATTTCTTACCTAACTACAGCGGGGATTTTTATAGTGCATTGTGTTACAATGAAATGGAGGTTACATCATTATTTTTCGTTCACTTACCATTGTGGTGGAGAGAAAAAACACAAAGCCACACTGTAAAAATTCCAAATACCACATTTGATTACAAGGACTTTTCAAGGAAAGTTGTCTTACATGATGGTTTTATCTGTTAAGTCCCCATAAATCATGTATGCCTAAGGTAAAACTATGAGGTTCACAAATGTGGTTGCTCCGTCTGCTAAGACTGAGCTGTGATGTGGCTTATTGTGTTGAGTCTGCTCTTACAAAGAATTCACAAAAATGTTAAATTAGATTAATTAGATGAATTTCCATTTTACATGCCGCACCAAAATCCTTGCATATCTACATAGCCCAAAAACCCACAGCACAATTTAAATAATTCACTAACAACTGATAACAGGAAGAAATAGGTTAATATGAGTAATGGAAATGAAATGACCAAGATATTTAGCATATCATTAACAATTCCAGTTACTGCTGGCCATTACCAGTATGGGGAGAGTTGATGAATTGCCTTAGGAAATCACAATACTTACTACTAATTGCTGCTCATCTTTCCCTAAGAGCCAACACAACATCGCCATGGTGCAGTAATTGATTCTCATCTCACAGGCCCTTCTGCACAAACCTGATGATCTCATACATTCATGCTACCCCACAAAGCTGCTCTGGAGGGAGCGCTCAGTTTTATTCATGCTGAACTTACCCTTAAAGGGTAGGCATCCAGCTCATCTTTTCACAGAGGACAAGTGGAGCCATAGCTGAATCACATCAGTTAGTGGTGATTGGAGGGAAAGACTGAGTAAACCGCACTGTACTCTCTTTAATCCCATCTGTAAACACATATGTCCATTTGATGGCTTATAGTGGGGGATGTGGTTGTTGTCGGCTACTTGGAAATAGTTTGAATAGAAACTAGATGTACCGCAAAGCGGTACAACATATGACCACCGCTCAGTCCTGCACATTCTCTCCGCAAAAATAGATCACGCTTGTCAATTTGCCTCCATCTCCTACTCTTGCTAGCCTGACGAGCCAGACCCACATTAAAATGTAGGGTCTGGGCACTCACCGTTCGCAGTGCTTAGTCCGAGGGGCGGGATGATCAGTTGTCTTTCAAATTCCCTCTGCACGCAATAGGACAGCGGTGAGCTATGAGTCCCATGCGTTTCCCACCAGCGGAGCTAGTTGGCTAGTTCAAACGTTTGCCAACTTAATAAAAGCTTAACTCGTGTCACACAGTATCCATCTTATTTGTTTTCAAGTAGCAGGGAATTCAAGCCAAACCATTGCAAGTCTGCCATCAATCATTATGTTAAGCCCACCTAACGACTCTATACACGATTTCATTGGCCTGATTGAGTTTCGATTTCTGGAGCGCACAAGCCAACGGAGAGTTGCTAGACTAGCCCTGGCAGCAAATGTAATTAACTAGGGGCGCGTCTAGATTTCTAGGCTATACTCTTGCAACTTATGTGTATGAAAATGTGTGTGTGTGTGTGTGTGTGTGTGTGTGTGTGTGTGTGTGTGTTTGCTTTTGTGTATATGTGTGCTATGTGGCTTCATATCATATTTTTCTATTTCATACATTTTGAAATTCATATTAAGTTTATATTATTTTTGATCTGCGTAATTACCAGCTAAAACATAGTAAGTTAAATATTTCATATTGATTTTTATATTTACTTACATTTTACACAATTGTCATATTGACTTACATTTATCTTTAATGTCATTACACTGTAGGCTATACACCTATACTGGCTATATGTTGAAAAAGCAGTGCGTGAAGGCTAGTTTTAGGCCCGGGCTACACTGGGTCCGTACACTGAATTAGGCTACTCCGTTCATGGAGTGTTAAAATAGTTTTAGAAGACCGCCGCTATCACATCTGGTGTAGCCAGTTCCATTAATGGAAGCTAATTGTTGCAGCAGGCGTTCCACAAACTAAATGCTTCAGTTGCGTGCCTGTTGTAGCCTCCCTGGTAGAGTGGCCGTACAGCAAACTTCATTTAACGTGTAATCAATACTGCTCCAGTCAGCGCATTTGCAAAAAACACTTTTACTTCCATATCAAAAAGCTGAAACAAAGTTAATTAAAATTTGCCAACTATTCGCTAAAACATCTAGTCCAATGTAAATTAAATACTCAGGTGTATCTTTTGAATTCAGTGAAGAATCAATACATTAAATGTAAAAGCATATTAAAGTAATGAAAACTCAGTTTTTGTGCCGAATGTGTATTTTTCAATCATCTGAACTATTTTCCAATTACAGATATGGGGGGTCGGTGATTTCCCCTGAGAAGGGGGCGTCGATTAGGGATCTTATGAACTGGAAGAATTTCATATTGCCAATTTCATTAAAAGCCTTGTTGCACTATAGGTGACATTTTAATGAGTATATTTTATATTTCTAGGCACACAAGATGTAAAAGATGATCCTTCTCTGTCATACCAAAATGTCAGGAAACATGAACATCAAAAGTTTAAGGGTATCTTGCAATCACATAGTCCTTGGTTAAGTTGTGTTTGCCAGTATATATCAATTTGTCATGAATACCGGCAAATGTAAATCTGCATCATGTTAAGAGTCAGGAGAATCTATTGTCAGTTTCATCCATCATCATAAAACAGCTGAATACCTCATTCATAGTAGCACTGTCGTGTGAATCTGAAGTGTTCCAACTCAAATAGCTTTTAATGCACTGTCTTTGAATATCTCTTAACTCCTGATGCTACCCTATAGACTGGAAACCAGACTTGGGGAAAAAAAACTACTTCCCTTAGGGGCAAATGCAGTATCACTTTGTTGAGAATCCCCCTCCATGATTAAATCCCAACTGATGCATCGTACATGTTAGCTAGCCACAGTGACCCTGTTCAGAGAAGGAAAAATGTTCATTGGAGCACCACCTTGAACTGGCTTAAATCACTCCCAGTGTAGCCCTTCTCTGAGCAGAATTCTTAATTAAGGGTGACAACGGAGTCAAGGTCCGATGGAGGCTTCACTGATAAGTGCCGCTGATGCACGTCTTTTGAGGATCAGAGAGTGGATGACATTTGCTGCGTGCCGTCTTTCATGTGTGTGTGTCACAAACCCATCAAATGACATTCACGTGATTTTCATGCATGGTGAATTTGTGAATGGGGTACAATTATACACATGGACAAACAGACACCCAGGAATAACACACCCACACACCCACACAAATACCAATCAGCTATTACCATCATTAGCACAATGAGGTTATTTTACTGTGTCAGTGGGTGTGCGTGGAATATCTATACCTATTCTACCACCAAACTAGCAAATAAATAAAGCCAGTTTAAGCAAACATGGTTAGGTATTTATGTGTAAACATGTGTAATCAAATGCTGATGGACATTGGAAACATCTTACAGTATACCAAATTACATCTTCATAGATTTGGGTTTCAGGTTTTTAACTTTACACCTGTATTACATTTAGGTTTTCAGCGGGTTAATTAAATTCAGATTTAGCGGGGCTCAGTCCAGATTATATCTACTGGATGCTATCTACTGATCGTCCATCAGATGTCTGATTGGTAAAAGAGACCACACGAGTGCTTTGAGACCCCAAAAGAGCTAAGCAGGCATACCAATCAAGTAGACTGGATCATGATGAAGGGAAGAGAAAATTGCTTTGTTTCTCAGTCAAAATCTATTACCTGTGTTTCCACACACATTTGGTGACTTTGACAGGAATATCATTTCCCCTGTGACATCTGTGTCAGTGATATGTCAACAGTGTGAATAAGTGTGGGTGGGTGGGTGGCTGGGGATGCTATCATGCGTTAAGGCCATTTTTTAGCAGATGAGATCGTGTTTGCATCTAACCCGGGTTTGATCTTTTTTGTTTTGTCATGGCATATTACTACCTCATATTTTTGAATAACACACATGTCTACAGTAATATTGTGGTATATTATTGTATTTACTATGTCCTAAAATACTGTAAAATTACCCTAAATAAATATCACATAATTCTTCCAGTTATTGATATTACACAGCTGTCAGTCCAAAGAGCTACACAAAGCAAACTGCACATTTACATGGCACTGACATGCAAAATTACCTAAACCACCTTGATTTCCTTTCAAGAAATGCAGTCACAAAGTGGGTTGTTAGAAGACAACACAACTGGACTCTGACGAAGACACAGAAGTGTTGAAACGTTTATTCAACGTCTATTGCTAGGCACTACAATAAAATATAACTAAAAGCCATTTCTGTGTGGTCTAGTGAACCTTCTCCCTCTACACATGATCGGTCCTCTCCCGTGAAGCACCATGAATTCAGAAGCACGCTGGAACTACCGTTTTTGTCAACACAACACAACACAACACACTGACAAGCCCATCTCCATTGGGATGAGATGTTAGCAGAGACACTTCACTTGGGCAAATCCCCACATCCTCTGGCATCCTCACTCAACTTCTCACTGTCCATGGGAAAGCACAGAGGAAACATGAGTGAACTGGATGGCATAGCAGGGCATAGCCACCACATGTCTAGTAGAAACACATGCACACTCACAGATAAGTATAGACAAAAAGACACTACTTTCTCTCTCTCTCTCTCTCCCTCTCTCTCTCTCTCTCTCTCACACACACACACAGGGGGGGGGGTTGAGAAAGTATGTGACTTTATTGCTGTCTAATTAATCTGAAAGAATGTATTTATAGTGCATTAATGTTTGAATAGTCACATGCTTAATGAATTTATGATCAATGCACATAAATGCCACAGGAAGGGGCACATTAGAAAATATGACACCATTTACAGTACATCAGACAACCAGTGCCTCTGGTAACAGCCAATGGCTCTGAACCCAGAGGGAATCATGTTGTTGATAAGAGCAAGTAACTGAGTTACCCTGGTCTAGCTGAGTCTGACATGGGGAAAGACTTTGGCTTTCTTATATCCGCTGATCAGAAGTTCATCAAAGGCAACCAAATCCCCCATCCAAGACGAGAATCAAAGCAGATCAACTCCGACTGACTTCACAAGGGCAATCCTAAAGGGAGGCTCAAGCCAGACAGCAACAAATACGGCCCCTCTTATAGAACGTGCTCGACAAAGCCTCTCGACTGGACACTGTGACTCAAGCCATAATAAACCATAATTTGTTTACGAGGGGTTATTGATATTATATTATTATTGATAACAACGCATATTTGGGCATCTTCTCTTTTCTTCATATGAAAAGAAGTCTCTTATGGGTTTGTACATTACATCCACATGCTATGTATTCCGTCTTTTCGGATTCTTTGAAGCTCATATAGTTTCTGTTAGTCTACAGGAGTTGTGATTTGATTCTACATTCACCACAAGAAAAACACAATTCTAGGATAAGTGCTGCAAGACTATTGCATCAAGGTACAAGACTGCTCATGTTCACCGAAACACTGAATCCTAGGGAATGCCTTTTAAAATAAAAAAATTATGAGATGTTGTTAAAAATGTCACAGTCACCAAGTCACACAGACAGACAGACAAACACACACACGCACGCACGCACGCACGCACGCACGCACGCACACACACACACACACACACACACACACACACACACACACACACACACACACACACAATCAACCAAAGGGGAAAGCCTTGCCAACTGTCATTTGTTACCCTTTGTCACCCCCTGGATGACACACAACATTGATTGTCGCCTATCTAGTCCTTTTCACCACTTTGCAGGGAAGGGTTGGGGTAAAAGACAGAAAGGTTGCCCTTTGAATCATCCCTATGTTTCCAGTGGAGTCTCAGTCGAACATGCAGCAGGTCTATAAAAATCATGGAACAGGCCTATATCTTGTCACCTAATCAATGGAGGACATGCTGTGTCTGATTAATAAAATGAGGAGTTCTGGAAACATCTTTCACCACTCAGTGCTCTATGCAGATATTTTGTCTTTGGTGTGTACACCTCTGCAGGACTACAGTGTGACCACTCAATATACAGGACAGCTCTCCTCACACACAGAGTGTATGAATCATCAATGCCCCCCTGGCTGTGAGGGAGGTCGATGGCTTCAAGAAACTGCTTTTAGAGTCAAACAAAGCTTCTGTAAGAACGTGAAGCTCCAGCTCCTGTTGGTTTCATGGATCGCAGCACTCCCACAAATTCGTGATATTTATAGGGGCAATGTCCAGTTTATCTATTATGTTGGCCTTTTGAGTGACTGCAGCGTCAGTCTCCATCGAACCTCACCTTTCAGGCCATTCTGTAAAAGGCACGGCATGGCTTAAGACATCAATGACTTTGTTCTTTGTAATCTACAAAGAGATCACTAATTGAACTGAAAATGGGATGTCTCATCCTCAGGGACGTTTTCCTCATAGAACAAGTCAAGTCTAGGATAACGGCAGATAGGATTGAACTGTTTAAATCTTACAAGGTTTCCACTAATCTTGAGCACCAGAAAAAAAAACACAGATGTTCACCAGTATGAGGATATTTTTCCCCTCTGAAAAAATCCAAAATAAATAAATAAAAATCATAGGCCTCACATTTAAAGATATGAGTGCTTTGAAAGTTTCTTGCACAGAGACCCTCCAAACCAACAGCAGAGATAAGCAAGCCAATAAAAGAGATGTCTGATCACTGGGAGCTGCACTCTGCTGTTTTAAAGCATTTTAAAGTTTTCTGTGCTTCAGGATACCATTAAACCATCTCCTTGCACTCAAGCGTTCCACACTCTCAGAGACTTATGGATTCTAGTCAGTCAGATGAATGATGATTATGAACCATGCCCCCTGTCCTCAATGCCATATCATTCAAATGTCCTTGGAGAGGAATGTGAAGGCCACAATATATGAAGATATAAGAAGACTCTGAATATAACAGAAAAGGTTCTAATAAGAGACAAGTAGATTAGATAATAACAAATCTGTTCTTAGGCCTTCGGTCTAGATTTAATTTATGAAAGTATATGTGTGTCTCCGTTGGTGCACTTTTTAATCCTACAAATCTCTCCCTTAATGTGAAGCACTTATTTTTTACATCATTGCATCCTATACAAAATGTGAAGTCATATAGATTGAACCTGAGTGAAATTAAACGACTTCAGTGTATTTCTCTCTCTCTCTCTCTCTCTCTCTCTCTCTCTCTCTCTCTCTACTAGTTCAATGATTTACAAAACACAAAGCCAGCATGGTGCAGGTGGTAAGACAAGGAGGAAGGAGTGCTTAATAAGATGGTGCTGATTGGGAAAAAATGAATAATGACTTTGTCGCTAATGCACACAGCACACACGCACACACACACACAGAGACCTACACTATACACACACACACACACACACACACACACTGCTGTACTTCTTTTTCTCCTCACCAATGCTCTCAAGGACACAATACAATTTAATTCTGAGTGAAAAAAAGATGATTTCCCTCTCTTTCTCGTCAGTGTGCTCTCGAAAGAAAATAATTAATTATAAATGCATCTCTATTAACACATCCAGAGACATCTGAGGGGACTCAATTATATGCAGTGGGAGTGTTGTTACGTATTTGATCATTCTACATCAAATCAACTTTAGCTTTACAGGGCTAGATTTATGACACACACAAATATTAATCATTAGCTGTGTATAATATTCCAAGTTTTACTTCACAATAATAATACCAGCCCCCCGATTTATATTTTCTAGTACACTACAAAACATTCATGATGATAAATCAATAGCCATGACAAACAGTATAATATTTCAATAAAATACTTCAAGGTTGGTCAAATTAAAAATTGACTGAAATCATTGTCCTTGTGTAATGGAGATGTCTACCTTCTCTGTAACGAACACAGTTATGCATAGCATAACGACAAATTTGATGCCTTCGATGTTTAAAGAGATTGCGTAATTACACATTTGCAAGGTGCTACACAAGATGGCCCTCTAATTTAGCAGTTGGCTGAAAGTGTTGTCAAGGGTAAAAAGGGACAGACACATTAAATTGCCTAAGTGCCACATTAGACTCCACAGCGCTTGCGTCAAACACCCTAACTATAAATACACACAACGTGATTGCAGTGGACCGGTCACTGGTTGTCTTATAGTAATTCTGTGTCTTTTAAGCTTAATGAGGCTACAGAGAGAGAGAGAAAAACTTGCAGGCCCTTAATAAGAGGATATGCTCCATCCCCTGAGAGATGCTTTTGTGAGTGAGTTGGCATCAGAAAGTGTATTCTGAACCTGCGGGGAAGTACTTTACATGTATGTGAGCGCTTGTTGTGCCAATTAATAAGTGTGTGTGTGTGTGTGTGTGTGTGTGTGTGTGTGTGTGTGTGTGTGTGTGTGTGTATGTGTGTGTGTGTGTGTGTGTGTGTGTGTCTGTCTCTTACTTTCTCCTTCACTTGAACTTCATTGCAACTCAGGATCTCCTTCCTGGGGGGACCTACGCATAAAATTTAATGGGGGATAAAGCGCAGGAGCGATAAAGAGGATTTATTTAGGGGGCCCATGATAAATAAGGTCCCTAATGATGTGCCTGTCATTATTTATGTGGAGCAGGGCACAGACAGGCAGCGCTGAGGACAGCTCGGGCCTTGTCTTGTCACCACTCTGTCGGAACCTGTGAGAGGCCTGATTGATCAGTTCCCTCAGTGCACTTTGTCTCCGATTGGACGTAATGGCCTGAGGGGGTTGGATGGTGAGGGGTGTGGATAGGGGAGGTGGTGCACAGATTGATAGCCAACAGGCGGGTCCTCCCTAGGTGTAAATCAGGACACGAGGGTCGAGTGTGGAGGTGGAGATGGGGGGGTGTTGGGAGTAGGTTGTGGAAGAGGAGCGGTGTGTAGTCTAGTCAAGGACCCGTGAGCAACATGCCCTGTCCTTCCCTCTCTCTTAGCTCTTTCCTAAAACCCGTCTGCGTTTATAAAATCTCTCACTCCACCAGCTCAAGCAGGAAGTGGAGTCTAACACTACAACAGAAGTGCCAGACCGGCTGACTCTCTCAGCACAGGAAACAGCCTGGATGAGTCGCCCGTCTCTATCAGCAGGTGATGTTACAAGCAGTGATGCCAGTAACGCGTTACTTAGTAACGCGTTAGTCTATTTTTACCACTTTTTTCAGTAACGAGTAATCTAACGCGCTACTATTTACAAACCAGTAATCAGATTAAAGTTACTTATCTAAGTTACTGTGCGTTACTATTTTTGTCATGTTCCTTAATAAAAAGATATATCCTTTGCTTTCTTCTTGTCTTGGGTATTAATGTCATGTAGAGGCTATGCTCACGTTTTCAGCATGAGGACAATTCACGACACAGCGACACAAACATAAACAACAATGGAGGGAGAGAGAGAGATGCACATTTCATCAGTCATTACTTTGAGTTTGTGTCAGTTAAACATGACAACATTAAGGTACATTGTATATTCTGTGCTGGCGACAAAGTGCTGTCTAGCTAGACATCCCAAGTCTCCCGAAGTTTTGGGAGTCTCCCACATATTGATAGCGGCTTCCTGACGCCCGCAAATTACATAAAATCTCCCGGAACCTAGAGCGAACAAGAGCACGCAAGCCAGACCGGACTTCGAATCAAAGATTCTAGAATCTTTGCTTCAAATCGCGTGTGCATAGCTTAATGCGCACACAACGGAGAGGGAGAGAGGAGTGTTGCGTTTGTGCCTGAAGCGCATCCAAGACAGAGAGCATCCTGGTCTGTTTTGCTAAATCAACCAATCCGTTTTCAGTGTAAGTGCTTATATCTCTTTTCTCCCAAACATAATTAATCAGTTCAGTCAGTGTATCTAGGAACAGAAGCGTCATGGCAGCGTCAGTGCCCTTTAAAAAGGAAGATTTAAGACCCATTTCACATCAGACTACACAAAAGTGTACCCAATTGTCTCAAAAGATTAAAACATAATGATAATCTTGCACACTGCACTGTTTGTAACAGCAACTTTAGCATTGCTCACGGCGGGTTAAATGATTGCAAAAGACTTGTTGAGGTGAGTTTAACAAGTGTAATTTCATTTGCATATTATTCAGGCCTATAGGCTACAAGATGGCTAGTTGCCAAGGCTACATGAAAAAAAATCTACATATTTTACTATAACAGTTTCTATCAATAGGCCTTCCTTATTTGGTTAGACATTATTGAACAAACATCTGAATTTCAGTATCTAAGTAGGTTAGGTTGGGATGTCTGCTATACATTGCTGTTAAAATGCACTTCCAGTATATTGAGTATTGACAAAACCGTTATCATTTTTATGTTGAGGCGTTGGGGGTGTTGTCGGCAGCTGCTGAAAGTAACTAATAAAGTAACTTGTAATCTAACTTAGTTACTTTTAAAATCAAGTAATCAGTAAAGTAACTAAGTTACTTTTTAAAGGAGTAATCAGTAATCAGTAATCAGATTACTTTTTCAAGGTAACTGTGGCAACACTGGTTACAAGACATCATCCTTTTGCTGCGTATCGTCTCATTACGCTGGCTGTGTTATTGTGATTGTGAACGTGCTCTTAACATGTTAACTTCATTGTTAAGTATTCACTTTGAGGTGCACTTGTGTTGTACTACAGGAGAGGCTCCATGCATTCACACTTCACAGGGACTAAATAAATGTGGCTTTGAGAGAAGGGTATAACAGACACTGATGTCCAAATAATAAGGCTGGGGAAAATGTTTGATAAAGGGGAGCCTCTAAAAAGCAAGTTTTAGGATCGAAAGCCGTATCAGTCAAACACAATTAGATTACTGAATTACCATGACTCCAGAAATGAAAGGGGGGAAATATATATGGAAATAAAAAAACATGATTTTTTCCTCTTCTCTTAAATGGGCAATAAATACATGAGCTTTGTTATTAGTTTCAGAAAGAGACGAGTGGATGCAGTGAGGGGAAAACTGATTACGTATTCATTCTCATCTCGGAGGAAAGATTTATACAGCAATATTTCCCCCGTCACATGTGGCGTTCCGTGAGGCTCAGCAGAAAATAAAACATAATGGTGGCAAACTCAGAGTTATAAGAAAATCTCATTCTGGGCCTGGCTTTCAAACAGTGGTGTTTTCAAAGCATGGCTGGACAGCTTCTCTTCCTGAATTGTGATGCCGGTTCCATTACGAAGCGATAAAGACATCTTAGACCGAGTGATCATAATCAAACAGTTATTACTGAACTGTGACTAGAGTTTTGTTTGGGGGCACTTCTCCACCCTGGTGCTGATTCATTGAAACAAGTCTGTAGCTGTCGGAAAACGTAGAAACACTCATGTAGAATCCTCTCTCATTTTAATTCCTATTTAAGTGTGTCACTTGTATTGTGAGGGTCATTTTCAGTTCCCAGGAGGTACAAACACATTGTCTTTTAGGCGTTTGCCTATTACAACCACAATTTCTTTTGTGTTATGGAGAAATAGTTCATGTCATGTTGCAATTACTTTTATTATTTTTTTATTATTACTTTTTGTGTTTTTGAGAACAGTTGCAATTGCAAGGGGAAGTATCACTTTCAAAGCATTCCATTGGAGTGGGAAAACCTTTACTGCCTATGAACAGACTGGTTGGCTATTCCTTGCCATGTGTGACAGATAATAAGTCAGGTTCACTACTTGTGGTTCAACATTGTAGCATTTACAGAAGGCAGGCCTTATAGAAAACAGTGGCAAACTTGAGGACCTGTGATATACAGAAACGGTGGCAAACTTGAGGACCTGTGATATACAGAAACGGTCTCAGAGTCTGTCCTATGAAAGAAGAGTGATAAGAGTGACATTTCCTTGACACTCATTTAAGGTTGTTTAGCTTATTGCGCCGTTTTTGCATACCAAAGGAAAGATAAGCTGCTATGCTTTTGAACAGGCCATAAAGCCATCTGCTTAATATGGAAAGCACACTATCTCTCACACATACACACACACACACACACACACACACACACACACACTTCTTGTCCTTCTCTCCCCCAACCTCATCATAGGCATCTGCAGTAGAATCTGTCCCATAACACCCAATCAAATTAAGTCATATGAAAAATAAAACTATTTTGCAGGCGAAGGAAAAAGGCAGTCATTTCATTCACTGGACTGGGAGATCCTTTTCTCTTCAAATCAGATGGGGAGGAGTACACAATACTGAAGCATACTGTCTAGTTAGCTCTACCCATCCTAAAATCACATTCAAAGAAATGTAAAATGGCTGGTGCCTGCTCTCTCTCTCTCTCTCTCTCTCTCTCTCTCTCTCTCTCTCTCTCTCTCTCTCTCTCCCTCCCCTGTTCCAGGGTTTGTGGGATCACATGCATGCAGGTCGAGGCTGAGGGATGACAGTAAAACAGCAAGACTTCATCTCAATAACCCTACAAGCCAAAACCACCAATTCCTTTGCCTCTACACAGCCAGCCAGTTGGGTAGCCTATAAGCCACACTGTATAACAAGGATGGTCATTATAGTGAAGGCACATCAAACATGAATACACCCCCCCCCCACCTTCCCCTCCCTCTTGACACATGCAAGCACGCAGATATACCTCATTTCCATATGGATGATGCGGTATCCATGGGGACAATTTTATTTAATTGAACTTTTCATTGCCTTTTCTAGGAGACGAGCAGCCAGACACATTTGATGACTCTCTTATCTACAGAGTGGCATTCAGTGCAGGCACCGCAGACTGAGGGGGTCTCGTCTGCTGTCATGCTAGGACTCGACACAGAGAGAGCTCCCTTTCTTGCTTCTGTTCGTGCCATTCTTACTGATCCCTTTTTTAATGCTTGCTAATGAGGGGCGGGGGGGGGGGGGTGCATGAATCGCCAAACACAGCATCATTTAAATGCAAATGACAAATATGACAACTTTTGGTGCAAACAATTCCAGTATTTTTCTTTCTGAGCTCTCTTTAAAAAGCCAGCACCATGTCTGCCTTCACTAATACACAAGAGAGGCTGAGTCATGGTAATTGTGGGATTATGTTGGAGTCAAGTAGAAGTGAGAGACCATTTCTGTTTTCTTTTGTGATCAACTTTTTATTGATTTAAAAGAAAAACATGGGGTTGGGGAAAGTGTGTGTGTGTGTGTGTGTGTGTGTGTTGTGCGTGCGTGCGTGTGTGTGTGTGTGTGTTGTGCATGGGGTTGGGGAAAGTGTGTGTGTGTGTTTGTGTGTGTGTGTGTGTGTGTGTGTGTGTGTGTGTGTGTGTGTGTGTTGGGTCGTGGAAAAATGCAATGGATCTGATTGAGTTAGCTGGTTGGGATTTTCATTAAAGGGAGCAGATATTGTTCTCACAAGCTATGGAGGGAGCAGCACTGTGCAACAGACAGTGACTGAATCATCAAATATCAGCTCATCTTCAGCAGTCATTATCATAAACTCACTGTCCACTTCACTCATTGAAGCCTACAGCACCAAAGTGATCATGAGCAGAGAAACGATGAAATGGTACCTGTGAGACTCATCAACACATAGGACTGCCCCGCGTCCTCAAGCCAGAACCTGAAGCGCCTGAAAAGATGCGTGTGACAAATACAGCTTGGTGGCGTGACTGGCTATCAGAAATGGCCCAGCAGCACCAATGTCACGGGTGATGGGCATCGGCTCCCCCAACACGCCATCACGACAGGTGGTCTGCTGGACCTCTCCATCAGTCGTGCGACAGGCCCTGACGGCAGGGTCAGAGGTCGGGGTCCGGCTGTGATTGTAAACCAGCCAGAGGTCTGACCTGTCTCTTTACCGTGAGATATTTGGCTGCAGCCGGCACATACGCAGGCAGTTTAAAGGTGATGAAATGGCTGCCACTCGAGTAATCGAGGGTCACGCAAACCCCCCCCCCCCCCCCACACACACACACACCCCACCACACACACACACACCCCACCACCCAAGCCAGCACGTGTGCCAAACCCCATGTGGAAAGAGAAGGAGTGATGAGAGGGGGGGGGGGCATGAGAGAAATGACAGAGCAACAGAGACTACATGGTATACTAGAGAGGGAACGAGAGAGAGACAAATTAGAGAGCAAGACTAGATGGTATACTAGAGGGAGAGAGAGAGAGAGAGAGAAAGGGATGAGAGAACTCACAAGAGAGATGAGACTAGACTAGAGAGAAAGATGGAGGGGGGAGAAAGAAAGACTACAAAGAAATTAGAGTGAGAGTGAGAAAAAGGGGAAGAGAGAGAGCGAGATGCCTTCACTTATGCTACAGTTCTCTGACAGAAGACGAATGAAGGACAGACCACAACAGTGTGCCTCAGGTGAGAGTGCTTGCACACACTCCTCTTAACACATGAACACAAGAGACACAGATAAACCCCCTCACCACCAACGTGTGTCCAATCTGTCCATTACCACTAAACTGACTAACAATGCAGACATTGAAACTGAGAAGGAGATTGTGGTGTCATGTCTGCCTTTCAGCACATACATTCCTCTCTGGGGACTGTGCAGTATTTCCTTTGTATTCATGCCACATTTATGTTACTGCAATGGTGAAGGACTGCAACACATTCTTTTCCTCTTGTCCATCAGGCTGATATGGCTGCCCTAACAGCAGGCCTGCTACAAATATAGAACTTCTAGTCTTTTCTCCTAGCCCAACATAGAAATACTGAAATATAGCCCTACACACATAATGAGTGGCATCATGCAAATAACATGGGCCCTGCTCCGCCATGATTATATAGTGTATATTTTGATCTACACCGTTTCCCAGTCTATAAGTTATATCGTCTATGTTATAAGCAAATTGAGATATTCTCCAGTCAGTGATATGCCCTCGTGTGACAGGAAGATCGATCGTGTGCGCATGCTAGCGCTGCATTTAACATGCTCTGCTGATAAATCAGCTTTCTGACCTTCAGTGCTGAGTATGTGCTGATAGCCCTGAAACTTGAGATTGCTCCGAAAAAACATCTTCACGCTGGAGGGTTATACACCGAGGTGGTTAAGACTACCTTGAAGGAAAAGGTGTGTGTGTATGTGTGAGCGAGAGATAGAGAGAGAGAGAGAGAGAGAGAGAGAGAGTCTGTGTTTGTGTATGTGTACATATTTAAAGTAATTGAATGCATCACTGACAACAAAAGGGGAAAAATAGTCATAAACGTGATACAGTCACCTGCAGTGCAGTGAATGGGACTGTTGATTGATAGCACCATCTTAGTGCATCTCTGGTTGCTACTCTGAAAGTTGGGTGTGCTGAATGCCAGTGAGTTTAAGCAGTAAACAAACAGCTACAACCTGCAAATGGTCCTGCTCAAATAAAAAATCACCAAGGCTTTAACTAGGAGGACTCCGAACACCGTGCCAGGGAGAGGATTTTAAAATCTCACCTCTGTGGGTTTCCTTAAGCTCTCTGAGCTTTAGCTGACCTGGCTTCCTGTGCAGATTCAGAAGAGTGGCTACTAGGCCATGTGTTGGCATTGACCACTGTGAATGTGCACACAGACTGGGCTAAGGGAAGTGCCATAAATTAGCATTCTCATTCATTGCAATGGCAGTGGATCAGCTTGTGCACTTAGCCCCGGGAGTGCAATGCAAATTGGACGCCGCTGCCATCTTAGCTTCACACGGCATCCAGGTCCAATGTTCTGCACACAAATGTGTCATTAGGGGGAAAGGCCTGGATGTCAATGAGGAGATTGCCTTTTGCTAACATATACAATTTCCAGGCGTCTGACCAAGCTGGATGAATCTGACAGAAGCTAAACTAGCCAAAACACTGTCCCCTTGGTAGGCAATTATCGAGACAGAACCATTGAAGTGAATGGCTTCATTTTCAGCCTATCAGTCTATCCATTAGATGGTTACTGCATGCAGTGGTTAAGTCTACTTGGCTGTCAGTATGCACTGCATCTGTTGGTCACATAGGCCAAGCAAGCTGATAATAACTACACACTAAAGTAGGCTAGAAGCCTAAATTGACATCATAGCATTAAACAGATAAAGGAAGTGGACACATTTGTTACACTGGCCTACTACAGTAGCCTGAACACATGCAATGAGCTCTCACATTCGTCTGGCTCCTAGGCAAGGCCTACAGGGAATTAATCACAGACCCTGTATGCCCTGGCTCCAGTCGTACCACTGCAATGTTGGTTAAGCACCAGGCCAGTAGATGGGATAAAAAAGTTGCATCAGTCCCAGCAGAATTGGCTCATCATCAATTGCCAATGTAGAGAGTGGTAGACTTTTTATTTTTAAAAAAGGGTGTTAGCCATTGAGAAGCAAAACGTTTTTGATCACATTCAGACTCCTCAGGTCAAAAGTATGGAAAAAGGGGGAAAGGCTGTGCATACTATGCAGGTTCTGTATTAGAATGTAACCTGCATGACTACCATGTCGAACATTTGACTTGGTGCTTCTGAAGAGCCTTTGTTGTATTTCATCAATCATTTCCAATTGTGTTTCAAGGATCAAGTCAAGAGCACAGGCCAAATTAAAGAGAAGAATAACAGATTGAATGCATATTTCAAGGTTTATCTGCTGGATGGGGGGAAAAATTCCAATCAACAATAGTTCAGTCTATTGTGGATATCATGAAAGTCCCAAAAGGTTGCCACTGCATCAGCATCAACCTTAGATTATTTTAAACAGAAGATGGCATGCTGCCCTAGCCTACAGGTGAACCCAGACAAATCTGTGAGGGCCTATGAATTTGCTACACTGACATTTGACGACCTTCCCAGAATCAAGCCAATTTTTTTCAGATCACCAAAGACTCATGAAACAACCACTACCACTTATCCGGCATGAGGTGGCCTCTCCATGGTCACAGACAGAGGAGCACGGTTGGTGTGTGTTGAGCACTACCAGTGGCTGCACAAGTGTTCGAATTACGTGGAGCCAGAGGGAGCCGAGCTCCCATAGAGTGAGGATTGGCTCCCATGAAAGCAACAAAGTCAAAAATCTAAGGGGGTCTTTGATATCTGAAGGTGTCTGGCATTGTAATTTAATCTTAAACAACCGCTCATTATCTATCCCTGTGCGATCTCTTACCATTACATACGTGAAATTAAACTACTACGGGATGTAGACCTACCCTACGCTCTTGAACGCAGTATGATGACACTTCACCACCACTAGAAAAACCGCATACGATCGATCGATTATCACCTAGGGCCTATCAGGCTAGGGTAAGGGTGGGGTGCAGGTAGATACCTCATCAGGTGTCTATCTGCATGCCTCACTTATTTTAATGCACACATTACAGAGGAGGCATACATCTTACACAGGGTAAGTGTGGTGTGCATGGGAAAGATATTCACCATGCATGCCCACTTCTTTTAATGCTACACACTAGATAGAGCTCTCAACCTAGCCATTCACATACATATTTAGGTCAAGAGTGGCGTGTTGGATAGAGGTCTGGGGGCGAGGTGTGGTTGGTCGTGGTAGTGGGGGACGTGTGCATATGATGGGGGCCTGGGGGGATGGGTGGCATGCAGGTCCTCCTCTCTGTCAGCTCATCGCCATAACTGCCGGGGCTGGGTGGAACTGTGGCCATTAATGGGTGCCCAGGTTGTCAATCAGTCAGGCAATCAGTTATTCTTATTATTACACTCATCTTTAACAGAATAATTACAACTCCTCTCCTGTGAAACCCTCCCTCTCTGTGTTCTAGCTTCTCTCCTCCTGGCCCAACAGCAAGCCAACCTTACACATATGCACACACACACACACACACACACTCAAACACATACACCCATCCTCACACACTCACTACCCCTTACCCCCCCACCCACACCCCCATCCCAACACCACCTCATTCACACTCTCAGAGCTACCATCCGCACCCCCCCCAGCCCCCCTTCTTCTCATTCCGGTCATGAATTTTATCCCTGATAATCATATCTATAATCATCCTGGACGCAAATCATCCTTAGCCTTTCTGTTATTAATGTTATTTGTGTTAATAAGCCATGTCAATGTGATGTCTTGTTAAGTTACAGTATGTGTTTGTGTAATGTACATCTGTTTGTCCGATGTAGTATTCTTGTGCATGTCGTTGTAGTGTTGCATTTTCTGTAATGTCAATGGTGTTTGCAATAAAAAAAATTAAAAAAAGAATGAAACGTTGTCCCATTCTTGCCCGATACATGCTAAACAGTCTGGGCCGTGGGCTTCAGAATCGTGTTTTCCGTTCCATGATGCACCTGAATGGGACAGGTCTGAATTGTAGGCAGGCTATTTTAACACCTGGACTCCTGTACTTTGGAGCAATACTGTTGTATTATGTGCAGAATGCACTTTGGCAATGTTTTCCATATTGAAGGTTTTTCCTGAAAAAGAAACCTCTAGATGGAGGAACGCCTGAATGACAGCATATGTTACTTGAAACCTGTATCATTCAGCTTTAACTGTGCCTTTCCAAATGTGTAGGCTGCTATAGCTATACACATGCACCCCTGTGCCATCATAGATGCTGAGTTTTGAACCGTGCACTAATAACAATTTGGATGGTCCCTCTCCCTCCCAGAGGATGCAGAGTCCACTTCAAAAAAGAATGACAAATTCTAATGTATAAAGATGGTTTTCTTCTTGGCACAGTAGAGTTTTAACCAGCATTTGTGGCTTGAACATTAAACTGCGTTCAGACAATGGCTTTCAGAAGTTTTCCTGAGCCCATACAATGATTTTCTTTACAGAAACAGGTCTGCTTTTAATCCAGTGCCACCTAAGGCCATAAAGATTACAGCCAAACAATATTGTTTTTTTTTTTTTTTTGGGGGGGGGGGGCTTTTGTTGCACCCATCAACTTTTTTGAGACTTGTTTCTGGCATCACATTCAAAATGAGCGTGTATGCTAACAGACTGAACAGGCTTCTTAAAAAAGCCAGCTCTGTCATAGGGGGTGGAATTCAGCTGGATTCATTAGATGTGGTGGCAGAGAGGATGCTCCACAAGCTGATGAGCATCCTGAACAACACCTCACCCCCTAAATGATAGGCTTGTTGAGCTAAAGAGTACCTTCAGTGGCAGGCTAATCTTCCCCAAATGTTCCTCTGAGAGACACAGGTCATTCCTTCCAATGGCAATCAAACTCTACAACTTTTCAACTCCTTGCCACAGTACTGTGGCTGATATGATGCGTCTTTTTTTAATTATCATTATTATTATTTTGATTGTTGTTATTTTTTTTCTTAAACTTATTTTACCATTATGTTTGTGTACATGCACAGGATGGTGCTGTTGTGACAGTCAATTATCCTTTGGGATGAAGTATTTCTTATTATCCCATTCTCTGTAGCCCAACATGGAGAACTCCTATATGACTCAGTAAAGCTAGTAAAAGCATGCTCTCCGAGAGGAGATTATGTTACTTCCACATCTTTCCACTGAGCTCATCCCCAACCTTCAATCAGTAGGACTCTCCTCTTCCTGACTGGCCATCATCTCCTTTCAGAGGAAGGCCCGTTGAAAGGGAGTTTTGATCCACTCATAATCCAGCCTGACCTTTACTCGAGCACAGCTGGATGACGAGCCGGATCGCTGGCTGGATAACGGACCGGCTACTGCTCCAGGTCTGCTGGGCTTGACTGCACTGGGTTCCTCTGTGTTGAACTATCTGAACATAGAAATGTGTGATCAGTCGGTCGCCAACCTGAGACGTTGCGTCTTGGCCGTCCCAGTGAATCTGATCTAGACCTATTTAAACGATGCTCGCACGCACGCACCTCCTCAGCTCCTAGCAGTCCCTAGCAGCCCAGCTCAAAACAAAGGCGGCTGAACTCAAGGCCGGCTTGTCTTCCCAGAGACCTCGCTGCTCCGTGGGGAGTATGAGCACACGAGGGTTTCCACTACTGTGTTAAGGGTTAAGGGACGGCGTCCGCATCAATACAGCCATTTCTGTGACTGCATGCACACGCCAACGCAGCAAACATGCCTGAGAAGCAAGATGCCCTGTAGCATTCAAGTTAGTCCTGTTACATGTCACATTGAGTACAGTGACATTAAAGCCCGCGTGTAATTTGTTATCTAGCAATGCATTCATTGCTGCATATGGCGGTCTCTCTCTCTCTCTCCCTCTCACACACACTTTTCTTCAAACCTGCTTCAAACCTTCAAATTCAACATAATATGATGCACATTTGTCTCTCTATTTGCTTGATAATCTAAAACACTGATGCTGACAATGTACATCGGCTGCACATAGCCATGAAAACAATCTTTTGGCTCCACCTAGTGGATGGATTGTGACCTACGGCTGTGTCTTCCAATCACATCCTCCAGGTGCACTTGTTCAGACAATGATTTCAACAATCAAGTAAAATGACAAACATTTCTGGATTGAATAAATAAGTTGTCACCTTTGATGGTAGTACTGGCTGTAGGATAACTGAAGTTTTATTAATGGGCTGAATATGTTCTGTAAAGTAATGTGTTAGTTACAAAACACATTTCACTTCAACTGGGCACACATGTCTGTGTACATATAAAAGGCACTGTTTAGTACAGATATTTTGTTTAAGACTAAAACAGCACAGATTCAAATGTAAGAAGGATTTGCTTTAAGAGGTTGAACAGACATTTCAAAAGGGACTTGGCGAGCCATCCGACACAAAAGGTAGCACAGGTGTAAAATGAAGCAGAAATATGCCTATTATAAAATGTCCCAGAGGAAGTTCTACACTTGCAGAAATAATAATAATTAAAAAAACAAAAACAACTCAAACACACTGATTACAAGTTTCAACTTTTGTAGGGCTTTTTTTTACACAACAAAATGTGATTTTACACTCCAGACAAGAAATTACTCAATGAATTAAACTTGACTCCAAAAAACACATTTTTGCATTGGATGGAGGGAGAGTACTTAAACCACAATACACAATCTCCTTAATTAAAACACTTTTACAAACAATACATTTTTTATAAAACAATAACAGTGTAGATGCTACACAATAGTGGAAAATGCTGCATGTTTGAAAGCAGCTCAAAGGGCCAAACCAGCCTTGGTTCTGTCGAACAGGGGGCCGCAGCGGGTCTCAGAGACAAGGCCCCTTCTGCTAAGAGCGCAGCACGAAACGACCCAAACAAGGAATACGCAGCCCACCTCAGAGTGTGAAACGAGAGAGAACTGCCCCCGACTGGGAGCAGTAGTCTCAGAGGGTGAGACATCGGCTGTTTGACCTTGATCTCCTACAGATGACGACTGTAGAGCGCCAGACAGATGCGTGTGGCAGCTGGAGAGACATGATTGGCGCTGATGTCTGCAGGGGGGCGTTAGCGTACAGAAGTGTTATTTCAGGAACCCACAGTCTGATGATTACCCTCAATCATTTAACCCCATATGACCACCAAAAAAGAGGAAGGGAACTAGCGGAAGCCCATCGCTTCCTGTAGTAGACTGTAATATCGTGGGTCTTTTTTGTGCATGATTACTAGCAGTAGAAAAGCATGAGTTCTGGAGAAAGTCAAAGTGTTTGTTGAAGCAGGGTGCTGGTTCTATGCCGTTAGAGGGGTGGGTAGCTGGAGGGGCACTTGGGGCAGGCAGGGCCTGTTGGGGCCAATCAGGGGTCTGGGGGGCACCAGGAGGTTGGGTTCAGCCTGATCACAGCTCAGTGGTGTGCCCGCTCGCTCACCACGTCCTGCAGGCGTTTGAGCAGTACGTCCTCGCTCTCCTGGCACAGGCGCTTGGTGGGCGACTCCGTCTCATCCCCCTCCATGGTGAACGCCCGCTTCCTGTTCACCCCGCCCTGACGGATCATCCGGTTGATGTCACTCAGCTCCTAGGGAAAGGAAACGCAAGTAGGGTTCAAACCACTGCAAGCAACTGTAAACTCAGTACAGTTTCTCACCTCTTCTATACAACCTGATATGATGCATCAAAAACGCTACAAAATCTAATTTAGATTTAGATTAAATCTAATCTAAATCACCCCGAGGAAGGCTGTTTGTTACCGCTATACGTGGTTTGTCCCTCAGCTCACTTTTACATGTATACATGTTTTTAAAGATTCAATTATGAAATAGCCAATAAAATAAAGGCTTTTTATATAATTTTTTCAAAAGAGTTCCTTCGATTACTTCGTTCTTTAGAGCTACAAAATCTAAACCTGTATGTACTAACTGTCTATAAATATTTTAAATATAAATATGAAATCATGAAATATTACAGAAACAATGATATTGATATTGTGTAGCAGTTCACCTTTGACCAATCAAACAAAAATAAACATAACAGACATTTATGGGAATATCTGGGGACCCTTTAAATGCCAGGTGAGGCTGGGGATTGCACCTTGGAGGGGCTGCCGCTGAACTTGTAGGTGTAGCTGGGGGTGAGGCAGGCGCCGTTCTTGTGGGGGGAGATGTAGATGGAGTGCCTCTGGGAGATACGACGAGGGGACAGGGGCTGCGCTCGCACCGACGGGAACGGAGACAACGGGGGCGCCTCCATCTGAGAGAGAGAGAGAGAGATAGAGATAGAGAGAGAGAGAGAGAGAGAGAGATTACAAAAACAAACTCCTTTACCCAACACGCACACGCATACACACACACACACACACACACAATAACTAACTTCGTCAGTTGATCAATGCTCTCATAAGTCATGATGCATGCGCATTATAAGACTCAGCACAAATGATGAACCTGCCACGATCGAAAACAACAAGCCGGCACTGGAATAAATCTCCAAACAGGGAGGCAAGTTAAGCGCCAGGTTCACTTATGAACATGCCAGGTATTATGATGAAAATAGGCCATCTTGATTTCATATGCACCTCTCATTACCTCGGAGTAGAATTATTAGCGTCCATACTGTAAACAAATGTAGAAATCAATACATTTCACTCAAGGCCTGAGGAGAGATTTACATACCCGGCTGTCAGTGCTCGGCGTGGCATATTTGAGGGCGAAGCCTTTCATCTTCAGGACGTACAGAGAGTTGTAGAATTGAATGAGGTCACCTCGCTCCTCTTCTGATTCACGCTCGCCATTAGCTGTGCTCTCGCCATTTTTACTTCCGTCCACTGAGAGAGAGAGAGAGAGAGAGAGAGAGAGAGAGAGGGAGAGAGAGAGAGAGAGAGAGAGAACTTCTTCAGTATTCAACACTTGTTTCCAATAACGTTTCCTGGGGGCCTTCTTTCATTGCTATCAAAATAATCTGCCACAACGAAGTACAAAGTCCACTCCCGATGAACTGATACAGACACTCACACACAGACACAGACACACACAGTAATGGGCCGAACGCTGAACCAATCCCTGAAACGACAAAAGAGCCCGCGGGTCCTGACACTGACACTGGCCTCTATCAAGAAGCCCATCTGTCCCTTTGCCAGATTCTATCAGTCTGCATGTCTTCCAGGCATGGCACAATGAGCAGGCCAATGCTCTCCGAGGGGCACAGGTGCGGCTAGTTAAGTGATGGGTTTTTCTAAGACTCCTGACCCCGGGGCATCTGGGGGGGAATGAGGGACACAGGTTAAGTGTAATTACCCTCCTCCGCAGGCTGGTCCACCTCCATGTTCTCGTCCAGCGCCACCGCCGCCTCTTTGTAGACCCTCCTCAGGAGGACACTGCGGTACACCTGGAGTGACGTGCAGAGGAGAGGAGCGGTCAACACACACACACACACACACACACACACACACACACACACACACACACACACACACACACACACACACACACACACACACACACACACACACACACACACACACACACACACACACTTCCTTAGATCAGTGTTTTTATGAGTCTTATCAGTCATAAATGAACCACCTTTATTTTATTTGTATACATTTTTGTCCAATCTCCCAAATCTCTCATCACTGACAGAACTATGGCATTTCACCTCAGAATATTCTCACACACTTGGCTCATATAGAACAGTTTGTTTTTGCTAACAGCCATTCATATGGGAGCTGAAGGTCAGACAATAGTCACTGTTGGACAACACATGAGGGGCTTGCAGAGAAGCACCTCGAGCATGTCGCCATGCCGACATCAATAACAACCCTGCAACCAAGAGGGCTGAAGATAGGGAGGCAGCCATCATCTGTCTCAATGAGCGACAGGAGAAAGAGAGAGAGAGAGAGAGAGAAAGATACAGATAGAGAGAATGACAGGCAGTCAGACAAGAGAGGGAGAGAAAGAGAGAGAGAACGAGAAAGATAGAGAAAGAGAGAAAAAAAAAGAGAGAATGAGAAAGAGAAAGAGAAAGGGAGAGAGCTTTGCTTACATGACTGCTGGCTTGTGGCTGGCTGCGGTAGCACTTCATGATGTCCTGGAAGGTGTGGTCCTCTTTTGTTATCTGTGAAAGACAGAAACATTTTCATTCCACATGATAGATCACAAACAAACTGTGCTCTGTTCATCAGGATAACAATCATCAGGATAGCCCATTTTCTACAAGCTAAGTGCTCGATTATGAGATTATGAGACTGCAGAGGTCAATACAGTAATAGAAAAATAGATTTTTCTAGGAATTCAAAATTGTGGTGATAGATAACAGTCCAGTGCTGCACTGGTGAGTGAGTAGAAACGGAGGAACTGGGCTCGCATGCAGTAGCTTGAAAAGTTGTGGGTTCAATTCCCGGCTTCCACCGTTGTGCCACCGTTGTGCACTTAACCTTGAGTTGCCCCGGGGACAATAATGGCCCTTGTAATATAATAATAGAATAAATATGTACGTGGCTTTGGATAAAAGCATCTGCTAAATGAACAAATGTAATGTCAATGTGAGAGAGTTTCCTGCCTTTGAGATGTATAAGTAACAAAGGCTTAATAAATGATGAATTGTGTGTAGTTATTATAAAGTGTTTCCTAAATGTGTAAGTGGCTTTGGATAAAAGCCTCTGCTAAATGAATAATGTAATGTAAATGAGAGAGCGTCCTGCCTTTGAGATGATGTAGACGGCACAGAGCAGCAGCTGGTCCAGGTGGCGGTCCTTCATGAGCTCAGTGCTCTGTAGGATGGAGTGCTCGAAGCACGTCCAGATCTTCCCCCGTAGCTCCGGAGAGATGTCCAGCTTCAGACACAGGTCCCGCAGACGCACGCTGGCCAAGTGATACACCTGAGGGCCGAGACAGACAGACAGACAGGACTGAGCACAGTTGGGTGGCACAGGTGGCAGAGTGGGACATAGAAAACACTGAAACACTACCAGACTATGTTCTATGTGCTTTGAGGATGTTGATCATGTTGAACATTGTGTAATCAGATGCCTTAAGTTAACTGAGGTGAAATGTCTGCTTTTTTGGTGCTTTCAGATAATTATGTAGAATTAAGTATAATTATATACATAATGTTCAATAACATCTCTGATTAAAAAAGGTTGTCTGAGAAAAAAATATAATAATGCATTATATTTCCCCTTGGGGATCTATCTATATAATGAGTTAATTATGTAATAATGCACGCCCCCAATAAGAATTGTTTGTTTGTTTTTTTAATTATGTTTTGTACACCTCACTGTCCACCTCAGCTGTTGTGTGGTGAGCGTTCTGGCAGATAACGGCTGCTGTGCATCACCCAGGAGGGTGCTACACATTGCAGGTGGTTAGTGAGGTTCCCCCCTCACTGTAAAGTGTTTTGGGTGCCTTGAAAAGCGCTATAGAGATGCAATGTGTGCATATTCTTGTGTGATTTCAGCTAATTGAAATCCAGTTTGCGTCTCGGCGGGCGTCGTGTCCTGCCGTTCGCTCCTCACCTTCCTGAAGAAGAGCGCCAGGGAGCCGGTGCGCCGCGGCTTGTTGGATTGGGGGTCGGCGGCGGCGGCGGGCGGAGCGGAGATCGGGGGCGCCACGGGACGACTGGGGGAGGCCGTCAGCAGCACCTGAGCCGTGAGGGGGGTCACGTCGCTCGACTGCACCTGGATCACCGTAATGCCGCCCATGCCGTCGCTCTTCACATCTGGAAAGCACAACAGGACGTCAACAGGACGTCAGCAACATCATCATCATCATACACTGCAGGACGTCATCGTACACAACAGGACGTCAGCAACATCATCATTATCATACACTGCAGGACGTCAGCAACATCATCATCATACACTGCAGGACGTCATCGTACACAACAGGACGTCAGCAACATCATCATCATCATCATCATCATACACTGCAGGGGCACGTTTTAGGAAGAAGTGAGACAGGTAGAGGTACAGCACACTGTATTTGGATGGGCCCCTACAGACTATGTGCAGATGCTCAGGTTATAAACTATCTATCTGCTAAAACCCTGGAAGTCACAACTTATGGTTCAGGTCAGAGGCTGGGTTTGGTGAAGGTGATGTTCAATAAACAATTAGAAAGTCTTAACTTAACAAGTCTTAACAAACTATTAGTAAAGATATACTAGTATTTATTGTTTAGTATTAATATTTAATGTCTTGACATCACACGCCCGCACGCACGCACGCACGCGAGGAGGGCAGAGGCAGCCATACTTGGGATGGGTATGTTGAGCTGCTGGCCGTTGCTGGCCGTCATGGAGAGCATGGTGGTGGACTGGGTGGTGAAGGTGGACTGGGTGGTGAATGTGGCCTCGTGGCACGTGGGGATGATCTTGATGGGCGTCACCGAGAACCGCTTGATGGGCGACTGGGGCTGAGCGTCGTCCCCAAACAACCTTCGCTTGGCACTGCCTGCAGCAGGAGAACTGTAGCGGTCGTGCAGGGAGATGGGCGACTGTGGAATGTCTGAGGAGGGGGAGAGAGAGAAAAAGAGAGAGAAAAAGAAAGGCAGAAAGAGAGGAAGAGACAGATATTTGATTTATTTGTTGATTGTCTTCCATTCCAATTCAATTCAATACAGGAAGAAAGGAAGGAAGTCATTATGCTTAGTAGGTGCTCCTAGTGGAATTACAAAAGCAGCTGGAATCAAATGGAGCAGATAAACTACGATCCACATTTACATTCATTCATTCAGCAGATGCTCCTGTGCAACACTGACTTACAGAACAGGGAAGAAATACAATACTGTGCAAAGGGTTTTAAACATTTGTCTTTTTAGTCAGTGTCAGTGATTGTGCAGCTTACAGGTTTCACTTAAGTTCTTCAGTTCATTTGAAATATACTGCTCATGTTTTTCATACGGCATAGCATCTCTACAGCATGTCCTTCCAAGTATAATTATGATAACTTATCTTGCTGGGTTAGATTGGATTTTCTAATCCAGTAATTCTAATTCTGATCCTGAGTATCGGCTTGCTTCATCCCTTGAAATCTCCAAGGGAGAATTAAGTGCAGAGGCTGAACCAATACACGGTTTTATACTTCACTTTTCAGTTTTTCAAACTGGTGTTGCGTACAGTGCCTGTGTAACTCCTGTGACCCCTACCTTTGCGGGCGCTGCCCCCCAGGCCGGTGCGCACCTCGCGGATGCGGGGGTGGATGATGGGGGACAGGGCTACCAGGGGCAAGTGAGCAGGGCCACCACCAGCACCACCACCACCGCTGTTGCCTGTGTCGAAGTTACTGGGGAAATTCACCTGTGTGGGGGGGGGGGGGCGGTGGAGAAGAAGCAACAGCTGAATGAGAGATTCCACACGGAACATATCAAGGGGCAGTCGTGGCCTACTGGTTAGGGCTTCGGGCTTGGAACCGAAGGGTTACTGGTTCGATCCCCGACCAGTGCGAACGGCCGAAGTGCCCTTGAGCAAGGCACCTAACCCCTCACTGCTCCCGGAGAGCCGCTGTAGCAAGGCAGCTCACTGCTACGGGTTAGTGTGTGCTTCACCTCACTGTGTGTTCACGGATGGGATAAATGCAGACCAAATTCCTTGTATATGCAAGTATACTTGGCCTAGAAACCGGATTTACTTTTACATTTACAAAAAGGCATATCAAAAATGACGAGAAAGCGTATGGTTTGTGATTTATACTGGGCAAGTAACAGTATAACAGCATACAGCTTGTGACTTCATTAAGCTCTCTGTAGCTTAATTATAATTGTAAGATCTCTTATTAAGCTTACAATTAAGATTATGCTGGCATACAACCTCCTGGGCCTCTCAATCTGAGGTCTGTGTAATATGGATGTCTAGGTGTGTGTGTGTGTGTGTGTGTGTGTGTGTCATAAGCCTCAACTCTTTTACCATGAGGAGCATGCTGTTGGCAAACTAGAGTCCTCTCTGTGGTGTGTGTGTGTGTGTGTGTGTGTCCCATGCGTACCTCCTCCACCGTGGGGACCTTGTTGTTGGCGGCCTTGAGGGCGTCCCACAGGGCTGAGTGGCGGCTCCAGGCCCTGCTCTCCAGCACCTGCTCCTCAATACTGTTCAGGTGCTTCACCATGTCCCTGGACAGGCCCTCCTCTGAGCGGATGAACACCTCAATCACCTGCAACACACACACACCCACAGACAGAGAGTGAGCTTTCACCTCCAGCCATTATACAAACATACACGCTTTAAATAGATATCCAGAGACTAATGATTACACATCAAAACATAATAATGAAAACTCCATTAACATTGTCTGACATTCTGAAACATAGGTTAACCTTATGATCATGACGCATGGCAAATGAATAATTCATTTCACACAGTCCAGTGTTTCCCACACATTGACTTATTTGTGGCGGCCCACCACAATATCAACATTGACCATCACACAATGATTTTCCAGGTTGTACTACATTTTGCTTAAATCTGGTTAGCATCATAAGCACGCTGTGCTAATTTGTTAAAAACTGTTGTATTCAAGTTAATTCTGCAAACCAACCACCAAAAATGGAATTCAATTCTGTGGGAACACTGCAGTCAGAGAAACCGTGTATGCTGCCTTCCCCCATAACTATGGTGTTGGGATAATGTATATACATGCCTTATAGAAGTAATATGGTTGCAGTTTGAAGACTTCAATGATCCAGGGAAAGGTCTTCTGGGAACTGTAGGCAAAGAGCACCACCTCCAGACAGCAGGCCATCAGGGAGCAGTGGAAAATGTCCTGCTCCAGCAACACCTGACAGCACAACAACCAATCAATGAACTCATACATCCTCAGGGAAATGTACGGACATGAAAACACATAATAAATTATGGTTACTACCCATGTTTTATTTTTCTCAGAGAGCTTACAGAGCTTATGTTGTTCTGTTACCATTAGGGTTGCAAAATTCCGGGAATTTTCAAAGTAGGAAACTTTCCATGGGAATTAACAGGAATAAACGGGAATTAATGGGAATAAACTGGGAATTTTTAATATGGCAAGTGTTACGTCCCTCCACTACCTTTGGTGCTGTTTCCTTCCCTGTTGCTGTCATTGTCTCCTTAATTGTGTGCAGGTGTGACCTGTTAGGAGTGGGCGGAGCCACCCCTTTAAATATCTGTGCAGCCGTGCAGTCCAAGAAGACTTGTGTTCCGCTACCATGCCTATTGTTGGTCTTCCTGTGTTGGTCCTATTCTGTTATAGTTAAACTCCCTTTTTCTGTTATAGTTTTGTAATTTACCCCATTGTTTAAATAAACCCCTAGACAAAACGAGCCCAATTGACATTTTTGTCATTTTATGTTGTGGCCAGTGCGCCTGGTCATAACATTTGGGCCCTCGTCCGTTTTTGAATCTGGTAGGTTTTTTTTTTTTTTTTAGTGCGATTTTTGGGTGAGTACCTTAAATTGTTCTGGGTAGAGAAGCGTGCACCTCAATTAGTAAGCCACCGGGCAGACACTGAGTCTGCCACTTTATTATTTTAGTTTCATTATTTTTGGTGGTATCCTTAGTCGGTACGTTTCGGGGGTTGTGGTAGGCTGAGCAATCGGTCTGCTGCGTCCTCACGAGCTCGACGTTTAAAGTACACCGGGTAGGGGGATCCACTGAAGACTAGTGAGGTTAGTTAGTTTTTGTTTGAATTGGTAAGTAGGGTTGGGGTGTAGCAGCGAATCTCCCAGTCCTCCGGTACTCTGTTTTTGTCTTGATTAGTGCATTGCATATAGCTACTGTAGTAGTGTTTAAACAGGCTGAGGTCAAGGTTGGCTGCAGTGATTTTCGGGGCTTTTGCCCATTCGTGTGTAACTTTTCCTCAACTTGTCAGTATTGTGGCGTGGTTTTGTGGTCATTTTGGGGATTTTGCTGACTTTGTTTAGATTTTGTAGTCGTGTAGCAGCCTGTAGTAGGCCAAATTTGTTTTTGTTTTATTTTGGATTGTTCGGCTATATTAATCATGTCTGTGGCTCAGGAGTTTGTGGAAAACCCTTCTGTAGAGGCGTTTAATAGTCTTAAAAAAGACGAACTTTTGGAATTGGCTACGTTTTTTGAAATTGAGTTATCCGCTTCTGAGAAACGCCTAAAACAAAGCATAAAAACTGTCCTGCTACCAGTTTTGGTAGAGAGAAGGGTTCTGCCTCCTGTTGATATGAGTGAATCTATCCGTTTAAAGGAGCTTTCGATTCGGGAGAAAGAATTGGATAACGAGAGAGAGTTGTTGCGCTTAAAAGCCACAGAGAATGAGCTAGAGATTAAACGTTTGGAGTTTACAGCTAAGCAAGAGAATATTGACATTCACACTGGATCTTTTGACGTTAGTAAAAACATTAGGCTTGTGCCACCTTTTATTGAGCGAGATGTGGAAAAATATTTCCCGCACTTTGAGAAAGTTGCGTCCACCTTGAAATGGCCTAAAGAGGTGTGGACGCTTCTAATTCAGTCAGTCTTAACTGGCAGAGCTCAGGAGGTTTATTCATCACTGTCACTTGAACAAAGTGCGGATTATGATTTGGTTAAGGAACATATTCTTCGCTGTTACCAACTGGTTCCCGAAGCATACAGACAGCGCTTTCGGCGGTTTAGAAAGACAGAGCGTCAGACTTATGTCGAGTTTGCACGTGAGAAAGAGGCTTTATTTGATCGGTGGTGTTCATCAAGGGAAATAGACAGCCGGGAAAAGTTACGAGCACTGATTTTAGTTGAAGAGTTTAAAAACTGCTTGCCTGATGCTGTAGCTACGTACCTTAATGAACATAAGGTCGAGTCTCTGCAAGAAGCTGCTGTCTTAGCGGACGAATTTGTACTTACACACAGGGTATTTTCCGAAGACGGGCAAAGGCCTAGGTCTCAGTTCATTCACACAGGAGTCCAGTCTACCAGTCGCTCAGAGCATGCATGTTTCTATTGTAAGAGGCCTGGGCACTTAGTGGCAGAGTGTCCAGTGCTGATGGAGAAACAAGCTGCGAAAGGCGTTGGGCTGATTACAGCGGAGTTAAATTCTGCGTTGCCCTGCCCTGAGTTATCGAGCGCGGTGAAGACTGGCTATGATTCATTTATTAGTGATGGTTTTGTGTCGTTGCCTGGTGACCAACACCTCACTCCAATACGCATCCTACGTGACACTGGTGCTGCGCAATCGTTCATCTTGCACGGTGTTCTACCTTTGTCTCGAAGAACAAAAACTTCCGAGAATGTGTTGGTCCGTGGCTTCGAGATGGGCTTTACAGTCGTTCCGCTCCATCGCATTGACTTAAAATCCAGTGTGATTACCGGACGCGTTGCTGTTGGAGTTTGTCAATCGTTGCCCATTCCTGGCATTTCATTTATACTGGGCAATGATTTAGCTGGCAGCAATGTGTGGAATCGTGTGGGTTCTAAAGTTCTCCATCGGGTGGTTGCTGTGCCTGGCAAGCCAGCAGACCATATCTTGGAGAAGAATCCCAAAGGCTCGTCCTCTCTCGTTAATTTAAATTTTTGTGATTCTTTTTCTAAGTTTAAGAAATCTTGCCAGGCCTTATCCACAGATCGACCATTTAAAGAGGGCGATAAAGTGCGTGTGCAACTTCCCTTCCCTGCCCGTTTCAGTGGTCCGTATGTGGTAAAGCGCAGACCATTTGAACCTGCATGAAAGGTGCTTGAAAGCATCTGATGCATGGAGCTTGATCGTGCAGCCTTTTAACATCAAGATCAAGCTGGTACTGATAAAGTTACTTTATTTATAAGTACCTTAGTCAATGTTTTTATGTCTGCGGTTACTTTGTAACTGTTTTGTCATGTGTTTTTGTTTGTTTGTTTTGTGTGTCTTGTGTGTTTGTTCATGTTTCAGATTACAGCCTTTATTACAGCTTTCTTGTTTATTGTATTGTTATGGAGACTGGAGTCACCATTTTGGTATGGGGGTGTTACGTCCCTCCACTACCTTTGGTGCTGTTTCCTTCCCTGTTGCTGTCATTGTCTCCTTAATTGTGTGCAGGTGTGACCTGTTAGGAGTGGGCGGAGCCACCCCTTTAAATATCTGTGCAGCCGTGCAGTCCAAGAAGACTTGTGTTCCGCTACCACGCCTATTGTTGGTCTTCCTGTGTTGGTCCTATTCTGTTATAGTTAAACTCCCTTTTTCTGTTATAGTTTTGTAATTTACCCCATTGTTTAAATAAACCCCTAGACAAAACGAGCCCAATTGACATTTTTGTCATTTTATGTTGTGGCCAGTGCGCCTAGTCTATAACAGGGAACTTAAATGTAGTGGACAAAACCCCATCGTGCAGCATAATATTAGTTAAAACAACCTGATTTAATGCAATTTCAGTCAAATTTCCATATGTCAATTACATGCACATAGGCTGCTAGACATAAAGGAAATCTATGGTGCGTTCATATGCATGGGGAAAAAGTGTACCAACCGATCGGATTTTGTTGTTGAGTGGTGTAGTGTATCTTGAGCAGTTCAGTGTTGCTAGTTTAGCACACTAGTAAACCATAGGCAGAGAATGGGATTCCCGCTAGCATGCTAGCTAGCTTTGTATGCTAAGCTAAGCAAAAATCCGAACATACAAATCATATTGCTTATTACGAAACAAAATGTTTGTATATGAAACAGTTTGTATGAATTACCCAAAATTCCATGTTAATTTCCGTAAATTCCCATTAATTCCCATAATTTCCTTTAATTCCATGAAAGTTTCCAATTTGGAATATTTCCAAAATTCCCCAGCTTAACTTCCCATGGTAAGTTTCCGGAAATTTACCGGAAATTTTCCGCCCCTTTGCAACCCTAGTTACCATAGATACATCTTATTCAGAGAGATTCTATCATTCATTTGCCTCATTAAGCTGTGGTGTAAGTGTGTGTGTGTGTGTGATGTAAGCGTGTGTGTGTGTGTGTGATGTAAGTGAGTTAACCAACAATGCCTATCCTTCCCAGTACAGATATAATATAAAAGCATGGTGTTAGGTCAGTCACAGCCTTTTCCCTCAGCATATGTCAGAGCAGTGACTTACAGCCATGTCTTTTCCCTGGAGCCTCTTCATCTCCAGAACCATGATATTCTCCAGAATCTTGTAGTACAGGATTTCAGCCAATTTTAATCTGTTTTCTGCAAAATCTGTTTTAAATTTGGGATTTAGTTTGTGAATAGATGATCTCTATTATTAAAAACATTAAAAAATAAACCATAAATCACCATAAGCATGCATATAGTACAGACATTGTGTGTCTCACCCATGTGTGAACCAGGCATGTCGTCAGTCTGTTTGGTGTAATTCTGTTTGAAGGTCTCCCCCAGGGTCTTCACACGGTTCTGAATGGTCTCAGTGGGATCACGAGAGCACGTCCTAAAAGACCACATAGATGCAACACGTGATCACCACTTACTCTGGGTTACAGGAGTAATGCAAAGCGTTACTACTCATCTACACCAGTATCAATATAGTGGGGTGGTGGTAGTGTAGTGGCTAAGAAACCGAACTAGCCAATCGTGGGTTCGATTCTCAACTATACTGTTGTGCCCATGGGCAAGGCACTTAATCCAGGGGGGCTTCAGGGGGACTGTCCCCCCTAATTGGTGTCTGTTAGTCGCTTTGGATAAAAGTGTCAACTAAATAAATAAAGCAGTCATGCCACTAGCCAATATATTACCAGTATTGTCACTATAAAAAGATCCAGCATCCAGGTGATCGTGTGGGAGGGCTGGGATATGTGGACCCTTTACTAATAAATCAGACCAGTACTTTCTAAGTTATGTGAGTGGACAACTTGTTACATAGCACTGTTTTCAAAAATAGGCGCTACATGTGCTCACTTGAAGATGTTGAGCAGGGCATCGCTGGGTGCGTTGCGCATGCCGGTCACCATGCTCTGCAGCCGACTCACACTCTGGGTGGCGGAGGAGACTGGCGTCACTAGTATCTCCTTCTCCTTCAGGTAGCGTCGCCCAGTCAGGGGAGTAGAGGGCGCCAGAGAGCGCGTCTGCTCAGAGAAAAAGCAAAGGCACATACACGTTTCAAGTGACACAAAACAAAGTTAAGTAGGCACAAGAGACATCGTCTCTACACATGAACATGCACAGTCTGCATGAAATATTGTCATATGGCAACATTTCCAGCATTTAACAAGGTGTACGATAGCACTTTGTGTTTAGGAATATTGGATAGTTACACAAAGCCTCAAAGGTCGATAATAACAAGTGTATTACCTGTCGATTATTTATTTTTACAGTCAGTGACTTGACAGAAAAGTGACTTTGAAACAATGCATCAAATAATGTATTACACATTTGTCCAGAATACACAACTACTGGTACACTGAATAGATATCCCTGGAAACCAAGCAATTTATAAGATTCCATTTGCACACTCCTGAGCATTTAGCACAGAGTCAGACCAGATTACGGTCCAATTAATTGCTGTCCTCTAGGCATTTTCTTGTCTCGTTAAAGCGATTTCTGGTACCTTCTCAAAGTGCTGCTGCAGGTTGGACTCCACCTGCATCCTGGCCGAGAGGTGTCCCCCCGTCGACTCAGTCATGACCTTGCGAGGTGTCCCGATCTCCTCGTCTGCATCGGCTCCCAGAAACACACGCTCGTCAAAGTCCCCCACGGTCAGAACGTACTCTTCATACTCACGGTTAATAGCTTTGCTGTTGAAAAATACACACACACATTGTATATTCAACAAAGTACAACAAATCACTTATTTGTGAGTTCACAGAATTTTGCTAACCATAATAGAATCCTAAGCCACTATGTGCTGTGTCAAAAGGAGAATGCACAGATGCACATTATACACAGAAGACAACTATGACTTACTTGTTATCGATGAAGTTCGAAGTATCTAGCAGTTCGGTCAAGTTGTCATCATTTCCTTTCAGTATCTAAATATTGGCATTATACGGCATTAGAATGATAACACAGTCTTGCAAATATAGTGAGGCAAACAAAAGAATATCTCCAGGACCACATAGCCTTACATAAGCATATGTTTTTAGGAATTAGTTTGCAATTCTATATATTCATACTACTTTTTTCATCACTTGCTCAAAGCTGACTTACATAACATATGAGCATAATATACCTATATATGACATCATATTAACCACATTATCATTCATTATTGCAGCACTAATGAAACTTTTGTAACATCATTATTTGGAACAGCCTTGTAACTAACTATACTTGCCACCATAAGCCTTGGTGCCAAATGGAAAGCAGCAGGTTGCTTTTTGGTTTAACATTCAGTAGCTAAGACAACTCCACCGATCCTCCCCTCTGGCTGCCTGACTGGCAGTGGTACACATTGGCAGTAAGCAGTACCCGTGTCCTTTGTGAGGAAAAATCACACGCTGAAGCGTGACTAATCTATATCTTAAGGGCTGCAGTTGATTCCTGACGGTCCTGTACGACACAAAAGATCCAAAGCGAGGCTGAGGAGAGAGCGGAGTTTAGCTGACCTTTCTCTCAAAGAGGCGCTTGATGTAGGGCTTGAAGTAGTGCTCCTTGATGCCCTTGGCCTCCACCACTAGGCCGTCGTGCAGCTCACACAGCTTGTCGATCACACAGGGGGGCTCCCCGGGGGAGGCTGCCACGTCGGGCCAGTCTTTGGGTAGCCCTGGAGTCGCCACAGCAACAACAAATGAAACACAACAAAACAGTCACACCTGCAGTCCAGCCATGGGTCAGCAAGAGAAAGAAAGAAGGGGAGGAGGAGGAAGTCTTTTGGTACTTTGAGGGAATCATATCTTAACATTGGCCTACCTTTGAAGAGAGGGTTGATGAGGTCCTTCCTGTTTGAGCAGAGCATGGCATTACCAAATACCAAGTCCAGACAACACAGCAGGAGGTGATAGGAGTTCACCAAGTCATCTCCAATCATTTGGAAATTACCTGATAGTGAGAAATACACGAGTGACGGTAATTTAATGAGTAGGATAGAGGAGAGTTGTACAGTATTTCTAGAGCATTTTACAGCACATGCTACAGCACCGAACACGTCTTACTAATGAATACTGCTAGAGTATGAGATCAGATTAATAAACCAAAGGAATCCACAGCATTCGCTCAATGTGTGGTACACATGCAAAATAATCAATCATATTGGAAGGTTTCTGGCTTTGCTTAATAGAGCTGCAGGTGCAGAGGCATGACTATTTCCTGGCTTTGTGAACCATTATGGGCTGCATCCATCTTTAGGCGAGGATGACGACTGTTGGCTAAAGTGCTTACCCTTGGTGTACACGAAAAGTGTCCAGCAGAACTTGAAGACATCACTAATGTGACAGGGAAGTCGCCTAGAAAAGAACCAACCCAAAAACAATGAGACTTAACTGAGCACAATGCCTCCAAAATACAGTTTTTTAACAGACTTCTAGTTTGAGAGTGAAAATGGCTGGCAGAAACTAAAGACACATGCACACTAATGTACAAAAAAAGACAGATATTATAAGGTGTGGTCAAAGACAGTATATGGGTAGACCCAGGCTGCAGTTAATCTAGGAAGGATGACCAATAGCATTGCCACACAGTCTCCATCCAACATGGCAAGTTTCTGTTCACTAGGAGCACCCTCTCTAAGGAACAAGCAGTGCTTATTCAACTGTTCTAAACAATTACATTTGTAGACACTTCACTGAATTCAAATGATCAGGCTACATCCCTTCAAATGGACTGCAATATTGTCAATGAGGGAATGTGGCTTAGAGCTTGTTTAAAAAACAAAAGCAAATATCAGTTTTGCACCCTTCAATTCCATTACTTATACACTGAAGAAGAGACCTGTCACTGCCCAATGTGAGTCGCTCACTTTTTTAACTCGTAGATGCCAGTATTTCTACATAAAACAAATAGCTTTGGGATTTGTGGCCTTATACTTGGAAAATAAATTACTACTATTACTATTTTTGGAACCAGGAAACACGTCGCTCACATTGGGCAGTGACAACCTCCAAACAGTTTCCCCCAAGTAGGTAACGGGACTGTACTGGACAGATCGTCCCTTCGTCCCTGCCAGAACGCATGGAAGAGAGAAAGAGAGCTCACCTGTGTTTTCTGCTTCTTGGCTGGCGGGGTGGCTCCCCTTGAGGATCCTGGAACATGTCCATGAAGATGGGCTCAAACTTCCGGAAGATCACCGTGGACACTTCAAAGTTTCTTTCCAGGCGCCTGATGCGATTGCGGAAATCCTGGGACAGGCTTGACATGTCTGACCATTTCTTCATTTTGCTGAAGAACTGAATCAAGCTGTAAATAAAATTATCATACGGTGAATGAGAATGTACTCTTTGTTTTAAAACATACTGCATGTATGCACTTTAAAGACATTTTGTCATGCTAAAATCTAATAGTCCTAAATATCAAATCATAATTCTGAAAGAATTTGGATAAGTCTGCTGAGACAGCATCTTTGGCACTGAGGCGGTCAAAAGTGTGCTCAGATTGTTTACTGCAGAGATGACCCGTAAATTCAAACACTGTGAGGCTCAGAGGAAAGAGGAAGAGGAACTTACTACAGAGGCTGTGAAGCTTAATGTCTATGTTTAATCAAAATGTGAACTATTTAACTGATTAATATTAAGCAATGGAAAAGGATTATTCTGTTATTCTATCAAGAATAGATCAGAATACATTGTGTACTTATTCAAACCAGCAGTGGGCTTACAGAAGGTTTTGTAGTGCTAAAGCCTTTTGGTAGAGAATGTTAAGAGAAAATAAGATCCCCTTCTGAATTTGAATTCTCGCAGAATGATTACTGCACTTCATAGCTTTCAGCATAGTTCTCCCCATGTCACACAATGTCTAAAAATGACACCCCACATCTCAAGTTGTCACAGAGCTACTGGGCAGACATTACTCATTCACTCACCTCAGTTTGGAGGACCTGAGGATTCTGGTCAGAGACACACAGTTGCCCTCCATGAGCCCTTTGCCCACAGTAGGAGTGGAGCCCTTTCTGCAGGCTGCATATAGAGAGCATGCCAGCCAGTGAACAACTTCACCCTGCAGGGGAAAAGTCATCATGAGCAGCTTTTAGAAGATGGTATTCAAATGACGATTCTCCATGGAAACTCTTAACATCATAATTTAGCTCCTGATCATGCCTGCAGTGCAAACTGACACCTCACTATACTGATTAGGCCCCATACAGCCTGCTCAACAGTATTGACTGAATTCAATACTGAAACAATACATCGGTTGCCACACTGCATACAATTATAATAAAACCAACATGTGCCCATCTTATCTAATAACTGAGTACTGACTGGATTAACAAATTAATTAAATAGATGAAAACTTATCCTCAGCTATTCAATGACCACTGCTTCACTGTGCTTGGAGGTGTTTCTTGTCTGTATTCAAAGTAGTACGTCATAGATGCAAGGCCTAACATCTGCAACAGTTATTCTGAAAGAGTACGAAGTAGCTAAATTTATTCAGCTCATGACTTAACGCGCTAGCATAAATGTTTTGCCAAAGTTCGCAATATGACAGCCATTTTTAAAAAGCATGACGCAAGATCATCAAAGGAACAGCTTGAAAGTTCTGATATCAGACACAGCGACCAACGACCTCTTGTTTACTGTATACAGACAATCTATTAAGAAAGTAACAGAAACATCGAAACTGCGAGAGTTCTTCAATGCATGCACATACCTGCCAACTCATGGGGATATACTTCGATAGACTGCCTGCCCTTTAAATTATGGATCTGCAAACTAGCTAGCTGCCTAGCCCATATAACCTAGCTTAGATCACTGCTAAGAGTATAATTTTACTTAAGGACAACAGGCAATAACATCGAATTAAATTGCTTAAGTTAATTGCTAAGTAACTATACACAAAAAAATAGTCTTCACACGTCGCAGCAAAGAAGCACAACTCGTGAACTAGCCAGCTAGTTAGCTTCATGTCGTAACCGTGTCAAAAAAAAGACAGCTGATTATCCATCGCACACCAGGCTAGCTATCGCTTACAAGCTCAAGAGGCTAACCGTCTTTTGGTCGGATCAAGTCACGTTTGGCTGCCGGGTTTGAACAATAAGGTTAGCAGCATCGATAACTCAATACAATTTCATAAAAAATAGCAATCAAGTTAGTTCTCTCCACCAGTTGACAGTTTTACTAGCTTTATAGACTCTCCATAGCTGCCATAAATAAGCTAACTAGCTAGCAAATTAGATGCGTCCTACCTCTAGGGTATATGTATTCCAAATCGCAGTGAAGTTTTGCATGGCTTCAGTTGCTGTTTCTTCGTCCATATTCAGCTCTTGACAAAGGGCTTCGAGACTCTTTCGAACAGAACTATCATCTGTTTTCCCAGACTCTGAATCAGATTCGTCTCCTCGCATTTTGAAACGGTTTTCTAGGACGACACACTAGAAATGTAAATAAACAACGCACGGTCTCAAGAAACCAGTTCCTACCCCCAAACCTCCGAATGCTATCCCAGAATGCCAAATGATCGACTGGCGCGAAAATTTTCCCCTCAGAGCCAATCAGAGACTTGCATTTCCACGTGATAACAAAGACAGCTGCTGCTGCAGATGAATCTCGCCACAAGAGGGAGCATTTAGTGCTGTCTGTGGTCATATCTGCGGGCCAGGCTGCATGATTATGCCAATGGATGGTCTGGCCCCGCTGTCGAGCCAAGTAGGCCTAGTCGGGAGAGGAATCGAGAGGAATGGCGTTGTGGTGGCTGTATCTTTCTTTTACCTGAGGTCAGAAGTCGGTAAAGGGTACGTGAGTGTAAATGTAGCCAGCATTAGGAATACTTTTCATTTTGACTCACATTTTACGTAATGGCTTGTTTACTTCATGTTTGTATGTTTCGCCATTGGGATCATTTCATCCACCTTATTTAGGACATGCCAAAGAATCATGACCACTGAGTTGTGTGGATAACTGCAAGGGTTAATAATAAGGAAAGGCATTTTATGAAATACGCGAACATTGTACATAGATGTGTGAAGTAGTGGGATAGCTTACTTGGAGAGCTGTGTATTCCGCAGTTTGTTTTCCTTAATAGATACAGTTAAGATGCAGAGGTGTAAATTGTTAAGTGTCTATTCTAATAGGTGTATTGTAGATCTATTAGTAGCCTACAAATCAGCAGATGAAAGCTGATTTGTACTAATAGACTTTTGCCAATGGGCCTACTAGCCAAATACCTTGACGATACAATGCATTACCTCTTCAATAGACTATGTCATACACCCACTTCAAAGTTGAAAGTCATCTTTTATTGCACAATAAAAGATCACATACCATGTTTTGAATTATGTGATTGGTCCACATGGGAATACAGGAGCTAGTTCAAGAAAAAATAAAAATAAAAACAAAACAAAAAACCCACATCTCTCAAATGTTGCTGTTTTCAGAGTACTTTTTTCTTTTTCTTTTTTTTTTAGCATATGATCCCATAATACAGTGCACTTGGTTCGATGAAACTAAGAGCGTACAGTACATCCACTTAGTGAACACTGGCCTTTCAGTTACCGAATGAGCTGCAAACTACTGTCCTAAACGCAAGCAGCTGAAGAACAGAACTGGTAAGCATGCATACAGACACCCAATCTGAGCTTTATGCCATCCTGAAATGGGAGTGAGTTTTGTTAAGGGTGGTTGCCGAGGCCAATGCCAGCATGTCCAGGCATGCAAGGACAAACACAACAGAACACCTAAGAGGAGAGCCCTGCATCTTTCCCAATGCGTGCAGATATGTCATAGTAATTATATATGCAGCCCAGCCACTGGCACATGACCACAGAATTGGAGTGTAAATTTAACCTCATGATTATAGTGACTGATCCAATCCTCTTGAATCACACACTATTGCACGGGTGAAGTGTTTTCAAACACAGAATAGCTTGCACAGAACAAAGAAAATGGGCCTAACACTGCAACTTGAATCAGCCACATACAGTATTTTTGGATGCCGCTATTAGAACATGAAAGGTTACTTACTCGTTTCTTCAAATTCAATCCAACTACCATCTTAACATTTTTTTCCCAAAGAGTAGTTTAGTGTACCTAATTCAGTGAGTTTAACATTACATGTTTTCCCATAAATGCCTTGGACCTGAAAATCCACATTAAAATTAAAATGCAATGATTTCACCAGTTCTTTTGATTAGAAACATGAGTATCTGTGCAAAACGTAGCCCAACGAGGCATAGGTAATACATTGAGGACAGACATTTATAAAGTTACAGCCAGTAATGCTCGTGAAAGTATCACCACTTTTTTCCAAGGCATGTCTGTTTTTAGCACGTTTGAGACTAATTTTGCTTCAGTTGAAGGCATACCAACAAAAGAAACATCATAAACATTCATTGTGGGGAAAACAGTACTGCACTGGATGTGGTGAGGGCAAATCTTCGAAAACGGCAACCCTTATGCATACAGTAAGCTTGAATACAGGTAGATAAACAAAACTGACAGTGGTGTAAAATAAATATATCTGAAATAATATAAAAGTATTTGAAAATCAGTCTTGTCTTCTGATAAATTATTGAACACTAGCAGAGGAGCGAAAAATGAAGAGTGCTTTAACAACATGAATAAATATGAAGTTTGGAACTGTAACTTAACTCACATACTGCACATTTTAGGTGATTCAAGTTTCAACCAACAGAAAAGGCTTTTGAGATTAAGCATGGGTTTGTGGGAAAACATCACTTCTGTTGATAATACTTTTAATTTTGGTGGTCCATTTCTCCATATGGTAAGTCTATAATAACGGTTGTGGAAAGATTTGACACGTTTTAAAGACCCTAGAAATCGGACAGCAAAAATCATGATTATTTGAACAGAACCTTTGTTCTCTTCAGCTGTATTCACACTGCATCTGTAATGTAACAGAAGGCCCCCAAAGTGATGTCATGTGAAAAGCTTATCAGAAGAAAGACCCTATTGATCAAATTAAATCTGGCACAACTCAAGACATCCTTACAATGACACGACAATCTGATCACAGGCTGAGACACAATCAACAACAGAAATAATGTTAAATGTTAACGGCGGATGATTCTTATCCATGACTAACCTACATAAAACCTGACACAATAATCATACCGACACACAAATATGGGACAGGACCTCTCAACAAAGAAAGTATAAGCAATCTGTCTATAGTGTTCAACAACTGTTTTCCAATTGTGCTTTAATTTCCTGGGATTTTTGAATGGTCGATTTGCTGCCCCTCTCTTCATTATTATGGGAGTAAGATGATTTATTCATCACACTGTGAGTTTGACAGGGCCGGAAATATGACTTGTTGCAAATGAGGATCAGGAACTGACGTGACATTCATAGGCACGTACTCACATAGTCATACAACTAAGCTCACTAATGTCTATTGGGTCTGACTGTGGATGCTTTCTGTTTCAAACGATCAAGCCCTACACAAAATACTTTGATATATACTTTCCAACATGTAGATGTAACAAACATCCATATATAAAACGTTAACTAAATAAGGCATTGTATATTTAACATAACTGAGTGAAATAAATGAAATGATGCCGTATTTGGTGAAAGTTTGGCAAAGCAGATTTAAAAAAAAAAAAAAAAAAAAACTTAACCAAAAATAAATTATGGAGTCACAAGTTGTGACAAGGCAACAACAATCTTAGAACAGTAAAGGTGACGTAGGGAAAGACAAGATATAAATACAGGTCTACAACAAAATGTCCATGATGGGCCATGTTATGTGCAAGTGTGCGCATGCATCCACACATACACTCACCAAAAGAAAACAAATGCAACAGAATACAAGAATACAGTTACAGGTAAACATTCACCAAAAAGACTGTGCAAAAAAATATTTCATGTCTGAAAACGGAAAGGAAAAAAGTGAACTCAAAAAGTTATTCGGCTGAAAAGCCAAGTCTAAAAAGTACACCCAAAATGAGACCCTGTTGTGAAATTCTGGGAAGAAAAAAAAAACTACCTTTGTTTCCATCTAATGTACAGTTATGTTAAATACAGGAAACACTGTTACTGAGTTTGCCATATCTCCACTATGTTGCATCATAGTAGAGAAAAAAACTAAAAACGTGGTGTGCTTTGTAAACAAAAGTAACAGCAATATACAGCTAAACAGATTTACATTTTCATTTAAGAAGTCCTAGCATGATCTATTCTACAGGAGCTGAAAATGCATCAGAGGGGAAAGAGACCAGACCAATCCTACACCAGTTAAGTGTGGGTGGGCATTTTCGACCATTCCTGCTTCTCACGCCTGTGGTTCTGCCAGGCCGCCTTCCCTTGCTTTGGACAGACCAGTGGGAGTGGACAGATTTGCTTGTTGTTATTGTTTCGTTGCCTGCTCTTTTCTTTTGTTTATCAAACGAGAACGCTTCCCTCGCTTGTCAGTGGTCCTCGCTGTGACCTTGGCCACCTCAATGTGGTGTCTCCTCTCTCTCTCTCTCTTTGCCCCCTTGTGAGGCTCTGCTATGGCACTAGTGTTGGACACATCTCATCTTTTCTGGACACGTCACCTGCCAGCTACAATCACAAAGTTACACGTTGTGTGGCTGGGAACAAAAGGGTATTTTTCAAAGTGACTTTTGAAAATGAAATTACTTTTTTTTGTTGCTGCTGCCTGCATCCTATGAAGTACATGATACACGATCAAAAAGTCAAAATCTGGATTGTTCTTTGCCATTGATTTTAACACACTTTTTTTTTCCTTATGTACTCAAATATCCATTGTAACCCATATGTTGAATCTGTTATACCTCTAACTCTTGTTATACACATTAAAATGTTGGCTCTTATATATTCCATTAAAATGTATAATGTTACATAGCAGCAACATGAGAAATCAGGTCCGACAGCAAAATCCACTGAGTCAAGGTCAACAACAGCTAATGACATTGCACAAGGCCTTCTCGTCTACATGTCCGCAGGCGTAAGACCCTCGCAAGAGAAACAAATAAGAGTGGAACTTTTATCTATAACCCTGTAACACCATCAACACAATCACAACCTCTGGTCCCTTTTAACAGCCCTCCTGTGGTGCATTCTACACTTGCATGTCATTTATGCAATCAGTAGGCTTGATCACCTTGCATAACCATATAGCACTACATTATACCACAATGACTTCATTGATCCTCTACCGTACGCATACAGCTCTCAACAGAATGCCCCTGCGCATGGAGAGAATGACTGCGGGTTTTGATCCATTTCTGTTGCTGCCATCATACCTGTGTGTGCACTTGCATGCAGAAGTGTCCGTCTTTATCTATTTTTGCTTTCCGAGGGGGGAGAGTGTTTCAGAGAGCACGTACATACAATAGGGACAGGAGTTCTATAAACATTAATATGTGGATAACTTAAGTCTTTACATGGAAACTGACAGACACTGTCACAAACTCCACTCCGCTGCACCGTAGAGTGGACGGGGGTGGTGATGGTTCCTACTGCGAGTCCTCCCTGGGTTCATATTCTTGCCTTTCGGTCTCGGGCAGTCTTTCATCCTTCCCTTCCACATCCTGCTCCTCCTTTTCCTCTGTTTGTCTCTCCTCCTCTTTGCTGCTGCACCCTATGGGAGCCTCAGGAGGAAGGGCATTGCTGTGGTCCTCGTGGCCCTTGCTGTTTGTGTCTGTCTCATGGTTTTGTGGCCCCTGTTCACTTGGGGCGTCATTGTCCGCGTCCGCCCGTATCTGCGGAGCGTCGCCGGGCCCTCTGGCAGACGTGCTGTCCATTGGAGGGCTTCCGGCGCTCCCGCCCTCCGGAGCCCCGTCCTCTCTCAATTTCTTTCTCTTCCTCTTCGGGCTGCCGGAGCTGTCGGCGGCGGGCATCCCCGGCAGTGCCATGATGCCCCCATGGGGCAAGAACATGTGTGGATACAGCAGTCCGTGGGACATCCCTGGGATTAGAAACGGGTTGAAGGTCAAGTGGCTGCCAGTGCTGCTGATGCTGCCGGCAGACACACTGGTAGGCGTGGTGCTGCTAACGGTAGCGGTTGCGTGTCCAACGGGAGGCCCAGGGGGCTTCCCTTCCACAGGTGCTCTGTCGTCCTTGCGCTTGTCCAAGCCCGAGGCCGTGGTGGAGCTGCAGCTCTCGGCCGGGGGGCTCGGACCACTGGTGGCGGGACTGGGGCCGCTAGAGGGACTGAGGGCAGCAGAGGTGGAGGTGATCACCGTGGGGCCTGCTGAAGTGGACAGGGTCGTGGTGGGGGAGGAGGACGAGGGCGAGGATGACGAGGGCTGGCTCATGAGGCCGCTCACGCTAAACATGGGCGGCTGCACCGCCGCCATGCCGTGAAGCATCATGGGAAGCATGCTGATGCCGTTCTTGGCATCCTCTCCCGCTCCCGCTGGGACGGCTGCAAAGCCGTGTGGGAATCCCATCAGGCCTGTGAGGGGGATGCCCGGAACGTTCCGCAGGTTTTGCAGACTGACCAAGTCCATACTTCCAATCAGTCCCCCGTTCATAAACAGGGGCCCCATGTTCGAAGGAGACTCCGGGAGGATGGGTCCAGCTTTGACCATCTCACTGCGAGGACGTCGACCCCTCCGGCGAGGCCCAGGATCTCGGCTAACAGGTTCTGTCAGGATTCGAGTGAACTTGCCCTCTGGCAGAAATCCCTGAGAACAGTATATGTGGGCAAAACACTAGTTATCAATCCTTCTAAGGCTGTGCTTGAACAGTATTTCGGCATTTAGCTTGGTCGTTTTAAAAAAGGTCTGAGGCATTTGTAGGTACTCACCGAATGTTTCACCACTTCAGCCCAGTCTGGAGCCACACAATATTCAGAGTTGGCATCCAGCCATCGAGACAGTTCCTTTATCGCTGGAGCCATAGCGCCACCCAGCTGCAACACAAGATATTGCAACTTTAGTTTGACACTTCAGCCTCAAGCAACCCAACAATAATCATATTTAAGATTTGTAGAAAAAGATACACAGTGTTATACCACTGATGATAACTAGCGGGCAAACATGTCTTATTCCTAAATGAAAAAGGGAATAAATACTTTAATGCTTAGACTGCATCACTGCAGAGACCTACACCCTTGTAAGGAAAGAAAAAAATGAATATGCACAAAAGGGATCAGATGACAACATGAAAGACCGAATAACAGCATATTTCTACTTAATACAAGACTTGAAATGTTAACAGCAGCATTCAACAAACAGTCATTAGTGCGAGTTAACATACACATTCAAAGTTGATTGCTTATTGGCAACTGTTAACAGCTTCCAATAAAAAGGGAGACGGGTCCCTACCCTACGTCCTGTGCTCCTGTGTACTACGGGCACCCGCTCTTCTCCGGTCAGGGAGTTCACATCCAGCTTGGTAGGGTCTTTGCAGCGGTGCCTCCTCTGTTTTGGACGCTCAACAAAACTATGCAAGATGGCTGCGTTTTGGGACTGAATCACAAGCAGGAAGATGTGTTTTAACAATGACTTTAGCTTACACACAAATACACAATATTCTAACTTTTTCTTTGGATTTTTTTGTAAAAAAAACATGGATTTAACTTACGGAGGCAAAATGGGGGATTTCCATGTAGTTGGGGTTTTGTCTAAGCCACTCCATCAGGCCCTTATTGGCTGCTTCTCTGTCAATCCCCAGGCTCTCTGGTGGTGGTGGAGGTGGCAGCCCAAGAGAACTAGAAGGTCCAGATGGACCAGGATGTGCTGGGGAACGATCAGACTGGGTGGTAGTGGTGGACGACACCGTTGAGTGGCTGATGCTATCCGGTCTTGGCTAGGGACAGAACATGAATGTTAACAATGTTTATGCTGGTGTGTTTAAGGTAAAAGTTGTTTTTTTAACCTAAAACGACACAGACTTGCGACCATGAGTTTGAGAAATTGAACCCTTGCCAGCCAATTGTCAGGTAGTGACACTACTGCTGCTGCACCATACCCATTATGTTTATGTTTAACCCAGGTCCAACATGCATTTTGTGCAAGCATGTATCCGTTCTCACTTCTAATCTGAATGCCAGGCCAACCTGCTGTTCCTGCACACTTAGTCCGTGGCTCCGCATGAAGCTGATGTCCGGCCCGTCCACATTTCTCCTGCGGCCTCGCCTCCGTCTCATGAAGTCGTCACGGCGAAGGCTGCCGTTGACGATCTGCCCGGTGACTGGGTGAATGAGGCCGGCCTGCAGAATGCCGGCCATGTCCAGGCCCAGAGAGCCCTGCATTGAGCTCAGGGTGGGCAGCTTATGTTGCGGTGGAGGGGGGTGAGAAGGTGGAGGAGGAGGAGGGGTGTGGACTGTATGAGTAATATGACCCACAGGGCCAGTCTCCCCGCCAATGCCAAGCTCCCCAGGGGGTTTGGAGAGGTCCATCGCCGCTTCCTGCCAGCCGTTCAACAGCAGCGGTCCGCCCCGATGTGGAATGCCAACCTGGATTTTCTCTCCGGTGTGGCAAGGCTTGCTGAGCACCTCTGCCTCAAATTCAAACCGCGGTCTTACTCCTGGTTGCTTGAGGTCGGACAAGAATGGAGGGGCCATCAACCTCTCCTACAATATAAAGTGAGATAGAGAGGGTTGCATGGTCACAAAAGTATGTTTGTGTGTCTTGAAAAGCGCTATACAAATTAAATGTATTATTATTATTGTAGAGGAAAAGGAAAGCTATAACAATCTTATTGGATCGTAACAGCTGCTAATTCACAAAAACAAAAAAAAAACTGAAAAAGGAAGAGTGTCAGGTATTGCTAAAAAGCATGGGGTTTGTTAAAGGCGCTCTAAGCGATGCTGGGTAACATCACTTCTGTTGACTTTCAAACAAAACAGAGAACTAGCTCGCTACTTCTTCCCCCTCCCTCCCGTGCTGCTTCCGTGCAATTGAAACTCTCCTAAACGCCTCTCGTCTGTGATTTGCTGGTACAGTTTGTTATGTTTTTATGGGCTAGGTTTGCCCAGGTTGTTTTTGTTGCCGTTTTTGGAGCCTTCAGGACACAGACAGATAGTGGTTGGTTAGGTGATGTTTGCAGTAAATTACATTAAATGTTTTAGCCTAAAAAACGCATGGCATCGCTTAGAGCACCTTTAAAATGATGGTTTACCTTAGGCATGCGGGAGACAGTTGGCATGTTGAAGTTAAGGCTCTGGGCAGGCTGTACCCGGGCTGGCATGAAGGCAGCTCGCTGGTGGCCACTGTTAGGGGCACAGGTGTTTGCCAGGGTACTGTGCGACTCGTACTGGCTGGATGAAGGCCATTTCCCTTTCAGAATAGCATGGCAAATACTGTCAAGGCGATTAATTATCACCCTGTCCTGAATGGAGGAAACAGAGCAATAAAAGACTCAGTGAAATGCTTAACTGATAGAGGAGCTATTCAAACACCGACACTGTAAGACAAGTATTTTTTCTTATGATGCACTGAAGAATAATTTCCTAATGACATCTCTATCTACTCTCACATTTATGAAGACTTAAATTCTCTTCTTAGCCTTTTCTTCCTTATTTATACAGTAAAATGCTAAACAAAGGAATAACTTTTTTCATTCATTCATTCAACCTTTATTTCATGCTCGGAAATACAGTTGAGGGCAGTCCTCTTTTCCAATGTGATGTGATGAACTTGATGCAGAAACTTTATCATGTGTACCTTGGGCCATCCAGAGAAAGAGTAGAGGGCTTTCTCCTGGAGGAGCTGGGCAATGGTAGGTTCCCGAACATCATGGAGACTGTCGGGCATTTCACAGACTGACATTTGGGGAGCGTATCTTGGGGCCTCCACATAGCTGTCCACCATCAGAGCTGAAAATGACAGGAAGTGTGCAAAAATGCTAAAAATGGCAGCGAGCACTACACATATACATTAAAAGCATCCAATGAAGTTGTTTTCCTACTGGGCTCCCCCTACATTTGCAGAGTATTTGTATTTTACACAACTGTTGTAAAAAACATGCAATGGCTTGTTCCCTACCCCCAGGACACGGTACAAGTGGATTTGTTTACAAGCCGAAGGATAGCAACCGGCAAAGATGATCTCCAAAGAGCCATGTCGACTGACAAGGTAATATTACACAATTTCATATAAATAGTAGGCTTGCAAAGTTGCAAGGCTGGTTCTCCATAGGCGGGTACAGTACGGCTGCGAAAAGCATGTTATTCTCCCTATTAGAAGTTATTTTATCATGAAAATGACTTTGAAGCTCTTCTATTAAGGTACAACAATGCATAGGATGCCTTTAGGTATATTGAATGTATACTCTCAGAGCAAGGTTGCACCAGTGAAAAACACATAGGCATTTAGAAAAAGACACATACAAAACTATGCTTTTCGAAGAGCTGCATGAATAGTTGCCCTGACAACCAGATTCCGTTCCATTCATGCTGCTCTCAGATCAATGCCTTGCAAGGATTTGGAACAGTTTGGGTCTTGCAAAGCTCCCCAGTAATCTTGATTAAAGAGTTGCTGAGAGGGTGTCCGATTGGGAAACGAGCAGTAATATCAAACGTGTCACAGCAATGATCCTTGCAATTACCATAATTCACATATAAGGATGCCTGGGATCAGTGGGATTAATGTTTATTCAGAACTGTGGCATATTAGTTATTCCCCTGATTGCTGTGATTCAAACTCAAGGACACTGAAAACTGAGAGGGCTGGTCTGAGGATTAGGACATTTTATAAGACAATGGAAAGAGAGAGACATAGGGGCATTGTTGTGGGATGTTCCTTACCTGGGGTTTTCACTCTCTCTTGTTTTAGCTCTTCTTTTGCTTCCAGCATCTCCGTCTGTTCTAGCCTGGGTGTGAGTGTAGTGCTGTCTGGCTCGAGGGCCTCAGGGTCAGGCTTGATCTCTGCAGTGGTTGGCTCCAGCAGCAGCTCCTGCTTAATGTGGACGGCAGTGCTGGGCTCTGGCGACGTGGGGGGAACTGACAGAGGGACGGACAGGGAGGGCGAGGCACAGGGAAGTGGGGACGAGGTGGGGCCTACGGAGGAGAGGGTTGGGTCACTGAGACTGCTCCCGATCACAGGCTCAGAGAGCCTTTCGCTGGATGCCTCCTCCGAGTGCACTTCGTGTAGTGACCTTGAGGGTGTCTCATAGGGCTCCTCCTCCGCGGGCTCCTCGGAGGGCAGCTGTAGGGTTTCCTCTCCAGGCTGCTTCTCCTGAGGATGGCTTTCCCAAGGCTCCTCTGGTGGCACATCCGAAAGCCCCTTCAGCATAGACTCTTCCATCGGCTCCTCACAAGGCTCTGCGAAGTTCTCTTCATTATGCTCAGGGACACTTGCTTCGCTTAGTGGTTCCGTACTGGTCTCACCCAGGGCTTCCTCTGGAGGGCCTTCAGACGGATCCAGAGATGCTTCGTCGGGCCCCTGAGTTGTCCCGGTCAGGCTGTGACTATCCTGTGACAGCTCCTCCTTGTCAAACTCAAAGGTCACGCTCCCGGCCACATCAACAGGGCTGGGAGCACTGCGGGTGACGTCTGAGTCACTCAGCTTCTCCTCTGGCTCTTCAGTGGGGCCCGTATGGGAGAGACTCATATCGCCCAAAGAGAGGGGAGTTGGAGCGTACTCTGGAGGAGGGCTGGCTGATAGGTCAGTCTGCTCGACCGAGGGCTCGGCTTCACTCAGCTCCTTAAACAGCATGAAGCTGGACGGCAAGGGGTCGACCGGATTGCTCTGTGAGTCCGAACTGGGCATGCTCAGACAGTCGTTCAAGGCAGTGTCCACCTGGCCATCTCCGGGTGCATCTGACGAGTCCAGGAACTCCGACTCCAGCGCAGGAGCACCCAAGATTGGGTCGGCCTCGTTGAACATGTGAGCTGCAGCAGCATGGTCTGAGCTCTCCCACGGCGTTTGCAGTTCATCCAGCTCTACGGAGGGTGCCATCAGCCCCGTCTCTTCAGACGAGCCCTGTTCACCCACCAGCACATCACTGCGTAGCTTCCCTGCAATGGAGTCGGCAATGTCCCCCTGAGTCCCGCTCAGCTCGCCCTGTACACCGTAGGAGTTGAGCATGCTCTGCCCTCCAGAAGCCGAGTTGAAGGGAAACCCGTTGAAAGCCTCTTTGCTGGGCTTACCGTGGAGGGAGTCGGCAGCCAGTCCATCATGCTGCAGCGACGCCAGCTCCAGGGACTCCTCAAGGGGAGGGCAGTCCAGGAAACCCTCCCTGGGGCCACCGCCACCACTCATGGCCAGGGAGCCAACCGGGTCTCCAGCTACCACCTCAGTAGGATGGTGCACAGGACCATGGATGTGAGGGTGTCCATGGGCATGGTGAGATGGCGGAGTGTGGTATTCAGGAGGCTGTGGAGAGTGGCAGTGGCTGAGGCCAGCGTCATAAAGGCAGCAGTGGCGATGGGGCATGCCAGACATAGAGGCTGGCACGGGGTAGCCGTGGTTCTCTTTCCGCACGTAGTTGCGGTGGGCTTCCAGAAAGGAGAGCTGGGGATCATTGAGGATGTAATAGTCAGTTCGGCTCAAGCCATGCTTGGCGGCGCCAATCAGGAGGTCCCGGTCGTGTTTCCCGCACTCCCACCACACAGGCAGGTAGAGACTAGGCTGGCACAGCTGAAGTCTCTGTCCCAACAGCGGGTGGCGAAGAACTTGCTCCCGAATTTTCCTCAGCAACTCAATGCGGTAGAGTGTGCGGGCCGCTCGCTCTTCAGTGATTGGTTCCACAAACAGAGCGTGGTCAATGGGACCTGAGAGAGGCAGAGAGGGACAGTGAGAAACAGTGAAATCAGAGGGAACATTGTCTGTACTTTGATTTGTGTTTTTAATTAAATAACATTCATTTCTACCTTCATCCTTCCTTGGGGGAAGCCTGCAGGCAGTGCGACACATGGATACAAAGTTGTAGAAATATCTCTCTAAACTTTCATCTGTTTTTCTCTCCAGTCGAGCGAGAGAGCGGAACTGTGTCCAATCAAACACTTTCTTCTCTGGGTCAAACATAACACCGAAGGATGAAACTGTCCGATAGAAATCTGCCTGCTCTCGACGTGTCCACCTGTTCCATCAGACATAAAACATTTTATGCATAATCCCACCAGAAGTAATACATTCAACAAAACAGCTACATTGTCCACATATTTGTATTGGCATTTCCTCTATAACGTTGAGTCACCAGTGGCTGCCAGTTTCACCCACCTCCTCTGCCACTCCAGGAACAGGGGGTCTGGTTCTACAGCGCATCTCCTCAGGTCTTCTCCCAGTTGCCAGGGCACATGACTAGCCCCATCCAGCATCAGGAACTCGTGGCGCAGGGGCTCACGACGGTTGTAACGCTGGTAGGTGGTGATGAGTCGTCGAAGACGAGCCGTCAAAGCAGAACCCGCCGGCCAGAGAAGCCTGCCCTGCTCAGAGGCCTCTGGAACTCCCAGTTCACCTTAGGACACAGGATGAGGATGTTGTCAACACAGGAAAAAAAAAACACTTTCATAGACAAAATGAGTCACCACTTGCTAGGGGTGGAATGTCTCGGATGACCACTGTGGGTGGAGTTTTTTTTTTTTTTTTTTTTAAACTTCTACAAATTCAACATTTCAGATAATAACCAGATCAAAGAGAAGCTGCATGAATTGAATTGTCCTCTGAGATCATGATGTCAAGCAACACTGTATTTACTGAACAAAAACACTCTCAGGAACAGGGGTATGAATGAACACAGGAGACTTGGCAGCTGTGTACTGATGAAAGGCAATCCCCCCACCTCTTTCCCAACTGTGTCTGCTCTAATAATAGTCTCTGATAATATCCTGATGTTTTTGATAGAGCTACTGATGCTCAGATCTGACATTTCAATGCTTTAATATTGAAGCTGTCAGTACTTACTTGAAACAGCATTCTCCTGTTTCTCTGATGTGTCTGTAACAGAACTGGTGTCATCCTTTAAGAGATCAAAGCAACAACAGACATTAAACAAAAACGTAAAAAAGATATCAGAGGACAAAATATGACTCTACAAGAAGAGACAATCGACTGCAGTTCCTATGACATTAAGGAAGTTCATACTTTGCTCTCCTCCTTATCTTCCCCCCCCTCCATCTTGCTTTCAGTCTCGTCTTTCATGTCTTCAGACTTCCCAACACTACGGAAAATATAAAAACATTATGATGAGCCAGCAAAGCAGTATGATGTGTTGTAGACCAGAGCAGTCAGAGGTGATTGCAATATATTCCACACAATATTAACCAAAGTGAAACCAAATTCCAGCATTTGTATTCTAAACCAGATACAGATGTTAACGTTTGAGGACTGGACCGATAATAGATTGACCTAGCCTGGGAATACCCATACGAACCTTTGGCAAATTTGGGAAGCACAACCGACCAATACTTTCTTAGTTATGCGAGTGGACACACACAGAGACAGATGGACCCAATGACAATAACATCTTCCTCAACCAAGGGGGTGAGGGTATCAAGTTTGAAATGGAAATGAGGGGATGCTCTTGCCTGTCATTTGCATCAGCTGGGACCTCTGAGCCTGACTGCTCTGCAGAAAGGGCCATGACGTCAGGCATGCCCACTCGCTCCAGGAAGCACAGGTCTGGATCAGCCCGCATGGCATTGTATCGCTCGTACCCTGAGGTTGCACACAAATACACACGTTGCTGTTTGTTCAGTCCATTCAATGAGAGAGTAGCCGTCAATCAAACAGGCAAAACACAAGAGGTAAATCCTCAGTGTAGATCAGAGTGAGGAACTGAAGAATTTGAACATGTGTGTGCATGTGTACTTGAGAAACGGAATATACAATTCCTAATAAACCACTCCTTGAAATTCCAAGGGAAATCCCAGAGTGTTTGTTGATTACCATGCTTGTGGACACCGATGAGGAGGGATTTGTCTGCTTCAGCGTCCCACCAGCCAGCCGGAATCTCAATGTAGTCAATGTCAGGAAGAGCCACCTCTAGTTTGCTGCAGAAATCAGATGCTCAGACTGAGTGTCATTACTCATTTACAACTGAGCCAGGCATCTTCTCACAGACAAAACAAGAACTCCATGCCAAATTACACACAAATACTTTCAACACAAACAACTGCAAGAATAAGAGCATCATATATTTTAAGGCATAAAAAAAGAATGTATTTTAAAACATTTCTACAGAGTAACGCCAACTTTTTTTTTTTATTTCTCAGTTCTTTAACATGGCTTTTGGATAACTCAATACAAACTGTGATGTGGTACCTGGCTGAAATGCCTTCCAGGGCCTGAGTAGCTGCTTCCCCCAGGACCTCCGCCTTCAAATAGTACAGCATGCGAACCCTCAAAAGTACCCTGGAGGGATGACATGCATGTTCAACTTTGACTTCATTCTTTTTGGCTCAATCAATTGTGCTTCCAGTTCAGTTCTACATTGTGCTTCTAGTAGAGTCCTACATTGTGCATCTAGTAGTGCTCTACACCGATTTAACCTGCTCAAACCTAACAGGGTTGGACCTTCTTCGCAGAGTGATTCCCAGAAAAGTAATATTAGATTTCACAATAATACTTTATATTATTATTTCCCAGAAACAATAGCATTTTACTGCCAAGACTGACACACACTGCTCCAAGACAATGTCTGATGCTTATGAACAGAGCATTCTTAAAAAAAATAAACATTTCCAGTAATAAAACACACTATTCTTTCAAAGACATGCAGTATACGAGAACACCTCCATTTACTAAACGGAGAGAGACAGACAAAGAAAGAGAGAGAGAGAGAGCACATTTAAGTACGCCGGTACAGGCGTGTGTAATTTGCTTCCTGACAGAAGTGGACTGGATAATTGGCTAAAGCTGCTGCACCAGATGGAGAATTTACTTGTTGCAGTGCTGCTTGAGGTGCTTTTTGTAGCTGTCGTCCTGCAGCACCACCTCTGGATTGCAGTGCACCAGCCAGTCTGCATTGTTCAACTCAGGTAGACACAGCTGGTTCTTCAGCTTTTTACCCTTACGACCGCGGGGAACGGGTGCCGACAGACCTGCGAATAGATTTAAGGCAGTCTATTTAACGTTGCACACACACTTCTAAGTGGATTTTCTCTGCCAGGTAATGGCTGAAAAGATGCATTACTGCACACAGATACTGGATTTAATTGAATCTTCCCAACTCAATAATACCTAGTGAAAGTGGAAAAAGATTAGATAACTTTAACTGATTAGGAAATGTCTGCAGTGGATTTGTGAAAAATCTGTCAACCGCAACCGAGCAATAGAACCGATACTGACTTATAGGTAAATAACAAGCCCTGGATGTTGGGAGGGGTGGCCATAGGTTCTCACCAGAGTGGTTCTGTAGGGCCTCATTTTGACCATCTTTAGTTGGGGTGATGAGGTCCCAGATGAAGCTCTTGATCTTTTCGTCTCCTTTGTAGTGGCGCACGCAGTAGACCAGCAGAGCCCGGCACATTAGCTCCATGTCCCGTTCCGCCAAGTGCCACTTGAAGCGGCCATGGGTGAGGATGTCCTTCCACCGCCCCCAGCTGCATGAGACAGACAGAGAAGGTAAACACGACTCAAACAAAGCCGTGCCACTACAAACTCAACCCTTTCGACAAAGGGAAAGAGGAAAAAGGCCATTCATTTCAAGCACTGCTTATCAGGGCCTATTGGGCTCTTTCTGAGACACAATGTCAGACAAGGTCTTGAATGTTCGAACTCTATCGTTTGGTTGACCTGATCAGAGGGGAAAAAAAGAACTAGCTCATTCGTGAATAAAACTGATGGCAACAACACACCCGAATATGAGCAGGTTTTTTTCCACACGGAAGCATTCCGCCCGCAGGTAGCGTCGGTTTCTGTCGTTGAGGCGGCGCGTACGACACGGCCTTTCTTCCGAGTCGCTGTCCAGCTCAGAGAACTCCATCAGCTCATCATCCTCAAACGAGTTGTAATGACGCGTCTGTTTCCGCACACGTGGCGTATCGATCACCAGGCTCTCCTTATCACCAAAAAGACAAGTGTGTAAAGAAAAGATGAAAAGAAGAGTGTGTAGAACTTATACTCCATGATTAACACACACATACTGATTACTGACACTAAATGGAGCCTACCTGATTCAAACACTATTGTCGACAAAATAGGCTGCACACACATACGGCTACGGAGGTCACTAACAGACCAGAAGTACTTTTCAGAATACACCAAAAAAGCTCACCATGAATATTTCCTGATGATTCCCCCCCCCCCCCCCCCCCGTTGTACAATTATGGCATTGGCAACATTGCATGAGCCCAGCACAAACACAGTCATACCCTCACAATCGAGTGCATGCAAACACATGCACCCCCACATAGTCACACACTCAAAAGCACAGTGCTCATTTACTCAACCTTCCCCTCCGCCTGATTCACATGCTGTTTTTTCTCATTAATGCGACCCATCTGTTCAGGGAATGATGAGAGCCAGATATTCAAATGATTCCACTCCTCTCCCTATGCCTTTTCTCTTTCCTCTCTCCCTTTTTCTCATACTCCGCTTCTCCATTCTACCTCTTTGTCTCTCTCTCTCTCTCTCTCTCTCTCTTCACCACTCTTTTCTCTTTGTCTTCTGTCCATACATTACTATCTTTCACTCCACATCTCTCTCTCTCTCTCTGTCTCTCTCTCTCTCTCTCTCTCTCTCTCTCTCTTTCTCTCTGATCCCCTTGTCATTTGCCCCATCTCCCTCTTGCCATATCATTTTAAGCCACATTCTTTTTGTTTCTTTTGATCCTCCAGAACTCAGAAGTCTTTTTTTGCACAGGTCCCACACAAGATGGCGAAGAGATTTTAGGCAGGGATTGTGAGGCGTCCACCAGCTCCTTACTTTCTCTTCCTTAGAGTCAATCTCCAGCTCAGCAATTTTAGCCCATTTCTGCCAGAAGTTTGGATCATCCAGAGAGATGTCAGTTCTGTTTCCAGAAGATACAAAGCTGGCCTGGAGATCACACACACACACACACACACACACACACACACACACACACACACACACACACACACACACACACACAACAACAACAAAATCCGTCTCAGTGGAAAAAAGCTGTAAAATCTCGTGCCATAAACACAGAAACAATGAGGCATGGTCCTGGGAGTATTCAGGAGGCTATAGCTAACAAGTTCAATGATAAACATTACATTATCCATAGGGCTATTCATGTACTTAAAAACGGTGCATGACCACATGTTCACTGTTGCTCTTACTGAAACACTACTGATGTGCCACATAATCACTTTGTGTGTTATAGTTGAGCAATTTGCACACAAAGGTCAAATCCGAGCAGTGCCTTAGCCAATAGCCAGGCAGTACCTTAGCGAACGTGGAGCCCTTCCCTTCTGACTGGATGGTGATGGTCTGAGTGCGGCGCTGAAGGATCTGGTCGATGTCTTCCTCGCAGAATTTGGAGCCCTCGTCCTCCTCGTCCATTAGAGCACCGTATGCACCCTTCCTCAAAAGGTCCTCCACCTCCAATTTGGACAGCTGCTGCACCTATTGAAGACATCCAAACAGCTAAGCTGAAAAGCCATCTCTGACTCATTTACCCCATTGAGTGTGCACTCTGAGACTCCTGTCTGAGACACCTAGAAAAGATTTGGAGCCAAATGGTACTCCAAATTCAATAGGTAACAATTTGGTGGATCTACTGAATAGATGAATCTAACCTCAAAAAATAAAACCACATCACAGTCAGGATTCAGTGGTATACATGGAACTAGTGAGATGGCACTGGGCACCGTAAAGCCCTGTGAGATGATGTGTGCTGCTATTGGAGCTTCAGTATTTAAATCCATGGCACTGAGTCAAATTGTAAAGGTAATGCGGGGCAGGGAGGTGCTCACTCCGTTCAGGCTGCCCTTGCGGTTGATGTCCTGCAGCACTGCCTTGTCCAAACCCAGCTTCAGGCTGGCCTTGTCGAACATCTCCCGCTCGTACGAGTTCCGAGTGATGAGCCGGTAGACCTTCACTGCTTTGCTCTGGCCAATCCTGTGACAGCGAGCTTGTGCCTGGGGAATGAGAGGTTTAATAAACATCAAGTACAATGCATGATCATGCTCTCCTCTCGAGGAGTTAAGCTGAGGAGGACGTGAGGGCTGAACAATGAATCTGTTCAACATTAGAGCCCACACTCATCAGCATAAAATAGTTCAGTGAATTGCCCTTCACAATTTTTTGAGTCATTCCGAGCAGGATGAGATACCACAATTAGTCACACAGTGCTTGTGAATGTGTGTGCATTGACATAGATGAGTGTGTATGTGTATGTGTATGTGTTTGCATGCGTGCGTGAGTGTGAGTGTGTGTTACATTGTTCCAAAATCCACACCTGCAAGTCGTTCTGTGGGTTCCAGTCTGAGTCAAAGATGATGCAGGTGTCAGCGGCCGTCAGGTTGATCCCCAGGCCCCCAGCACGCGTGCACAGGAGAAACACGAAGCGATCTGAGTCCACCTTGCAGAAGCGGTCGATGGCTGCCTGCCGCAGGTTTCCCCGTACACGACCGTCGATGCGCTCATACGTGTACCTGAGGATCCAAAACAAAACAAACATTTCTGAATTACAGGGGATGAGCACATGCCAAAAGACATGAGTAATCTACCATGCATTTCCAAAAACAAACATGTAAACACTGCTTATTTATGGAGAACAGGAGTTAACTCATATTCAAGTAAACACATTACTTTGTTTACTTAAAAGTTAACGAAAATGCAAATTTACTGCGACTAGAAAGGGCAATGCACCTCCTCTGGATGAGGTAGTCCTCCAGGATATCCAAGCAGCGCACCATCTGGGAGAAGACCAGAACTTTGTGACCTCCAGCTATGAGACGAGGCAGGAGCTTGTCAATGAGGACCAGCTTTCCTGATGACTGGATCATAGCCTGAAGCTGGAAGTCTGAGGCATCGGGGCTGTGTGTCTTCTTGAAGCTTTCCAGAATCTTCTCTTCTGCACCTGTAAGGGCAAAGGTTAGGATATGGATGATTATTATTTATTTATTTATTTCAGATGTTAAAGCAGTCTTCAGTGAGACATGTTTTCGCTGCATGGTCATGCTAATTTGCCTCTTTATTTTTCAGCAGAAATTTAAAAGTGAAATCTATAGATCATTTTCTTTCCCGCTCTGTGTGTGTATGTATGTGTGTGTGTGTGTCTCTGTGTGTGTTTGTCTCTCTGTGTGTGTGTGTGTGTGTGTGTGTGTGTGTGTGTGTGTGTGTGTGTGTGTGTGTGTGTGTGTGTTTGTGTGTGTGTGCATAAGAGAAAGAGAAATAGCAAGAGCTGACAAAGAGCCGAAAAATGTGTGTGTTATCTGTTCAGCAGCAGAACATAAAACAAATGACATGGTGTAAGATTCATCTAAGCTTACAAAACTGTATGCCGTAACATCGCCCACTACTATTGTTGTGTAAAAACACAAGAGCAGGAGCACATTACCAGTGATGAGGTATGGGTGGTTGCAGCACTTGCGTAGCTCCATCATAGTGTTGATGAGGTTGGGCATGTTGTGCTGGTTGGCACCCTTGGCCAGAAATGTGAAGTTCTTTTCAAGAATGGCACGGTAGTATTTCTTCTGCATGTTGGTCAACTCCACTTCGATGATGGTCTCCTCTTTGGGAGCCAAGTTCTTTTCCACGTCGTCCTTTAATCTCCTCAGCATCATGGGCTTTAGGATGGCCTGAAGCTTCTTCACCTAGGAGTCACAGGGGGAGTGTATAGAGATGAAGTTATGAAACTTCTAGTTACCTAGAGTAGTCATTGGGTCCAGTAGCTGCAGTGAGCAAATCTCCTTTCTGACACCTTATGAGAACTGCTAGCGACAGACGCTAGCACCCATAGGTTTTAATCCCCTTGCAGTCCTCGCACAATTCAAAATAAAAGAACAAAAATGGATGCTGAGGGCTGGTGGCTCACCTGCTCCTCTGTTTTCAGATCCCCAAACTCCTCCAGGAAGGTGGTCTCGGAGGGGAACTGAAGTGGTTCCAGGAAGTTGAGCAAGCTGAAGAGTTCCTCGACAGAGTTCTGCAGTGGTGTTCCAGTCAGCAGCACTTTGTGTTCCTACAAGACGCATTGTATCGTCAGCAGTGCAACCTACCGGTATACTATTTTCTCTTCGTGATGCCTTGTCATGATATACTTCTTTTACGGATTTCAGCAAGAAAATGATTTTTCAATCTCAGGTTTGAGAAATGATTCCTTCTCTTCCAGTACGACATTGAAGAATTGAAATGCTGTTGTGCTGCTTCCTGCATATTCTGTTTTTGAGTTTTACTGATTTGATTGTGCCCTGCACAATATTTGGTGACGGCACCAGTGTTTCTCACTGAATCTTCCTCCTCACCACTTGCTGCACAGTAATTCCCTGTGTATTCGCTGCATGTTTATAAATCGCAGGACATTGTTTTATGCAATTAAAAAAAAACATGCATTGACCGCACCCAGTATTAGCCATAGTGCCTACAATGCATTCCAATTTATAGTCCTCCCCTGTGTATTAACCTCATAGCTGATGAAATGTGCAAAATCAATGTATAAACCTTGGTTAATAGTTAGGAAATTACCTGTAACTATTTTCACAAAATATGAAGTCCGCTCCTACCAGGTTCATGAGCTTGAGTCCCTCTAGAAGCTTGCAGTTGCGGTTCTTCAGCCGGTGGGCCTCGTCAATCACCACACAGCGCCAGTGGATTTTCTTCAGCTCAGGGCAGTCAGCCATGATCATCTCAAACGTAGTGATCACACCATGGAACTTAAACAAGCCAGACACAGAGTTTCCCTGCACAGAAAGACAGAAAGATAATGATTCTCAAAAACTAATTTTCGCTTTACTTCAAGATCATTGTTGATATCTATCTCTGGTATAAAATTAAAATTATCTGGAACTAACTGACAAATTCAAGACTAGTCAGGCTACGGTTTATAAAGTCAGGTCATAATTTTGTAGTCCATAATTTTGTAGTCCTTCACTCTTCGTATGTCCTCACCCCCCTCTCCCTGGCTATGGTTTCTTCTTCTGCTCCTATCTTGCTTTGTTGTGCTCTACCATGCAAAACTTTGGGCAGAGGCACTCTCCCCCTGGGCCAGTTCCCACTCCAAGTTTCTCCCTCTCTTGAACATTTTTGTGTATGTGTGCTCCTAAGGGGTTTCCGTAACGTTTCTGCATGAGGCACTTTTGTATGCAAACCCAAGATGAACAGTCCCATAAAAAAAAAAAAAAAAATATATATATATTTTATGAGGTTTGATTGGTGTGAGTTTGAAGAATGTTTGCACAGTTGTTATGTTCACACACAAAAACAAACCAACATGGTTAACAAGATTTTGCACTTGGATCATAAAGAGTCTCACATGTTCATCTCTGTGGTACATTTCATATTGTAAGATCATCTGCCGACTGATCTGGCTGCCATGGTAGACGATCACGTTGATTTCGGTCCAGGTGCGGAACTCGCGCTCCCAGTTTGTGATGGTGGAGAGCGGGGCAATGATGAGGAATGGGCCGCGAATGCCCATACTGAAGATCTCGAAGAGGAATGTTATGGACTGAATGGTCTTTCCCAGGCCCATTTCGTCTGCCAAGATGCAGTTTTTCCTGTGACGAGGGAGACAACAGAAGACACTTTCATTAAATTTCATAGTCTGAACCATTGCTGGCACCGCAGAGGGTGCCTGTGTTGAGTGCGAAGATGACCTGAGGGGGTTTGGGATTACGTAAGCTTTGAATACTACGCTTGGGCAGAAGTGGGCTAGAGCGGAGGGACTGTAGACAGAGTAAACACAAGCGCTGTGGTGGCTGGCGGTAGCTGGGATGGGCTCACCTGTTGTACCAGTTGAATAGAAGCCAGTTCATTCCCTCGAGCTGGTACTCTCTCAACTCGTTCCCATTCCTGTAGTCTCGAGAGTTTTCCAGCTTCTGCCACTTATCGGGTTGAGGTCTCTCCTACATGAAAAAATGAGAGGGTAGTCTGTTCAAATTAACCCTTAGAACCCGATTGACGCAAAGTGCGTCAAAAAACACACCCTTTCTTCTCTGTTACATTGCTCCGGAACTGTTCATCGTAGCGAGATGAACTAAATAAAAAATGGCATTTATTTCTGTAAACCACACACCACATATTTCTGTAAATTGCTCAGCCCCAGAGTATCCCTCCAACATGGCAATTGTATTGCCCGATTCAGGACAGTCTGCCCTACACACACATGAAATGCATGTAGAGCTATGAGCTTGCTGTGATGAGATACATGTCGAAATATAAGAATTTTTATAATACACTTTTTATATTTTAATTCTTTAAAAATCAAAATAAAATCAATGTTAGTACTAATACATGAAATGATAGCCTAGACTCTGCTGAAAAAAACTATATATAATATGTGTGTGTGTGGAACTTACAATGACCAGAATAAATCCTTATGAATAAAGGTAGTGAAAATGCCCTAAAAACAGCTTAGGGTTCTAAGGGTTAAGTGCCACAATGGTACAAAATTACCAGTAAAAGTAGTGTAGTACTAGTAGTGGTGCCAATAGTAGTGGTGAAATTGAAATTGTATGAACTGATCATCAATCTAGTATTTTCTGAAGTAAAAATGGCTTCCAATGTAGCTTACCACATATTTCAAATCAGGGATTTTCTTGAGGTTCTCAAACTCACGGATCTTTACAGGATCAACATCCTCTTGGAGCTCCCAAGTGCTTTCTTCGTACGACAGAGAGCACCACTTTACCAGATAGTGTGTAACCTCCTGTAAGAAACACAGACACATACATGTGCACGCGAGGTGCACATGTGAGGGGAAACACACACACACGCGCACACACACACACACACACACACACATAGACACACACACAAAGAAAGAGAATTATCTATACAATAAATTTCATTTTTACATTTCTGCTGAAAATTATGGCATAGGCAAATTTGCATGACCTTCATACTTAATCCTATAAGGTCACCATTTTACAACTCATATGAAAGATGCCGGTGCCTATTCCCAGTGAGGACACCATGAACAGTCCAATAAATGAGATCAAACAATGAGAGGAGAGTTAATGCAAAAGGAAAGGCCTACGGGGCTGAGTCTCTCTGCACCATAACCACCCACAACTCTCCTGGATCTCCACTATCCAACCCGCTATCCCCCACTTGACTAAACCAATTAGCACACCCACCAGGCCAGCCATCAGCAATTCACGGGTATTAGGAGATGAAAAAATAATAATAATAACTGAGGAGAATTTGGGTGCCTCATTGTTGGGTGTTGTGATATTATGTGATGTGATTGTTGCATTGTAAGGCATGTGATATAGATAGATATCAGGCTTGTGCAAAATTCTGAATTTTAGAGTTCAATTCATGAATTTGAAGTGAATTGGCTCCACCACACAGGAAGTTGAATTTGAATTGGAAAAAGTGGAATTAAATTCATGGCAATTCAAAGAAATTAAACAAACTTATGTTTTTCTTTCAAACACAATGTCATTACGTTGAACTGACATATTTTGCCACAGCAAAAAAAGAAAAGAAGAAAAAAAAATCCAACAGAATCATATAATATCAATGTGAACCAGTAAGGCAAATGAACACATTGGATGCCTTGGTGTCACCATTTCATTGTGTTCCCATGAATGAATGAATGAATGTGTCCTAAAATGCTTCGTGAATTACTCTTAGTCAACTCTGAGTCCTAAAGTTACGAATGACACGCCCATTATTTTTAGGAGTTGCTCCTAAATTCGCCAGTCAGGAGCTAATTTTAGCCTTGACATTCTGTATGAATACGGGCCCAGTAGAATTTAGAGCCAAATTGTATTTTTTGTTATAATTTGAGATTAACCATGTTTTATTTCTACCATCAGTGTGTTTGGTATGAAGCATGCACAAAGTATCAGTGGTTCCATAGAATACTGTGAATACTGAATACTGTGGCACAACATATTTAGCATGTTTCATTTTAGAACTTCATATTGAAGTCTTTAATATCAAAGTTAATATCTTCCTTTAATATTGATGAATGCCTACTCTCAGTACATGCTACCTGTTTAACCAAAATTGTGTTGAAATTACACGAATATTTCATGTAAACTTAACTTAAACAATTTCATTGGAATTACTTTATCAAATTGGGTAACCACGGCATGAATCAATTTTGTAAACCGAAACAGAAAACTAATTCTACACATTTAATTCATGTGCAACCAATGTACACAATGAAATCAAGAAAATCCTGCAGGTTTCTTTTTTTCAGTTTACATTGAGGACCAGATGTACTAACGCTTTTGGGCCCATTTCAGGTGTATTTGTTTCGCAACGTGCGTGTAAAATCATTGCGAGGTATGTACAAACAGGCCGCAATGATGTAAAAGCGCAAACTGCCTGTCGCGGGAGCTGACAATGGCTAATTGCGTTTTTCGTGTCATGCATATGCATTCATGGAAGGATCCAGGGGAAAGTGGGAGTTTAGTGTAAAAAGATGGGAGGGGAAGCGTAAAGAGCGAATGTATTTTGCGGTATGTACAAAGACTGCTCCTGAAAGCGCACGTCTATTCTACTTCCGCCTTGTAAAAGCAGGTGTTAATCCAAATTGCAGTTCAATGCATCGATAAGGGAACCTTTCAAAGACAACATAATCGCTATTTAGAGCATCAGTTTTGTAAGTATTTGTACTATCAAAAGCAACCTTAACTTTCGTTGGCCTTTCGAATGAATGTCTTACTTTCACTTTCACGTCATTCAATTAAACTTTCCTACTTGCTAGATTTGACCAATTTTCCATAGCCTTTGTGCACAAGTAGTTTGAGTAAAACTACTGATCTTCATTATCTCCCTGCTTGTTGACATCTTATCATGTATGATATTATTTCATTATCGCTAAACGTTTGATTCTTGTTAATGTTGTCATCAGTTAACAACATTCAACTGCTCTTGTATGTAGGCTCTGCCGTTCAGTTGTGGACGTTCGTAAATTGCGTTTATGGGGGGAGAAAGGCAGAGAAAGGCGCAGTTTACACAAGTTTCATAAATACGACGGAAACTTGACAGCGTTCGCAATCTGCTGTTTGTCCATGATGCTGATAACGCTACGTTCCCAAATGTACGTACATCTGGCCCTCAGTGTTAGGAAGGTGCTTTGTAAATGTAGTAGTTCAAACTAATATTATTTATCGAATATGTAATGCAATCATATCTGGCATATACTGTAAAGCTTCATTGTTAAACACTACACTATGCATATGAATTGTTTTGAATTTCAATTCTACTTCCTTTAACTCAAATTCAAATTGTAATTCTATATCCTGTTTTTGACCTCAATTCAATTTTAATTCAAATTCAAGGAGTCATTCCCAATTCACTTCTGAATTTTGCACAAGCCTGATAGATATATAATGATTGTATTCTGGTTGATTTTAGAATTAACTGTCTTGAAAGCATTTCACCTTTTTAAAAGTTCCCAAAAATAGTGTTTATCAATTTGCATGAAATATTTTGTTGATTGCTGATTTTACAGAGGGCCCTAGTGACTTCTGCCTTTTAAAATGACCTCTAAAATGACCTCTGCTCTGGTCCTCACCTCTCCGGTCTCTGTGTCAGTAGTGTGGGCCACTTCCAGCACACGGTCCACCTCAATGTAGTCCGGATTAAAAAGATCCTCGTCTGGCTGTGGGAGGGAAGGGGGTATTAGGAATTCATACCAGAGAGTGCTAACTAACACGTAGTCTAACCATTTTTTTTGTAAATGTTTCAATAAAATCAGAGAAAGTAGTAATGAGAGTAATTATACAAGGCAAAACAGGGCAACCCTTACTTCACTGAAAATGTGCTTCATTTGTGCCTGCTTATTCCTGAAGCGCTTGATTTTTTGGTGGATGCGCGGGTCCTTTTCCAGTTCCTCCAGAGTCGCCCATTTGCAGTGAAGGTAAGAGCTGTAGACACAAAGAGTTCACTACAGATCACATACTCTTTGTGAAGGCCACAGTGACGAATGCTGCTTCATATGAAAGCACGTCCTGTGTACGCTTCAATGGGGGAACAATGTGTAGGGCAATAGAGAAGAAAACACACAACTAACAAAAAGAAAATGCTGACTGAAGCCTTGACATTTTTTCTTTCTTTGACAGCATTATAAGCTTGCAGGCTACAGATCCACAGGGAAACAACTCAAGAAAAAACAATACAAAATTAGGGGGGAAAAGGCAAGCTGAGGGGTGGGTGAAGATGGTGGACTGTCTTGATGCCAGTCGAAAAGATTAAACTGTTTTTAGCACCAGATTAATCAACTTACAAATTTCTGTACTTGACATAGAATTCCTCATACTCCTCAGGTGGCTCCCCCGGTTCTGCCTGAACGAGACGCACAGAAAGAGAGACAGGAGATAAGGCACATCAAACAACACACACACACACACACACACACACACACACACACACACACACACACACACACACACAAAGAGAGCTAATCATCACAGGCTGTGCATAGAGCAAACAGGGGGCTACCTCCTTCTTGACAGTTCGCACAGAGAGGATTTTCTCAATGATGTTAGCCTCGTCTTCAGGCGGCTCCTAGGATGTGAAAGAGAGAGGCGGAGAAACACACAGGCTAAGACATCTAGCATGTGTATGCAAATATATGCATGTGGGAATTGTGCGTGAGTGTTTGCATATTTGTGTCTATGATTTGGTGTGTGTGTGTGTGTTTGCTTATTTGTGTGTATACAGCAGGGGTCTCAAATTCCAGCCCGCGCCCGGCCCAATTCCAGCCCGCGGCCTAATGTAAAATTAATATGTTATAATGTAATAATAATATGTAATTCGGTCCTTGAGGGTATTTTTAATTGCAACAAACAACAACACTGGTTAAAATAGACGATAAATCCAACACGGTGACAAATCCCATTTATAGGCTACTCTCCTCCACTAGTTGCTAGACATCCAGAGCCCAATCGAAGAATATCTGCCTAATACCTTTTGGAGATTATGATCGACTATTGACAGTGATAGTCACGGTGCGTCTGGGAATGGAGGTGTGTCTTTGCGTGTATAAGACGGTGTCCACTAAGCATACCATGCTTATTTCGACCCTCTGCCCAACATAGCTGGAGGTGGCATTGGTAATCGTGATGATAGTGTCCGTAATGGACGTGGTACAGATTTAGGACTTTAGTAGGACTTTATCTCTGACCACTTTCAAACCTTTTAAAATTTTGATGTCAAAATCCAATAGTGTGGTTTTCTTAACCCTGGCGCCTAAAGTTTGCCATGCAAACCATGTTATGAGAGGAAAATATTTTTGAAACACACACATACCTGTTTTTATGCTTTTTGTTTGTTTTTATAATTTGTATTAATATTTATTTTATCATTATTTTATTTAGAAGTTAAGGTTGCTAGCACAGGTGTCTAGAGAAAAGAGATAAAAACATTGCATTTTCAGAAATAGCCGGCCATCCAATCAGATGACGTTGGCCGAAGTGGCCCCCAGCTCATTTGAGTTTGAGACCCCTGGTATACAGTAAGTTGGTGTGTGCATGTGTGTGTTTGCTTATTTGTGTGTATAAGTTGGTGTGTGTGTGTGTGTGTGTATGCTTGCATATTTGTGTGTATTAGTTGATGCATGTGTGTGGATGTGCCCGTGTGTGTGTGTGTGTGTGTGAGTGTGACAAGAACATGGTCGGACAGAAGTAGGGCACATGAGCGGGAAGGAAGCAGGCCGACGGCAGCTGTCACACTTACCTCTGCTTGCCAGGCCAGTGTGGAGGCAGACAGGGCTCCCATGCGGCCCGTGCCCAACACGGCGATGGTTTCCCCGTCGTCGTCCACAACCTTGAAATCCAGGTCCTCGTTATACTTCCTGCGCTTCACCTGACGTCCTGAGCGCCGCTTCTGCTCAGAGGGAAGACAGTGAGCGAGAGAGAGAGAGAGAGAGAGAGAGAGAGAAGTGAATAAAAAAGGAGAAAGATAAAAGAAAGAATATGAATAAAAACGACTCACACTGCCAGCCAGCAGCTGTAGGCCTTTTTTTCCCCATTATGCAATGTGGCGGTGGTGACACTCACCGTGCTGTCCAGCGGGTCGCTGCTTTCCTCGCCCCCCACGGCCACTGCAGTCAGGGAGGCTGTGTCATCGCTCTCTAGCGCCTCCTGCTGGACCTCGATTTTCCTCTTCCCCTTCTTCTTCTTCTCTGGCGGGACCACGCCCTGCTCTCTGTCAGGAGAGGCCAAGGCAAGCAGTTACCACACTCAGAGTGCTCCGTTAAGTTCCCTGATGACACTGAGCTTTTGATATGGCTAATACAGTACTTGCATCAGCGATTCTTAGCCTAGCTCTTCAGAAACAATCAGCTCTACCTTTCAGCTTAACGCTAATATAGCTTAGACTAATCTATACTCTACAGTTTAGAATAATCGAGAGATGCATTAATCACCTAATCAGCTAAATGAGGTGATTTGGTTGATTGTATACTAAGGCTTAGCCCAAGTATAACTGTTCTAGATAGCTGGCCCCCATAGCACAGAGGGGAACTCTGCTCTAGATCAACCAATGGAACCACCCAAGGTCATTCCTTAGCTCTCTTTCAATGCAGACTGGAAATTCCTTCTTGTCCTTACAAAAATAAACACACTCCCTCTCTCTCTCTCTCAAACACACACACACATACATACACACACACTGCTAACCATTCCTCATATCTCAAGGCCCTACAGCACGTTAAAGGTTCATCCATCTGGCCCTCGCTCTGCCTGTAGTCTCACTCTCTGATCTGCGCCTGGGTTTTCTGTCCTTCCTGCCTTAAAGAGCCTGCAAGGGTGGAGGGGGGGAAATCACATTTGTCACTTTTGCATATCAGGTGTGAAAGTGAATGACAGTGTGTGTGTGTGTGTTATCTGGGGGCCTTGGGTAACGAGAGAGAGAGAGAGAGAGAGAGAGAGTGTGTGTGTGTGCATGTTCTCACTTGGGCTTTCTGCCTCGCTGTCTGGGAGGAGATGATGTGGCCTTGCAGTCTACAGTGGGCTTGGCCTTGGCTTCCCGACCCTTTCTCCCCTTTTTAGGCTCCTTTGGTGACTTCAGCTCCTTGAACTTCTTGGACTCCTTGGCCTCCTTGAGACCCTTGGGCTCCTTGGGTGCTTTCGACTTCCTGGGCAATATCTCCTTCAGCTCTTTCAGCTCCTTCTTTTTCTTTGGTTTGGATTCGCTCTCTCGTTCCGGCCTCTGCCCCGTGCCTGAGCCCTTCTTGTCTTTTTTCTTTCGTTTCTTCTTCACCCGGGTGCCACCCCCTCCATCGTCCTCCTCGCTGTTGCCAGGCGATGCCGGCGGGCAGGCGTGCCTGCCTGTTCCCGGGCCCCCCTCCCATGCCCCAGAGTGCTTTGTGTGGGCCATGCAGTGATTGGTCTGCCCACCCAGAACCCGGATTTGCTCTTTGCCCTGTGGGCCTACGGGAAACGTGATTTGTGCGTTTTGGTCAGTGGCACTAGAGGCTGCAGAAGCTGGAGTGTGCTTTATTAAGTGGGCAGCGGACATCTGCAAGAGAACACAATAGAGGGGCGCTGAAATCAAACTGAACTGAATCACCAGGTCAGAGGTCAGGACACATGGCTTGAGAACAATGACAGCAAAGACACAAGGACCACTGACAAACAAGCCTGATGAGGCAGACACACTCCAACACCATGGAGATGAAATAACCTCTGCATTCTAAGAGACACACCCAAAACGGTTTGGAAACCAGGGCCGCGTTTCCCAAAACCATAGTTGCTAACTAAGTTAGCGACTTTGTTGGTTGCATTGCAATTTCACATTGCCAACCAACTAAGTTGCTAACAGGTTAGAAACTATGGTTTTAAGAAACACACCCCAGGTGAGCTTTATGAGACCGATAACTGCCTGACTGAGGTGTTTTAACATTTTGAGATCTTAACAGATGGATGAAAGACAGACATATGAGCCTAAAGACACCTATAGGACCTAAATGAGCGTGATCTTCATCCTCATCAAAACAGCTTGGAACGGGACACTCTGGAGCTGCATCTACCTCATGTGTTCTTACTTTTGACTTCAGTGAGAAGCGAAAACTGGTGACAGCTCAGTGGCCGACGTTTCTTTTCCATCGCAGTAGGCTGAAAGTGAGTCGTGATGGCTGTCTGGAAAGCTTTTCATTCTACCCTCCCTTTAATATCCTCAACAGCTCTACACAGACTCCCAGTCCCACCACCACACCATTCCCCACAGATGCAGACCTCCGCACAACATCTCGGCCTGCACAGCCAGCCACACTGTGACACACACACACACGCATACACGCAGCCAGTGGAAAAATAGGCACTGACTGTATGTTAGCAAAGAATAACAGATACAGAATAAATACTGAGGGATAAAGATGAATAGAAGAGCAAGAGAGAGAAAGAAGATGGACGTTTGCAGTTGCGATACTTATTTACTTTGTTGAAGCCTTTCAATTGACATGTACCAAGATTAAGTATCATATCCCAGGAGAGAAACTAAAGCACGACGACTTCCTATTATAATGTCACAAACTGAATATTTGTTCCTTGTCCCAAGAAAAACCCCACCTCACCTGTCTGCTTGCTACCAATTAATGTCGAGATTAAAATGTTGGACCTTCCGCCTTCAAGCCTTAAATTCTTGGGTCACAATTAGACTGATTTCTTTCATACTGTCTGTTAAAGTATTGACAGTTGTTTTTACTTGCAAAAGAAGAGAATTGAGAGAAAAGAAGATGAGAGAATTTAAGTGGCCTGTGGGACTGTGAAACGAATTCAATTTGTTAAAATGTAAAAAATGATACATTTCAGGCATCTGACACAAATCAATATAAACTTTGGCAAAATGTCACAAGACTCAAATTAATCAAAATGTCCCTGCCTACTTAGAACATGACATGCCAATTAAGAGTGCTCTCTACACACAGAGACAACAATAACCCCTAATAGACATGGGAAACAAAACAAGAGCACGGAACTGCTGTGAAACATGTCATTTTACTTATAGGATTCATTTTGGAACTTCCACTCCATTGCATTCTACAGAAGGGTACAGAAATCTTTAATGCAGAGTCCATGATGATTTCCCATCCCATCAGATTCTGTGGTGAATAGCACATGGTATTGATATTGCATAATGTGATGGCATATTGACCACTAGCATAGAGAATATTGAGTATAATGAAAATAGTCTTCCTGGACATATTAATATGATAAAAATAGGAGGAATATCCACTCATTTCAACCTTCAACAGAGAGAAATCTATTCTGGAAATAAAACAGAAATTAAATGGGATGGTGTTGTACAAATCCTCAAACGAGGCTACATACTGTATAGAGGCAATCCACAGACACGGAGAGCGTACTGAAAGACAATGGGCTCAGATAGCCCCATTTTTTACTATGTGTTATTTTTAACCGGGCAGAGCACATGTGGAAGCACAGATCGGGCGTGCCTCAGTGAACGGTTTATCTGTTGCAGGTATGGGGATAATGTCAATGAATCACAGACTCCACCGCGAGCTGGAATCAGGGCCGTCGCCACGGAAACAGGCTCTGTACCAAGCTGCAGGAAGCAGCAACGTAAACACGCAGTCTCCACGGTAACCCTTTCCACACCAGAACACAGCACAAAAAAAGCCCGCTTGACATTTTTCCCTCCATTTTGCACTTGATGAGACAGGAGAAGGGAGAGTCAAAAGACACATGACTCCCACATCAGGCTGCAGATGGGGGACAATCGAGGGGGAGGCTGGTGCCTCTGCACTGAGCTCCTGGTGGCTCAGACAGCAACACATGTAAAAGGAGAAGGTCATTCTTAGTCGTTCAGGAAATCACTCTTAATGTCTGTAAATTCATGAGGCCCCCTGATTACAGGTAGAAAGCATGTGATGAATGTACTCTTCAGAGAGAGACAGTGTGGCACTGAAAATGTGGTTCACACGGGGTCTTTCTGAACCTTAAATCTTTAACCTACATGCTTAAAGAACACTGACGAACCCACTGTACATCTCATCAAAACAATGTAATCATTCCAGTCACGGACGGATCCTACCAACAGTACATAACATGTGTTTATTTATGCTATTTAAAAGTAGGAGAAACCCTGAGGTTCGCATGAGTGTTACACACAAAAGAGGCACCTCCCCCCTCCTAACATTGCTGCTAATTCAGCCAAGGCTTTCTCCCGCACCCTCTCGTCTTAGCTGTTATCCTCAGTCTGGCTAGCTGAGTCCCACGCTGTCCTTCAGACAAGCCTCCACGTGCTCACAAGCGCGCGGCAACACATCACAGCAACACTTCACGGCTTTCCCCTCTCACATGCAAGACTACACGAGAGCACACACATTTACAGGCAAGCACACAAACACACTCACACACACGAATACACACACACACACATAAACATCTCGCACAGCATGTACTCATTACACGCTGCAGTACGTATGTTTGCCAGCAAAATGCACCAATCACACACACGCTCAGGAGCCGCAATCAAATTCCCTATGAATCAATATGGGCTCCTGACTCCCAAACACGACAGCTGCAGTCACATCAATGCCAGCTTTCTCATACTTGCTCCAGAATTGCAAAGCGCGCACACACACACACACCTTTCTGGCAAGTTGGTGGGGGAGGGGAAGTGAGTCTAAGGCCTAGGTCCACACAAAGGAGGCGAGGCACGCTGGAGTGACTCACTCACGAGAGACCTTTGCTTCTTTCACATGCTGAGAAGGGGGAGGCAAGGAGGGCTTGAACCAATGGGCATTAGCTGCAATGCTAGTTTTTAATTAAATGGGTACTGGGCTGAAGACTGGGCATACCCTGCTCCCAGTGCCCCAGAGCAGTCTGGAGGGCGGGCAGCACACTGCGTCTGTCAGAAGACAATGCCATCCCGTCACGTGACGACTAACACTGTGTACAAAATCAAGTCAATCACTGGAAAAAACACACATTTCCATTTGTTCATACTAGGTAGGGAATGGCAGGGATGAACTGATGCCTTCAAATGGGATCTTTAGTAACGAAGATGTTTGCCAACCGATAAAAAACAGGTGTCCCAATTACTTCCATATTTTTGAGATATTGTTGTCTCTACAATAAAATGATACTATAGTGACTCACACAGCTGACAATGTGCTCTGATCAGCCCGTAAGAGCTTTAAGCAAGGAAATGACCTGTATCTACGCCCAGAAAGAGCATAAATCACAACGCTGTTTGAGGAAAAACGATTCCAATTAATAAGTGTTTACACTTACGTTACTCCAGGCCAACTAAACAGCTTTTTTGGGAAAAAAGTATTTGCACATTTGATGCCTTGTTCTCTTTCAACAGCGGGTTGCATGCATTGGTCTAGATTTTTCTGTGGTTCCGCAACACTATAATCAAATTGGTCCTTTGCATGTGAATGGGTTGGAGCCTTGCGGAAAAACACTGTCTGAGAGGGAGGGAGTCACAAAAGATAGGTACGCAATAGAGTATCGCAATCATGAGCTTCTTTCCTGTACTTTCCTGTACTTGTGCACTCATGTTAGGTATTGGTCTTGTGAACTCATGTTAGGTATTGGTCTAGGGCTAGGCTTAATCCGTGTATGGGAAAGAAATTGTTATGATTGTTTTACTAAGATGTTATGCATATGGTGGTGGTCTGTACTTCAAACTATTAAAGTTTGCCTTTAATTAGATATATATATCTATGAAATAAATAAATGGAAGCGTTAGCGTTAAATTCTGTCAGGAAGACTCAATGCATCACTCATTCATTCATTACTTCCGACCAATCACCAGTCTGCATCAGCCTTTATAATCACTTTATTTGCACCTGCCTGCTGCTTTCAGGTGCCGATTTTCGATGTTCCCACCCTCCCTCCCTAACCACCACCAGTTTGGCCTTGTCCAGATGTCCAGGGGGTAGGCTCTGCCCCTGCCGTCTCATACCGGCAGGATCTGCAAGGGTCTGCACACTCGGTGACCTGGACCGAGGACGGGGCCTATGCCAAAGACTCCCATTGTTGCTTATGCCTTTTGTATATCCTTTGATGGATTAAAACGTGTGTTAACTTTCATTGTACCTCCCTGAGTCTTTCTGATAGAATTAGATATACTGTATATCTTTGCAATATATCTGTTTGCAAAAAAACAACATATTGAATCCCTGTAACCCCCTGTAGTTATGGTTCCACCACGTTATAGAAGAATCAAACCAATGTGACCTTAGTAGTCTTTTTCAAGTCGCCAGTGAAAACATGATACATTTTACAACCACCTCTGACAATGTGTTTAAGAAGATAACAGCCCTCTTTATGACCACATACACCACATTGTTGAAGTGGCACCTATTTGTATTATGAAGATCCTTCATTGTTTATAAAAACCTATCCTACACCGATGTCAGGACTATTCCTTTAACCATGTGGATAAAGCTGGAATATGTAAAAAATAGTTCTGTGCTCTTTCACAGCAAAGCAGCTTTTATAAATCATAAACTCTAAACATACACCAAAACATACTGAATACTATATAACCAAGGAGAGCTTAGCACTGCACCAAGTTTTAATTGTGCTTTAAGTGTCTGTCATAATTATTACACAGTTCTGTTGAATCCTTGCAGTCTTTATATCTATATGTGTATAAGGATGTTTCTTAACAGCAATTAAAAACATACGATTTTGCACTCAATTCCAGCAGCAGTTTGCTCTTCACGCTCACCATCTGAAGACATATGGCTGATTCAAGCCTTTGAGAAAATTCTAAAAGACTTCCCTGATTCCCTTTAATGCCCACGCAATAGCAGACCATACAACCCAGTCTACAATCTTTCAATCAAAATCATATATCCTCATATCAAAACAGACAATACACTATTCTGAATGAGTTCTCAAGAACTGTAAAGCTATAAGCTGCAGCTCATTTCTTTTGACCATGTTCAGCTGTATATCACAATGCACATGTACTGTAGGTCTGCAGATCTGAATGAGCAAGGACTCTGTATAGGATGCCCAGCGGTAAATAAACCAACAGTTGGTTTTGTGTGCAGAAAACTAACTCTGGGTGAAAGTGAGGCTCTGTCTTACTCGGCTGTCTTTGATCTTTGAATTCCTCCTCTCTATTGAGGCAGGAGCGAGCAGAGCAGAGCGCAAGCTGCTGGAGCTTCAACAGGCGCTGGGAAACATGCTTAAGTTTGCTGACGACTACAGGGGCAGTGGAGGGGATGGAAGCTGGGGGGGGGGGGGTCTGATCAGATGATTTCAGCGATGGCAAGGACTGGACCGTGGGTGACTGATATGTGAATGGAGAGGGTGCTTCAGCTGGACCGTACTGGCACTCTACAGAAAAGCCCACACGAGTTTGTTTCAAGCACGGCTTCTACACTGTTGCTTTGCTTACTGAAACTCAAAAATCAAACTTAATTTGTAAATCAATCTTTTTTTTTTTTTTTAACTGCACAAAGCCATTTCAAAAAGCATTCTTACACAAATAAAAAACAGAGGCACAGAAGCATGTTTGCTCAGCAGAATTGTAAACACATAAAACAAAATAAATGTAAATGAAAACAGTCACATTAAAGGTGCTCTAAGCGATGTTGGGTAATGTCACTTCTGTTGACGTTCAACAGAACGCCCCTCCCTCCTGTGCAATTGAAACTCTGCTGAACATGCATCTCAATGGTAAATAGCTGGAAAAGTTTGTTATGTTTCATGGTCCAGGCTGCACCAGGGTGTTTCTGTTGCCGTTTTTAGAGCCTGCGCTGTCTACACCGCGTTTTTTTACAATGTACTCAGGGGACAGGCAGATAGCGGATTGTGAGGAGATGTTTGCTGTATGTGACAAAAAATGTTTTAGCTTAGAAACCGCGTAACATCGCTTAGAGCACCTTTAACCAATAGGCCTATAGATAAACAAAGAAATTGATGACATTCCACAAATGTCACTGACAGGGTGCCGTTGCACATTAAGATATCCCTATGACTCATGATGCTTGTTGTTACAATGTGATGCATGAGTGACAGAGGGTGACCACAGTGGAAGTCACCAATGAGAGAAGTTCTGCTCAGCGCAGAACACATGGCACTCAGTAATACACTAACCTGCTTCTCCTTCTTTTGTATTTTCATGTTTTTCTAGAATTCGGCTGCATCTATAAAACAGAAATGCAATCCTTACAAAAGCAAACAGTGCATATCATGTTGAGAACAAACTTAAGAAGCATATGATAGGACATTGAGTTGTTGAAGGTGAAATAGGTTGTGTGCTTCATAATGTGCAACAAAGTTCTATGTTGTATAAAAATCTGTTCAGTGAAAAACTGGCTCATAGATACAAATATTTAACAGGTCAAAGTATTAATGATTGCAGTGCTTCAACAAATTTGATATTTAGATCTGTCATAAAACAAACAAAAAGAAAAACAACACAAACCAAAACATGGAGACTTACTGTGCACCTTACTGTGCAACAATCTCATGCAGACAAGTGCTATAGCCTGTGACTTTAAAGTCCCTTTTCTATTTATAATAATAATACAGTCATACCTTTTGCTACATTAAAGAAACAATATCCAGCATCATTTCATGAGGTAGAAGAAACAGTCTGCGTATATCGCCCAAACACGCACACACACACAGACACAAACACACAAACAAACAAACAAATAAACAAAACAAGACAGTAAAACTTGTATTCAGGACTGTTTCTGACCAGTTCTACAGATGTGAATAACTGTGTAATTACTTTACATCAACTTGTTGCACTAGGGCCTTGGCTAATATACAACTACAACAAGGAGTGTAGTCTCCAGTAATAAGTCCATAACTACAAATTGCTTCTACTCATCCAATGATTCGCTTTGATGATGTCATACCACACATGTGATTTAATGCAAAGGCCTACATAACACATACTGACTAAGTACAATGAATAGAGTAGGCCTAAATGTTATTTTAAAAGATGGTGCATTAGGCTACTTAGTCTAACAGTTGTTTAAATTGTAAGGTTTTAGGCACTTTCACCTGTAACATATGGAATCAGATCCAACAAACAATGACCATAATGTACAGATATTTCAACAGTTCAATGAGCAGAAGACAACCTAATCAGAAAAGGGTATCAATCAGCCCAATCTGAAAGACACAAAGAGTAGGAAAGTGGGAGAGTAGCCTACAAATCATGTCTCCCCTTTCCCAATCCCCTTATTCGCAATATAACCATAACCTGTGTAACCAGAAAACTTCTTCAGACAAATGCCAAAGCCATGAACATGTGAGTGACATGAGTCTGTTAACCTATAGACTGTAGGCTATGTTTGAGAATGCAGCTCCTTTACAGGGCACCTGCTTGAACTCGGACAGGTAAAATGTAGAGTCCTAATCAGCACCTGGACAATAGGATATGATGGCTTTGCTCTAAGAAGGACATGAGAAAGTGCCCAAACATATCTGTCGCAAACGTCGCTTGACATAGCCTTGTTTGTGCTTCTATCTTCTGGAGACAGCTGCATTGGTCGTTATAATAGTCTAGCACATTTTAGAAAAATGTGTTGCGTCAGAAACCCAAAGAGCTAGGGCTCTAGCAGGCCACATCATACAACTCCAGTGACACAATGTGTCAAGACCTTTCCTTGCAAGCAGCTGGGCAGGTGTCTGGAGTGGCCAGGTTGAAGTACCTGTGACTATACTTCAGTCTTTGTTGTATGACTGGATCGGTTTTTAAAGATGCGCAGCAATGAAAACGTATAAAACAAGCTTGGGCAAAATTACCTACCCTTAGTTAAGTCAATACGTTACGTCAATACGCCTTATATAGTAATGAGCCGCATTTTTGGAAAGCGGAACACTGAATTCCTACAAGTTAGCTTGATAAAATGAAGTTCCAGCGCGTTAAAAAAGCCTTCTCGTCCTGTAACACTCAAACTCAATAGTACATCGGCTATAAAACCGACAACAACACCCGTTCCGTGTCCCATTTAATATTAGCTTTCAACCGAGCTAGCCTGCCTGCTAACTCTAATGTCACTGCAACGGTGTTATATATTCCAGTCCTTACACGTGTTAACACCCCCCTAAACTCCTCGCAGGGACATCTCGCTACCCCACAATACGACCTCACCTACCTGAGCAGCACTCACCGGCCAGGACATCAGTTTGCCAACCCCGCGCTTCAACCCGCATTTATTTCCAAGGACACAAAAACGCCATGACAGTTTAGAAAAATGCATAAAAAATTAGAGGGGGTGGGAGACGGGAGGGAAAAAAAACTCAGAGCAATTTCTTAATCCTACTAAAGCAAGACCAGCGGAGTTCATTCAAGAGGGATGCCCGAGTTCTAGACTAACACACCATATAGACACCGCACAGGACTCGTATACTCATCAAAATAAAAATAAAAGTTAAAACCTCTAGGCTACTTACCTAAAATGGCTACTGCAGCAGCCAAAATACAAACAGCTATTATTTGGTGAAGTTTAGCACTGGCCGCCTGCAACAACAGCCTAACCTTTATTGGGCCCGTATTTTTCTATTTTTCATTGGCTGTAACAAAGCGCATCTGGGTCGATGGAAAATTCTATTGGTCTCCTAGCTGTCAAACAAGGAGTGCCATTCCGGGTTTGTCTGAGAGCTACATATTGCAAGCACCATTGTGCACTTTTACTTCTTTGCATTGATGTAAGCTATATAACGTCTGGATTCGGTTCCATACCTTGTATGCGATGAATGTCTGTGAAAAGGCGTCGTTTAATCATCGTGTGTTCGTCGTTTTAGTTGTAAGGCAACGCTGATTTATCCGCATTTATCGTATTTCTGGTCCGTATGCTACGGCTCTCCGGCGGTTTTATATTTCTTCTTGCTTGCATCCACCAATCATGGTGCTTTTTACTCCATCATTACGGCGCCGGAGAAAAAAAAATGTCTAACATTCCACGTCTTTGCTCGTGTTTCATATCCCGGATGTTAAATTTCCTGGGTTTAATTCACACACGTTGACAAAGTGCTATGTCATGGAGATGCATTTATGCAAAACGTAGCTACGTAGCCTAGCCTACACATTTGCCCGCAGTAGATTGGGTTTGCGTCTTTGCATGTGGAGATATGGGGACAATGTGTTCGGACTGTCTCTGTTGAACCCTGCGTATTATATAACTAGTTTCACGACTGTGGTACCCGGGTAGCATTTCTTGATAGTGGGCATCAGTGGGGTGACCCCGCGTTGTGCTCTTGTTAGAGCACTACTTTGCTAGTGTGTTAGGCTATTATTTGCTCCAGTTGGTAACCTAAAGCAGTCCAGGCTTTATCTAAGTTTACTGCTGTTTATAGTGCCGAACTATTCGTCTTGTTTAGTATGCTATGGTCTGCTCAGTGCCCATGGTAACACTTGGCCTTAGATAAGTGCCTCAAGTCACCTTTGACCTCCCGGGTGCAGACTAAAAAACTAATGTAGACTGATCAAATTCCCACCTTAAAGGAAAATTCGCATAATCACATCAGGCTTGCCCTGAGATACAATCCAAACATTCAGGTGAACACTGATTTGCTGTTATAGAAGGTCATATCGTAAAGTAACCTGAGCAGTGGTCCACAGCCTATGACAGAGTAGCCTGATCCATATGCATCTTCTTCGTTTGGATGTTCAGTGGCTCCATGATGATGAGCCATCTGTTACATGAATGAGTGCATTTAAAACAGGAGACTATATACTGGAGCTACAGTAGGTTTTCTTGCGATGCAGGTGAACCTTCAGTCTGTGTGTGTTTCTTTCCTTCCCAATCCCATACATTTACGCCTAAATAAAACTATTTGGAATACTGACCACAAGGTCCAACTTGTTTACAAAGTATCTCTAGTATGTCCCAAGTGTTATTACACATTGATAACAGTATTATCCCCACACATTAATAACGCTAGACATTCAATGTCAAAGTATTCTTATTTTGTCAAAGAATTCTTATTTTAGTGTCATGCCTGACATAATAAAGGAAGTAATACAACTATGTTTTAATCTTCCTGATATAGGATGCTTAGAGGAAGTTGTTAGTTTAATACTTAACAATTTTGAACTGAAACAGAACAGGCTATCCCATTGAATCTAGTGTACAGTAATACAATTAAAGTCGTGTAATGAAAGGGTTAAATGATACTTGGATTTGGGAGTATTTTTTCCATATTGGTTTAGTCTTCTCTTTTATCCTCTCTCCCTCCCTCTTACCTTTCTCTTCCTTTTTCTTTCTTTCTGGGCACTTTGCCAAGGACCGGCAAAAAGGTTGCTTTTCAGAAATAGTCAAACAACAAGAAAGTAGGCTACTGCAATTCTGGAGTTGGGTCTTTAGTCAGTCAGTCAGGGTATTGTCTCATCTTTTTACCTCCCTGTTTCTATAGTCATCCTCTGCAGAACCCTGTTAAACTGAGTTAAGTGTGTAGCCTACACACTGTATAGGGGGAAAGGAGAATACATGTAGGTTTCTTGTATTATCTCCAGATCACAGCAGAGGGCAGTGGTATCCCATTCACAAGTTTGAGCGCAACACTTTCAAATCATTAGACAAGAGCATTAGATGGAGCAGTCAATGATGTCTTCAAGCATTTACATGATTACATTCTGCACATTGGTAGGGTCAATATTCAATTGTAGTGTCTTATATTTTCAGGACAGCACAATGCTTGGAAAAAATCCAATAGATTGAACAGATTCCTTTCCGATAAACTAAAATATTTTAGCCATAGACCTCAGGTTTTCATCGGTGTAGGCCTACCTGACAAGATAAGTAGTCGACCAAAGGTCAGTAGGTGAATAGCCCAAACACATTTGCTGTCTTTACTCTTGTGGACTTTCTCACATGATGTTGTGCTTGTTTTGGAAGAGGTGTCCGAGGGGGGCTCGGTGTCAGAATAAAGAAATTCTCTCTTTCCCATCTTATCAGCCTTTGCATGAGGCTGAGGTGTTGAGCAAGGGGGCCTCATGCGGCAAGCAGTTCCCCATAGTTTCTGTGAGAAAGAAGTCATGCGCCTCTTAGAGTCCGCAGCACAGTGTGAGTGTGGAAAGAGAGGCGAGGTTTAATTTAGCTTCATACTTCTTCAGGGAGCGGGGGTGGGGGGTCTCCCACCTTAAATCTCTGTGAAAATATGCTTTTGTGTTTCAGAGGATATTAAATAGAGTTGTACAGTTTACCAGGGGATCTGCCAAGTACATGTGCCAAAATGGCCAGGATGGGGTGTGTGTGTGTGGGGGGGGGGGGGGGGTTCAAGATTTCAGCCGACTCCTTTGATGTGTTGCTTGGGCCAAAATGCAAAGTACAAAAATGACAAGTACAGAATGTGAATGTATTTGTCTAAATCTCTCTCTCCTCTCTATCTTTCTCACTCTCTCTTTCTGCCTATCTATATGTATGTATGTATGTGAGAGAGAGAGAGTGCAAAAGAGAGCACAGAAATAACTGCAGGGGGGAGGAGAACGAGAAAGAGGAGATGTGAGGCTTGACAATGAAAGAGAGATGGAGAGAGAGGCAGAGCGAAATAGGGAGAGGGGAGACAGATCACTGGGGGTGTCTTGTATTTGATGTGTCCAGCCTCTTTTTTTTTTTCGTCTAGTAAAAACTGGTTCTTGGAATCAAGTGTCACTCCTACCTCCTGGAGCCCCACAGCTGAGACCGAGCAGTGGTATCAGGAGCAAGCAGACTGCTGCCTAGCCTCTTGTCTCTCTCTCACACACACCCATACCCATGCACATAGCCTAGACACACACTCACACACACATACAAACACACTGTATGTTGAGGATGCGTCTGGACGTGCTTCACATTGCTGTCAGATGCTGCTTGGCTTTGGAATAGGAGTACCTTAAAACCAGGTAAGCAAGAACAATGCTGCTATTCTGATGACTTAATCCTATGATCAAACATTAACCTCACTAACTCTGCATTTGATAATGTCATTTTCAATGGACTGCTGACATGCTTGGGAAGCGAAAACCATAGGCATATGACAGTTGCATGACTCGGGTGCAGAATTCAATGGGAAAAAAACATGCTGGATGAATGTGCTTGCAGAGCACCAGAAAGATAACAACAATGTCCGCTCTGTCATACTTTCTCATGGCCCTGAGTGCCTCCGTTGGCCAGATTAAACATAAACAAGGCTCTTGGTCTTCCATGCTCTATGTCAGTGAGACAGTGAGGTTGTGGTTCCCCTGCACTCGTTGCACTGTTTCCAAACGCAAAGGGCTTAAGACTGTCTCACAAGTCTGCAGCTTTTGTTTATTTTTTGACTCCTGGCACGTGTAGCTGGAAAATCGTGAGCTAATATATATCTCTGCAGGGCTACAGTTCAGGGCAGGAGGAAAATGTTTCTCTTTTCATCAGGTGGAGGGGGGAGGAGTGCAAAAAAGAACACATCTAGAATGTAGAACGACTTGGTAATGGTGATATACTTACATTCATTGTATTAAAAGACAGTTTATTTCTAAAATGTGCTATATCATGAGACTATAATCACCTCCAATGGAGCTCTCTTGCACGCATGTGATAATTGAAAGCAGCCTCATTGGAAAACCCCTGATAGGTTCCTTACCCCCCTCACTGGTACGGGTCACTGGGTGGTTGGCTGTGCTATTTAATTTACATTTGGGCACAGTTATAGTTATATTTCACGTTTTCGCACCCCGCAAAGCACCCCCCCCCCCACACACACACACACACACACACACACACGCACACACACACACACTCTTAACAACTCCCACCCTTGCCCATGGTTGTCCGTGAGAAAATTGAAACCGAATTCCAGATTGTACTCACTTGAGAAATGGGAAACCAGGAAAGTTGAGAAAATTTCAGTCTGGAATGTTCCAGCGTGAGAACAATTTTTTTCCACCCTTTTATTTCAGCATTAAGATGCATCATTGCTGAAGATGTGCTTGTGTGGGGATAAGTTTTGTTTGGATGTGTTTGGATAGGTTTTGTTAGGATGGGTTCTAAATCTGTTGTGATAACAACCTCATAGTTTATAGGCAACCTCATAACCTCACAGGGTGAATAAGGTGTCAATTTCACAACCTTGATAATCAGCTGTATCATGGCTAATGACAACATGACATGACATCATATGTTGTCATGAAATTCCATTGACATCACATGAAATTCCATGAGGTCTGTGTAATAATGTAAGTGAATAGATGTCAGCTGGGATTTATGCACTTTCTAGGATATGGTATCATAGTCAGTAGATAAGATGTAGGCCATGGCATAAATGATTTTAAACTATCTGGTTGAGTTGGTGGGACTCTATAACCTTGTGCTGACTAAAGGAGTTCATGGCCCGTTTCAAGGAATTTCCCTTTTTTCCCTGTCAGGCTTGAGTAATCAAACACAAGGTCAAGTTTGTTTTACAAGCTAATTTTAATTCAAAACCCCATAATGTTTGTGTTTTATGTTATGCATTCATGATATTCAAATGATCAATCTTCAATATTATTTTTGTTTATTTGTTTGCTTGTTTGTTTGTTTTGCGGTCATTGTTGTTGGAGCAAAGTAGAATTGTATTCTATTTAATTAGCTATCAATCAAGCATAAATAACCAACAGAGCCTAATGTAATCACTATGTAATCACTATTTGTGTATCATACAACAGTTCACAGAGTCAGTCACATGACTTCCCCCAACCGTTCCTCCAAGCAACTGTTGTTATAAACTCAAAAGAGTTCATGACGTCCAAAAGACCAGATTGCCTGCAGAGTTTTGTAAGAGATAAGAGATAAGAGATCTATGAGTTAACATTAACAGTCGTCTTTTTGAATTAGGAAGTCAAGTTAAAATATCTGCCCAGTTTGTGTTGACCATTCATTCTCGTCTGTAGTGAATGTTAACAATCACTACGGTGTACAGTTGAACATGGTGGTCCCCTGTTTGTGTCTTGCACTGAGACAGACATACACATCCTATCTGATGACAACATGTTGAAGAGATCCCACTCTGACTGACTGCTGCTCTCCTAGAGATAGCAAACACCCTGTTACCCATGTTTCCTTTTAAGACAACTCAGAATCGTCGTTTAAGACAAAACTACAATGCACTCCACTGCATTCATCCAAAAGTTTAATATGCCATAAAGAATTAGGGCTGCAGCTAACGATTATTTTCATAGTCAATTCATCTGACGATTATTTTCTCGATTAATCAGTTAGTTGTTTGATCAATAATATGCCAGAAAATGGTGAAAAAAATCTCAAATAATTTAATAGTCAACAATTTATCGATTAATCATTGCAGCCCTATAAGGAATACAGGCTAAAAAGACTGATACCATAGAAAAAATGTAGGCAATTGTAAACCAATCTACCTTGCTATCCCAAATAGGCATGATAGCAATGAAAAATCATGGTTCTTCTTCCAGTGTATCAAAGATGTTTTGTGAGTTTTTGCAGCAGTAACCCTGAATGTTCTGGCCTCATAATGCAGTTTCAGCTGAAAATATGGGGTTGCTAAGGGATGGAGGTAGAGAGTCTTCTTACGCACCACCAACTGAGACTTTGAAATGAGGAAAGATAAAGAATAACAATGAGATTTACTTTGCATGTGGGAGGGAAAAGCATTATGTACAAGAACCCTGGCCACAGTACAGAAATGTATTAGAGTTTTAATACAAATAGAAAATAGTGGTACAGTGTAAAGGTAGCATGAGGATGTATTAACACTTAGGGGTTGCCTAACTTCTTCTGAGAGAGAGAGAGAATGACTTGACCTCATGCACCCTGTAGTGTTACCCACAAATGAAACACATTCCCTTCCTTTGTGAACTCAATTGACAAGAATCCATTCTGATCTGAATTCTAAAGACAGCAAATTCTGATACAAGTATGCTAATTACAGATCCATGGCCATGGTACTGATTGACATCTCAAGAGTATAATTCGGAAGTTCTGAGCTCACATGTTTTGGTTCCTCAACGTGACATTTAAGTTTCTCATAGGGATCCTGCCTTAGGAAGCATAATAATGTGGTTAATTAATGGCTGAGTGCTAAACGATCTGGTAATACAATAGTGTAACTGCCTATACAGAATAGTGAATCAGCATGCAAGTTGCTTCCTTCTACAGCCAGACAGTATTGCTCTCATAATAGAATGGACTTTTAATGTTAAAGTTTTTTTTTTTTTTTTAAGGGAGAAGCACAGTATTTAAGGGACAAAAGCAGCATAACACGTAACAATTTATCAGTCATTTTAGCCATTCAGTCAAATAGTTCAAACAGACCAAGGACATTGAAAACAAATACTTTGGTGTCTGAACAAAAACAGAACATTACATGTGGTTAGGAGGGTGCTACCACTAATTGCAAAGGAGCATGCAATGGCAGGAATGAACTTACACAAGCCACCCAAGAGCTAAGCCTGAGGACAATCTTGGCAAAAATTGAAGTGCATAACAAGATGATGTGAAATGATCTCTTAGGCTTTGTGACACAGAGAGGGGTGTGCTTTGTTTATGACAAGTCAGAGCGATGCTAAACATATGAGCTTAAAAATGTACAAAAAATTGATTAGAAAAACTGAAAAGCAAATACTGTTTAGAGAGAAGAGAGAGAGTAGAGATAATCTGCCAAGTATGTTAACTTATATGATCTATACTTGTAAAGTGACATTTTCATTATCATTGATTAATTTCCAGAGTTCTTCTCTTGCTGCCTCTGCAAAAATTTCATTTCGGTGACTTCTGCTGGAAGCATCATGGCTTACATGGCCAATGTAAATAGATCACTTAGCAGGAAGAGCTGCAGATGCATCCCAAGGGGGCTCGAAGTCAAGGGAGAAATTGTTGTGTTTTTCAGTTCCCTCAATTCCCATGGTCTCCCCCAGCAGACTACCCCAAACCTATAACCCATCTGGCATTCCACACAAACAGGATGCCCGTCTCTCCAAAGCTCTGGAATCTATTAAAATCACAACAAAATGGCAAAGAAAACATGCTGAAGAACTTGAAAGAATCCTTAATTGAACCTTGCTCTGGTCTGTCACTGTCTTAGAGAAGCCACGCTTAAGCTTTAAAGTGGCAACTTGAACAGCACGTGATTATAGAGACTCTGTTTAACAATTGTTTTGTTCAGAATGCTGAATCAAACTTGGTTAGAGTCGGCCAGCCTCCCGTCCATGCAAAGCATTTCCTGTCTTAATGAAGGAGATTTGGCCTGACATTCGTTGAAGGCTTTCATATTTACACAAATCTGTCATCCCCCAAGGAACAGTGTTTTGGGTGGATCTGTGCAGGCTTAAATAGTCAATTTGCACTTGCAGCAAAAACAGCCAAATGAGAGAACACACTTCAATCTGAATTTTTCTAAACGCAGTTTATGAACATCATTTGTCAAGAGGGTTGCAAGGCATTCAAGATCAGCTTTGTTGTAGTGTTCATTTAATGCACGGGTATGGATAGGGTGAATAGATTATGTGCTGAACTTTGTTATGTTCTCTGCAACCTGCTTCTTGGTTAGAGTCAAAGCGAGTGTAAGAAATGCTCCCTGCTGGAAGCCAAGGAAAGCAAACTAATACGACTTTAAAACAGATTCACATATCTTTGGGCACAGAGGTGCCGGAGAAACGGGGAGAGCATGGGATCATTAGTCAAACAGGGTCTTCTCTGTTTAGCATTACAAACCCAAGTCTTCTCACTCTTCCCATTGTTTGACCGAGGATTCTCGCTGTACTTGGCTCTGGGCGCTGGCTTTCATCCACAGTCATCATTCTTCACTCGTAGATACAAATGATGTCTGTGCTTTGAAGAGAGTTGTGTCTTACATTCACTCCAAGTCATTTGTGAGATTGATGAAAACCTTTTTTAACTCTTTTGTGTGATGAAGAATTCACGAAACATTTAAACATCATTTCAACCTCTACCTTAAATGCGGTAAAAAAAAAAGTCATAAAGGTGAACCAAAACAATCTTGACGTGGAAGGCACAAAACATTTGAAAGTGATAAAGTTTTGAAGTTTATGACAGTGGTTAGGAATTGATTACTGGGAAAAGTGTATCATAAATCAGAGCGTGTGTCAAACCCAGATCACAACAGTTTCCAAGTAGAGGCAGCATCTGGGGAAAGCATTCTGACCATTCACCAAACCCTCTGGAACACTTTTGAGACAGTCTAAAGGTTTCTGCATTACGCTGGTTTGTAGTGTGAAATTAATGCCTAGACTTACAATGCATTCATAGTCCTGGTCTGGCCTTTACGACTAGGCTTGGGTATCGAATATCGAGTATTGGTTGGAACCGGGACTATCTTTGCGATTTTCCCGGAATCGTTCAAAAGTTTAAATTTCGATTCCTACTTTCGATTCCCAGTCTGCCGACAGGAAGAAGAAACGTCTGAACACCAACGAAGAAGCGCATAGTTAATAGAATTAAAATTCATGGAGAAGGTCAGACTATTTCATTCAGAAAGCATTCCCGAGGATCCTTAAAAAGTCTTAAATAGGCTACAACTGAATTTTCGAAAGAGAGGTATTAAATGTGCGAATGGGACCGCCAGCGAGTGCAAGAGAGCGAGTGATGTCTCCATCCAGTTTCGTGTATTTAAAACGCAATTGTATACGTGATAGGCTATTAGGCTACGGGAGGAAGTGTAGTGGTTACAGAGTGAAGATGTTTTTCACGGGTTTGGTTAAAGGTGTGAAAACGGTAATAATACAGTAGGCCTATGTACAAAATAATATGCCTGGCGTTTTCGTGGTGTAGCTGAGGCCTGAGAGATAGACAGGGTAGCCTACGTGGAATGAGGGAGCCTACGGTAGAATGAGCGGGAGAAAGAGTTGGTAAGCCAGTTAGCGATAGGTTGGCCATATGTTCGAATTTAGGCCGGACATATGGGTTTTAAAAGCCCTGTCCGGCGCAGCCTCAAGCCGGACGTTTATTTGTTCTCCTTTTTGGAGTTGCGCTTGGCATCTAAAGTCTTTGCTCGGACGCAGCATCGTTTCACAAACTACACAGTAAAAACAGAAGTGTTAATTTTACTCTTTAAGAGTTGAATTTAACTCTGTGTCAGATAACATTTGGTCCCACCCTAAACTAGTGTAAAATTTACTCTGTAGCCAGTGTAAGATTTTCAGAGTTAATTCTACTCAATATTGTGTAAAAATCAACAATGACCTGTGTAAAAATATTTAACACTGTAGTCGAATTACACTGTTAAGAGTAATGTGATTACACTTTATAGAGTTAATTTAACTACAAATTTACTTAAAAAAAAACACACTTTAAAGTGTAATAATATTTACTTTTAATTTCTCTACAGTGTTATTTTTAATGTAAATCTTATGATGTGGTGTTACTGAATTACAATAATGAACTAATATCTAATGAAAAGAGAAAAACAAAAACACAAGATGACAGCACCAGCATTTATTGTAAATATGTGAATTCACATTGCAAACACATTGCCCTCTTGCTTTGTCTATAAAAACAAAAATAATAACACTTAAAAATAAAATACTACACAATGCTTACCAAAGAAAAGACAAGGACTTCCTTGGTCACTTTCGATTTTTTTTTTGTGCTTGCAAAGAAACATCAACTAACGCACAATTCTTGCACGCAACTTGACAACTCTTGGAGTCTCCTTTGTTTCCCCCAGATCAATGGTATAGATAGTTGTTTGCACAAAAGTGTAAAAGCTGCTCAAGGAAGAACTGTACGACATACCAAAGACACATAATGGGCTTTAAAGAGTTCGTCAAAAGCTCCCACTGAACCTGTTGCCTTGCATTGAAGCGCATGCTTGTCAATCACAACGAAGTAGGAGTGAATGCTGCTCTGTGTGGATCCCTGGGCGAGAAGGTAGGGCTGAGTACTTTGGGTGATGTTGTCTAGATGCTGCTGCACACTGGTTCCAACCTACAACAAAATAAATTCAACAGAATTGTTTTAGTAACTAATCTCTAACAATAATTCAGATCACCTCAAACTGTGCATGAGATTGAAGTGATAGGAAATATATATTTTAACAACTGCCAAGCATACCTTTTGAAATCTGATGAGCTGATCTATAGCTTGAGATGCAGACATCTTTCCCAGACTCTTTCGACCTTGTGCAGATGGTGGTAGCAGATGTAGCAGCAGCAAGATGGCAGACATGTCACTGTCCCAGCCTACAAATAAGTAAAGAAACATCTGATTAACATTATGCCATAATAGTATTCAATTATCAACTTGCACAATTACCAAAATGTGTACTGCAGACCTACATAATCAACAATATGAAGTAAAAAGGTTTGATTCTTACCATTCTCAACTTGCGCAGCTGACTCAGCATTGTGCATCAAGTCCAAGAGTTCTGTGGTGGGTACAAGTCCATGGCTCTCCTTTATTACTTTTGCTTTGAAAGTGGTTGGCCACCTCTCTAAGAATTTGTTGGCTGTGGTCTCACCAAACAGAAGTCTGAAATCTTGTTCCACCTGCAATGCAACACACATAGACATGAGTGATGAGTGATAACTGATGCTGCATTGGATATATTAGTGATGCAGCGAACTGAGATGTCGTACCAGTCCTGGTGTGTCCAGAAATCGTGGAAAGACCAATAAGACATCTGATGATTTGTTTTCATCATTGACCATTGCTTGCCGATAAATGAAGGTCGTTTTCATCATCTCATGGACAGTGTCTTCATCAGCAGAGTGTCTCAAAACACTAATAGCTGCTTCCACATCCTCATCAGATGGCACTTTGTCAAAGGTGAAGGGTTGTCGACCATGGCCTGGCCCACCAACTTAAGACAAAATACAATGTCAAAGACTTTCTGCACAATCCACAAATCACCAACATCATTGTTACTGATCAGTAAACATACCTTTTGGAGATTTGCTGACTGAAGCGCATCTTTCCTCTGCAGTTTTTGTTTGTAAGGTCTTTAATCGCCATGCAAGGTATCCAGAACCACTCTTCGGATCGTAGTAATGCTCCTATGTGATTATAAATACATTACACACAAAAGAGTACTACAACAGTTCAGAGAGTGAATACGTGCATAATGTTGCAATGGCCCTTATACTTACATATCATGTTGTGAGTATGGGTCTTCCAGATAGGGAAACAAGGCGACTATCCCCTGGGCATAAGTCACTCCGACACTTTAGGGGGGTGATGTCCTAGCATATGAATTCAAAGATAACATCTTTCAATTGATATTGTACAACCCAATTTACATTACTGTTACTGTAAATAATAACAATGTTTCTTTCAGCCCATCTACATGTAATGCTTACCCATGTGTTTCTGTCATCTCAGCAGCAAGTATGTTAATCATCTGTCTTCTGGTGGCATCTGTCAAAGATTTGTTTTTTGCATAATGAGTTCACCACCAGGCTTTGATGTTAGAATTTCTTCAATCAACTTTAGGTGGAATAAAATGCAATTTTAGTCATTTTAAAACCATATGTAACACTGAAAATAGTTATTTAAAAAACACTTCCCATGATATGATACAACATTCAGACTGGACTTAGCAGCAATTTCCACTACCTACCGTTTTTGCCTTATAGTTTATTCGGCATGGCCTTTTAGGATGGCTTTGTTCACCAGCGGCTGCTTCTTCATTAGGGTCACACAGAGAGAAATTCTGAACGACGGTGTCATCAGATGTTACTAAGCATGATGATTGAGAGGCAGCTGTTAATTTGTATAAAACATAGAAATATATTACATGAGGCTGTTATTTTTAAGACGATAAATGTTCTCATTCCAGCCTTTAAACTAAATAAACACATTTCGAAATTGTCTGAATGAGTACCAAGTCCTTCATCGCCTAGAATGATACGAAAGGTTCCAGGTGATTGCTTCAATACTTCTTCAAAAACCCCTGAGTCAACTTCTGTGTCAGACTGGTCATACACCTTAATGTCTGGCTGTCTGCTCTCTGGTATGTTGAATTTTAGGCAAACTGGTTCAAAAAAAAAGAAAAAGGGAAATAATTAAATGATGGTGATCCCCATGTTTTTCCTTCTTGCAAGAACCAAAGGTCAAATAACAATTATTTAAGTTAGCCTCATGTATTCACAAAAATGTTTAAAGACAAAGTTAACTAGTTCTCGTAATATAATAGGTTAATGCTGTACTCTTGCAATAGAGTGAGATATTGCTTTAATCTAATGTAGCCTACTCACCTTCTTTCAAGAAAGCATCAAATGTTGGTTCAGACAGCTTCACATATTTTTGCTCTCCCCTGAACTGAACACGCAAAAGCATTGTGCACCTGTTGATAGAGGTAAAAATATATATCAAAAATCATAATTTAAGCTAGTTCAACTAAGAGAGTTACCTATTCGTTTTTCTATGCAAAATAGAGTACACTGTAACTACAAAGGTTACAGAAGGCAAAGTCGTGCTGGTTGAATAATTTATACTCCGCAGCAAATTGGGTGAAGTGAGCTAGCTAGCTCATTCATTAGCTATTTCAATTCGCTCTGGTTTCTGTAAACAGTAACAGTTAAAATGGTTAAGCCACGTTAAACGAACCCATCATGCAATCAGTGAACTAAGTTATCGTTTTATAACACTAACATTAACTATGAGCCAATAGTATGCTAACAGTAAAGTTACCAGCATGAAAACGCTAGAATAGAATAGTGTTGGGAAACTAACGTTAACGTTAACGAACAAAAGCTAAAATCTTATAAAGGTTGTGTTGTTAGCGACTGAGCTAACGCTGTTTTAAGCATTTACCATTCTTACCAACTTCATTGATGAAAATATTGCAACACTAACAACATCCACCATAAAGAAAGACAGAAAAGAGTTACTGGATGCTAGCTTGCTTATAGTAAGCTAGCCTACATTCCCTTGTCGTTACACCATGACAAGCACAATCTATCTTCAGACTGCCAACGTAACGTTAGCGGCTTCAAACGAGCTGATTAAGTTAACATTAACGTTACCTATGCTTAGCTCTAGAAAACGGACAGTAGGCCTATTTCTTACCTCAATGCGGGGAAAACCTTGGTCTGAACTGATGTGTCGAACATTTGAACTAATGCCCAATTTGCCAGCTGATAACGTTAACGAACTCACTAATTTACAAGGTGGGGAGTTACCGTTACCGCCATATGGAAATCGTCGACATAACGATAGAGATGGTTGCTTGCAACTAACACAACAAAAAAAATAGCCTATGTACATTTGAAAAAAGACCGGTTTGTTGTTCACAACACAGAAATGTTAACATTACTTACCTGACAATATCAGTTGGCTACTCCTTCGCAGTCGTCCTTCAGCCTCGGTAGTTGGCCTACAGCAGCAGAGTGGCGGGGGGTAACCTATTCATCACTCTGTAGAGTTGAATTTTTCACTGCATGTCTGCAGAATTTTACTCTTACTTTTAACTCCACTGATAGAGCAACTTTACTCTCCAAAATGTTGAAAATACTCCATCTGGGTTTAAATAACTTTACTCTGAAATATTAACACCCCATTTTTTACTGTGTATGGACGCGAAGACTGCTGGTGAAATTATGTGCAGTGCTTCGCAATCAGGAGGAAATACTGTATACCGGTATGTTAAGTTGATCTGTTTGCATCTTTCCAGCGTGTGTTGCTGGCCTAGCCTAGGGAAGAAAATATCTGTCTAAGTTATAATAGCCTACCTGTAATATCTGCCAGCAGCTTGCTTGCCAGCGTTTCCCAGTAGGCTAGGCCTACTTAGCAAAAGTTGTTAAATATAACCGCATATGTTTTGAATGTCGGCGACTGCTACATACAAATACGTGCGTTCATAATGTGCGTGCTTGAGATGAAACCAGCAGTTTTCAGCAGGATCATGCGAAGAGGACCTGTCTCTTAATTAATTTAAAACAAGTCAATGGTTTTACAATGTTTCAGTCAAGCTTTGGTTGGTTTAGATACAACTGGTATGCAAAATGTAAAGTAGTGGATTAACTTTAATTTGCTGTGCTGCATATGGACAATAGATGCACATAGTAAATTATATAAAGTAGGCTTATTAAAATATGTAAATAGCTTAGTTAACTTTGAAAAAAATATTTAAGGGAATCCAGTCCAGTGCACATGTCTTTGGCAAGTAGCCCTAGGCTACTACAGACACAGGTGAAGAACAGCCTCAGCAGTAAGCAAAACCAAATATGTACAGTACAGCCAGCTTCAAAAGCAAGCAGTCCAGACCCTAAAATTGGGCATTTATAGCTGTGAAGGTAATTCACACACAATTATTTTCTTTCGCCAAAATATTTTTGGTAACTTCTGTAGACATCCAAAATGGGGTGGGGGTTAAAATTAGTAGGAAAAAAAAACTATTGCATTAAACAGTTTTATATATCTTTTTGCCGTGGTATAGTCTTAATTTTCATTTAGATGTCTTGAAAAGGTCTTAAAAGTCTTTAAATTTGCACTTGGAAAATGTGCAGATACCCTGAGAAAGACCGTTGGTTAGCTAGCTCATTTAAAATATCCTAAACTTTTTTTGACCCTGCCTTTAAAAAAAATCGGAATCGAGAATCGTTAGGAACCGGAATCGAAATAAGAAATCGGAATTGGAATCGGAATCGTTCAAATTGAAACGATACCCAACCCTATTTACGACAGACCTATGACATCTAAAATGTGTGTGTGTGTGTGTGTGTGTGTGTGTGTGTGTGTGTGTGTGTGTCTGTGTGCGTTTGTGAAAGCGAGAGAAAGAAAGAGATTGAGGGGTATGTTTAGGTCCACAGACTCCTTTGGGTCCCATTGTGGACGGGGGGTTGGTGGTCCTACTCATTACTGCTTACCTCACAGTGATTTACACCCCCCTCTCTGTGGAGCTGTGTGGAGATGTGTGATTTCTCTCCTTAGACTTAAACGTAAAACACACTCAGTCAGGCGAGCGCAAATGTACTGTTACTCAACAGATGAGCATACAAACACACACACACACACATACATAAACACACACACACACATACATAAACACACACACACACACACACACACATACACACACATGTTGATCATATATCATTCGCATTACGAGAGACTCAAGGCCTCTGAACCCCACACAAAGTCACGTGAAACAGCCATGTGTCACTGCTTTTAGCCAGTCCCTTTGAGTGTTGTTTTACACTACATCTGAATTCATTCCCATTGAGTTAGATCACTGGATGGTCATTACTAACCTTTGCTCTATTTTCTAGCACACAGACAATATCATAGCATTTGTTTTATTAAGTGTAAGTTAGTTCACAATACAGAATCACACAGAACTCAAGAACTAAGTAACAGCCAACACAAGAGCACTCTTATGGCTCACTACTCTAAAGCAATGCTGTTTTGCTGACCGTCGAAAAAAAATGCTTACACTCCGAATGTCCATTTCCTCCAGAGCTGCCTCTGACCCCACTTCCGCCCCCAGTGTCTCAGCAAACGAGCTTTTCCGTGCCGGCATCGGCGAAGGCATGTTTCTGTCATCCGCTGCGCCTGATAGAGGGCCAGCCCTGGGAAGCCGTAGCGCTGGCGTGCCATGAGCCAAAAGATTAACGTGCTCCCCTTACCCCCAATGTACGCTAAAGTTAATGTCTTTTAAAGACCCCCAAGCACACAGTGTTTTCAGAAATCATTGCCATGCATGCACCATTCTATGCACCAGTAGTTCTGTGCTTTTTACAGACTAAAGATGAACCACATTCAAGGCTTAACTGGTGCCCTTTAAATTGTAGAATAAGCCTGACCAAGGTGGGCAAGAGCTCCACTTGCCAGACAAAAAGGGATTTGTACATTTGTTTTGGCTGGTTTTACACACGTAACTACCAGAGAACCACAGACTTATACATGTTTTATTAGCAGCCATAAAATGGGAATGTTTCACAGTAGACCTGGAGAACCCAGACAGGTTAAAAAACCGACTAGCTAAATTCTGCAGACGTTCATATTGGTGTTTGACCGCCTGCATTGTTTAGATTGAACAGCTCAAGTTATTAATCTTAAAAAATCACATCAAGCCTGTCATTCACCGGTAACAACACCAAACACACATGGCCCTTATGTCCATGCCAATAGAATTAGTATGAACAATGGAACCTTGTGATCTATTTCAGATTTCAGTCATGGACACCTCCAGTGTTTGTCTTTCTGCGTGATGAATTCACTGCAGAGGCCCTTTCAGGTTATGCAGCGGGCTTCAGGAGATGTGTAGTGGTGGTGGTGTATGGTGGTGGTGGTGAAACAGCACTTTGTGATGTTTATGAGATTGGGCTCCTTCGTTGTCCGTCATCCATGGCGTGGCTCCAGACGAGTGGGGTCCAGCTCAGGGGCATGCCACGCTGGAGTTCATTCATGACTAACCCTCACTCGGGGGCCTCTCTCTCTCTCTCTCTCTCTCTGTCTCTCTCTCTCCTCAGTGAAAACTATGCCTGAAATACCTTATGGCAGTATGAGAGAGAAGCACTACCCCCTACCCTCCCCTCCCCAAATGGTGACCTGAGCAACACAAAAGCAAACACTGACATGTGCCAAAGAGAACAATCCATTAAACATGGTGGACACTTTATTCCAGAGTCATGCATTGCAAATGAGGTTGGGGAGAAAGCCAAGGACGGGAAGGGAAAGGAAGATCACAGCAGTCAATATCTAAACTCAAACACTGAGCTGTCATGATACCACGACATGCTGCCAGCAAGCACGGTGGGAGATCTGTGCACTGGAGTATCTTGGGCAGTGACTTAGAGCCCTTGTAAAGAAGCTTAGCTAAGTTGATTACCCTTCTACCCATAATCCTCTTCTATTAATGAGATAAACTAAAGCTACCTGCTATCACTAACATGTTTTGTTGCCAGTTGCCTGACAAACAAAGCCCTGAATGTAGCAAACAAAGCCAATATCTGATGTTCGTTTGAGAGCATCTGATCTAATCAGGCACTTTAATAGTCATCAAACATCACTTAGTGGTGTCCACTGCACTTTGAGCTGTGGATAGAGTTCACAGTTTGCAAACAGGGATCTTGCCTTGATGATTGGATGTTGCCTGATAATATTCACACCGTGGATGATAACAGTTATTGCTGAGTGTCAACAACCACACATTATTACACTATGATTTGGAAAATGAGTGGAGAACTGTTTGGAAATGGAAAACATGTAGCTGTTGAAATGAATTACATCTGCAACTCTTAGCCTTGCCCTCACCTCTTTGTTACAAGGAGCCAAACACACACACACACACACACACACACACACACACACACACACACACACACACACACACACACACACACTTACTCACTCAACAGGATTTTGGAGATCTGCCAAAAAAGTTCTGTTGTATTTAAAAAAAAAAAAAATCAACTTGGACTCGATTCCTGTGCTAATATTTCAACTGGCCTGGATTCTTAAGCTGCAGTGCTTGTCATGCTGGGCCCAGGGAGTCTAATTTAACACAGTGACCAGATTCAAATTGCTTGAGGAACTCCAGTCAGTGCTTGGGCACATGGCCTCCTTCACACCACTTAAATATAAACCATCCCTTCCTCTGTCAGATACACAACAGCATTAACTTGCTTCACTTTGTGAAAGAAAACAAAGCTGCAAACGCTGTGATCTGAAAACACACACGCACAGCGTTGTGTTTGTAGATGCATCGTGTGTTGTGTGTTCAGAGATTGTTGATGGAGTGTAGAGAGGAGGACTCATTTCTTGTTGACAGCCTCACAGGCACACCAGACTTGTTTGCTTATCTGTCAGAAGCACAAGCTCACGTTGTGTGGGTTGCTAACAGTTTTCAGATGATCGGAGTGTTTCTTCAAAACAATCTATTAAGAATAGTGGAATCTCGTCCACTCTTTCCTCTATTGAGGGAAAAGGAGGCAAAATTTCTTCTTTCAAGGCCATGGCTATTCAGGACATTGCATCGGGAGAACAGAATAATGACAGACACTTTTATATTCTTTGTACTGCATATTGATGTCAAGAGAGTTCAGTAATGATCCAGCAAACTCAAGTCAGGTCAAGTGAAATAGTGGTCCTTTATTTGGGAACCCACTAAAAAATACCCAGACTAACTTCACTCCGCAGTCAATGACATACACATGACCTGAATACGTATGACCCATAAAAACATTCCAAGGCTGTAAACTTTTGATTGCTGAGAAAAAAACTAATAGGGAATCAATATTGCCCAAGGATCATTTAAAGCCATGTAACAGGGGTTCCTCTGTGCGTAACACTGGGCTTGTATGTATGTTGCATTGTGTGTTTCCATGTGGGGGTCCAGCGTTCAGGGCTGTCATAATGATTTCTCCTGCTAACATGTGTTTGGACATAAATATTTATCTGCATGGTTCTCCTCTCTCTCTCTCTCTCTCTCTCTCTGTCTCCCTGAACACATGGAAAGAGAGCTGTTTAGTGTTTACCTCTTCATGGGCATAACGCGTCCTGTCTGGAGCCCCTCATTTGTGTAAGTGCACTCCTCAAAACGATGACAAGGGGAATTTCCAGTTGCCATATGGTGGTGAGCCTCTTTCTGTTTGTCAGTCATTGCTGTGCTTAGGCACTGTATACAGTGGAGCATGTGTTTAAAATCTGTCCATGTCTGCAGGGATGTAGTAGTATGCTGTACAGAACTGTGTGGTAGTCAACTCACTAGTGACTTTTTACTGCAGTTCTAATGGTTTGTGCAGAGTTACTGTGATGGGTGCAGTGCACCCTGATGCACTGAAATAGTTCAGCTAGGTTGTTGGATGTGTGTACTTACGTGTGATTGAGAGGTTTGGCCGCTGTGGGAAGTCCCCAACCAATACAAGAAATCCAAGAAGAAATGTGCATTTGCAGTCCAAGACCTCAGATGTACTTGTCTTGTACATATGAGTAAGTGGAAAGAGCCTCTATACCTGCATTTCACAGACACACACACACACACACACACACACACACACATACACACACACACTCCAATGGCACAGAGCACCATCCATCCTCTGAGCCAACTCCCCACCACCACCACCACCACTACCTGGAGGCCTCTCTCTTCCTTCTGTAGGAAGCAGGACGTGAGTTACAACTCAACAAAAAGACAGAGGCAGAGGACCAGAGAGGATGCTTCTGCATTCGCAATCAAGACATCTGCACACACACACACACACGCACACACACACGCACACACACACACACACACACACACACACACACACACACTGCTCTCCTTATTCAGTACAGCAGTGCTGACAGCTGCGGCCTACAGAGGCCACCGCTTGCCTCCGTGCTGGCTGAAACAAACGAGGGGGAGAGGGGAAAAGTCAGAGGAGAGTGGCAGCGTAGTTCAAACGTGTGTTTCCTTCACACACACACACACACACACACACACACACACACACACATACACACACACACACACACAGACTGACACTGACCCTGCCCTGACAGAGAGCTGTACTGTGCGGAGGGGTGGGGGGGGGATAGATTGGGCACACATGTGGCTGGTAAGGAATGCGTCCAAGCGGGGAGTAAAATAACAAAAGGGGGAAGAAAATATGGCATGAAGAAGAGGAGGACAAAGCCAGAGACATTCTTCACCAGAGAAAACAGGGTGGCTTGTCACCCTGGGTGCTTTTATGCTGTGTGGGGTACATATGGTGAGAGGGGCTGAGGGGCTTTTGCATTTGTCTGAGTGTTATGTATACACACATAACCGTGTGTGTGTGTGTGTGTGTGTGTGTGTGTGTGTGCATGGCCGTAACTACCATAGAGGACACAGAGGTCATGTCCTCTGTATTTCTTTCTTCAAGTTTCGTTTCATTTATAAAAAATAGCCGACAAGACAATTATCCTTGCCTCAACGCACTGTCACGTGACACGTAGTTGCAGATACCTCTGACATGTCAAAACGAGACTCGACTCACCTATCGGGGAGTGTGTTCTAAACTAATAATGCAACGCAGTAGACTACCTCACGCAGCTCACATAAACTTCAATACCCACAAATCAATTGTCCAAAATAAATAGCCTAAACTTGACACCTTGTTCCTTTCTGGTTTTATGGTGTTTGAAGCCCCCAACGTCGTCTTCCAGCCAGCACTGCATGGAAGGCACTAGGGTTAGGCAAGGGTTAGGGTTAGGTGCCTTGAAGACGACGGTCGCAGCACTGCCTTGAAGTCGACGGTAGGGGCTTGAAACACCATTAAGCTCATTTCTGCCTCTGATCTTAATTCACCTGACCTGAACAACGATTATAGCTGCTTTCAGACATGTCCTCCGCACTATATGCAAATCTTTGTCAAACAGATGTCCGACCCTTCAGGAGATTCAGATATGATGCTTACATGCGAACATTATGTGTGAACGACGCCGACGCACATGGTCAGAATCTTTGCGTGATTGAACAGGTTGAACATGGTTGAACACATGGACAGAATCTCCGCATAAGCTTCGTTCAGACATGAGCTCATTTACATACTGTCTGAGGGAAATAGTGTAAGAGCCAGCTAAGTTCAGAGTTCCAAATGTCCGGTTATGTTGTTCAGATATAGGACCCAACCGCTTGATATTCGGTTATTTGGTAATTTATTGGTTATTTAGACTTGTGTTGAAAGAGTTAGGAGAAGAGAGGGAAATAATAGGTGAAGGGCCCTCCCAAGTGAGTGAGAGTCAAGATGTGACACTTTGAGATATACAGGTGCATCTCAAAAAAAGTGAATGTCATGGAAAAGTGTGTTGGCTATTTCTCAATTTTTTTTCCAGAGGACGTGTGTGTGTGTGTGTGTGTGTCCATGTCGGTGTGTCTGTGTACATGTGAATGCTGACTGTGGTGAGAAAGAGAGTATCCTTTTCCCTGAGGTCATATTGCTTACATTTATGTGTGAGATGTGCTTGGAATGTGTTTGAAGTGCTAATGCTCTTGAATATCTTTCTTGGATTTTAATGTATCTTCTGTGTGTGTGTGTGTGTGTGTGTGTGTCCTCAGGGGGAGAGGGCATGTCTGTGAAGTTGCGGTTTGAGTTCCCTGCACAGACCGGCATGGTACAGAGGAGTCGCTCCTTCACCGGCTACGGCTCGGTGAGCGGTAGACGCAGGTAACACACCTACACACACCCCGCACATTATAACATCTTTGTGTACTCAGGGCCAGATGTACATACATTTGCGAACGTATCGTTATCAGCGTCATGGACAAACCGCAGATTACGAACGCTGTCTGACCCAAGTTTCAGTTGTAGCCTATTTATCAATCGTTCAACCCTTAGTGTAAACTGCCTTTCTCTGCCTTTCTCCGCCCATAAACGCAATTTACGAACGTCCACAACTGAATGGCAGAGCCTACATACAAGCGCAGTTGAATGAAGTTAACTGATGACAACATTAAAAAGAATACGTTTAGAGATCATGAAATACATGATACGATGTCAAAAAGCAGAGAGATAATGAAGATCAGTGGTTCTACTCAAACTATTTGTGTACGTAGGCTATGGGAGATTGAAATCTAGCAAGTAGGAAAGTTTAATTTAACTAGATGTACCGCGTAGCGGTACAAAATATGACCGCCGCTCAGTCCTGCACATCCATTCCGCGAAAATAAATCATATTAATGAATTTGTCTCCATCTTCTACTCCATTCCCCACTCTTGAAACTTTTGTGTATGCTTGTTTGAAATGTGTGTTTGCACACATTCCGCACACAAAGTAGCCTACTGGCGCTGCAAAGGTGAATAGATTTGTTTCTGGGCCAAAAAATCTGTAACATTGTTATAAAACCTTTAAAATCTCTAAACAATCACAAGTAGGGCAGTTCATCACAGTCCATCCATTCCACTGGACTGATGAAAGGTACACCTGTAGGCTACATTGTATTTGGGAAAAGCAGAAGGTAGCAGCATAATGTATTTATTTATTTATTTATTATTAAACAAAACAATCCCTGTCAGTTCCATGCAGTTTTCAACAGCTATCAAGAAGAGAGGTCATGTCATGGATTTTTGTGAATGTTTCTTCTTCTACATATGCATAAGTTTAGTCATCTAGTTCAAATGATATTCAGCTTTATTGTCAATGCACAAATGAAATACCAGTAGTCTAAAACAAAATGCCGTTTTTCCCAGTGGTGCAAATAACTGACATGTCCAAAGGGCCTTCATGAAATGCGTTGCGAGACTGTTCATACACATTTTAACGGGCAAAGTTGAAGAGCTACTCTCCGTTATTGTTTGTGCAAATAATATGCTGATTCATGTTCCCTTGCATTTTGCAACCATGAGGTCAATGGTTAAGCTCAATCTTTTGACGCAATCTTTTGATTTTCACCCAGCCTAGTCCATGGTAGGCGCCCGATAGAAATATTGTTTAATTTTGCGATTGAGATATCCACGCACTGGCGCCCCCCCTGCGACGTGTTCGCCCCCCGGTTTTAGAGCTATTCTAAATGCAAAAAGGCATAGAGGGAGTTATGACAAAACCGTGACTGTTAACAAACTATAAGCTATATAAGGTAGGCCCTATGCTAGGCCTATTACACAACACAAATTGTCGCTGGGCTATGCTGGCGACCCAAATAAAATCTCCGTTGGAACCAATGGCTTACACCTTACAGTATCAAGCTGCCACCTCTTACCAGTTAATAGTTTTGCATATCAGTAGTAATACATTTCACGTAGCTGTGAATCACGGAAAGGGCGAATGAAGTGGACACTTCTAAACGGAACCCAACCCACTGTACAGTAGCTCAAGGTCTGTGGCTAAAGCAGCCATAATGAAAGCGTTATCATTGTTTGGATACTTCACACACACGTGTTTTTTTAATCGCATAGACTACAACTACCAAGCTGGAATCAAAGCACATCGACTCCCCTCTCACACCCTAAACACGCACTTCGAACAAACAAAAAGCGCCTCAGTCTCACGGAATAGCCATAGGCAAAACTGTATCTGACCCTTGTAACGTTGGTACTAAATCATTCATCGCAAAGAATGATTTTTGTAGCACGTGCAACAAATATGTGTAGGTACAGCCCTGCCCTGAATACATCTCAACGTGCGCTCTAAAACATCTGGTTTAAATGGAGATTGTAGATCATCACGGGATCATAGACAGGTTATCTTTCAGGTAGCCTATATATTTTCCATTAAAAACCATCACGTAGCGAACGTGTTGTGGCTAACTCACTTAGCTCCTGTTAGTAGCCTAGGTTATGGTCATAAGCAAATGAGATGACAGTCGAAAGATACAATTAGTGCTGTTATCGATTTGCTTGGTAGCTTATAAACGCATTTATGGTTTTCTACAAATACATCAATAATCAAATTGGCCTCCATCACTCAACCATGCTAACGGTAACATTATTTTACCTACGTTCTGCTATTGATAGGATTAACGTAGCCTACCTGCAGTAAAAAACAAGCATGTCCGATAAACATTCTCAGATTTATTTCGGCTTCAAGAGGAAATGGGAATTACATGTCATGCAGAAATCATCCTACCCTTAGACGTTCTCTGCGGTAACGTTAAACTACTGTAGCCTACAGTCTTGTCCTTGTAGGAAGCATAGTGTCTTTCCAACCCATTTAAGATTAACTTCCAACAAAATTACGTCTCACTGCAACGATGCGCCATCTAGTGGACAAACGACTACTTATCGCCAATACTGGAAATGCAGCCATGATGATGATGATGAATATTTATTTTGGTTTTCTTTTAATCCTACTGAATTTGTAATTATGTATCGGCCGTTCTAATACCGATAGTATGTGGGTGCCTGTGTGTGTGTGTGCATGTGTATATGTGTGCACCACCATCTACAGGCCAATGAGTGTAGAGTCACTAAATGTACACATAACTTAATTTTTTAGACCCCCCCATGGATGAAATTCTACGAAACTTGGCATACCCCCAGAGAATGTCAGGTTAATCATACACATAAAATTTGGTGCAGTTCTGAACGTCTTTACTGAAGAGAGGGGCGATTAAAGCAGAATGATATTGCATTTTCATTTTTTACCGGGGGGGTGCAAATCACAAATGAGTGATTATGGGCTAAGTTGATGTGGGCCCTTGAGACCAACATACCATAAAAATGTCTTCATCCTCGGTGCCACGGTTCAGGTAGTTATTGAGGAAAAACTGCATTTTTTGGGTTTCGGGGGGCCCAGCGCGGAGGGGGAGTGGCCCCCGGGGACCAAACGAAATTTTTCCGTAAAAGTCTAGTGGGGCTACATACCCACCAAATTTCATGTGCCCTGGTGTTTCGGTGCCCCGGGTATCGTTGACCAAAATTTCAGGAAGTAGATGACGGGAAAAAAAAAAAAAAAAAAAAAAAAAAAAAAAAACTTTGACAATCCCTATATGACCGCTTCGCTAGCTTCGCTAGCGGCGGTCATAATGATGTGAAAGTGAAAGTATAATGTAACCTGCGTTGTGTGGAACCTACGCGATTCAGCCCTGCACACGCCCGGACTCGAGCCCGCGAATAGCACCACTCGGATCGGGAGGCGAGCGCGCTAACAATTGAGCCAATAGCCTAGGCGACTAGCTCGCATGCCAGCAGCACTATTGAGGCGTCGAGTGTGGTTTACCAACATTCCACAAGCACAGCTAAGCTAGCTGGCATCCGTTACACTAAGACATTCGAAAGGCCAACGAAAGTTAAGGTTGCTTTTGATAGTAGGCCTACTACTTAAAAAACTGGTCTTCTAAATGGCGATTCTGTTGTCTTTGAAAGGTTCTCTTATTGACGCATTGAACTGCAATTTGGATTAACACCTGCTTTTACAAGGCGGAAGTATTTAGGCGCAGAATAGACGTGCGCTTTCACGAGCAGTCTTTGTACATACCTTGGAATACATAATTAGGCGCTATTTATGCTTCCCCTCCCATCTCTTTACACTAAACTCCCACTTTTCGCTGGATCCTCCTATGAATGCATATGCATGACACGAAAAACGCAATGCGCCCTTTTCAGCCCCCGCGACAGCAGTTTGCGCTTTGACATCTTTGCGGCCTGTTTGTACATACCTCGCAATGATTTTACACGCACGTTGCGAAACAAATACGCCTGAAGTGGGCGCAAAAGCGTTAGTACATCTGGCCCTTAGTGAGCAGCCCTCTTCCCATCACCCCACATCTACTTTGCATACTGTACGTATTCACAGTATTTTTTGCCATGTAGTTTGGACACAGATAATTTTGGATGAAGATGAACTCGTTTTCAAACAAAAACAAAATAATGTGGATGAGATCTCATCATGACCCTCATCATTACTATGTGACCATTTAATATAATGTGGATGAGATCTATTTGACTGTTTAATATAATGTGGATGAGATTTATTTGACTATTTAATATAATGTGGATGAGATCTATTTGACTATTTGACTACTTTATAGTCACTATTGTAGCACCAATAATAGATAAGCAGCCTCATGTGAAGGGTGTGTCCTTTGAAAAACACAATACACAGTACGTAAGCCACCTCATAATCTAAAATGGTGTATGTTTCTGGATGACAACAACAGATCTCCTTAACTGTGTCAAATTGACCTTAGATTATCTACCCCAACTACGGAGAACTCAACAGGCCTCTTCTGTTATCTATAAACACAATGTGATCCTGATGTTGGCCAAGAAACAGAATGAACTTGGAGACTCTTGGAGTATACGAGGCTTTTGTAGATTAGCTTGTTATGGTTTGCATTCCCATTACAGGCCATGTAACAGCAAAGTGCAGAATGTCTATTGTAAGAGAAAGCCATTAAATATGTTTAAGCAATGCAAAAGCAAGCAAAGGAACCCCAACGGGCTCCAGGGTCAGGGATGCACATCTCAAACACACTGACAGCCTGACTTTGCATGTGTTTTCTCTGCACTGCATGTTGCTTTGGATATAAGATCCTGCTGTATGACAATGTAAATGCCTTTGTGTTAATTTGCCTTAAGGTTGGCTCCATAGGGAATGTGGGGGATATATATACTACAGCACACATAGTACAGGACAGAGAGGAATGCATGCGTGACTGTGTTGAGTGTGGGGATTAATCAACATTCATCTTGTGGAGAGTTTTTGTTACTCTGGAGTGTGTGTGTGTGTGTGTGTGTGTGTGTGTGTGTGTGTGTGTGTGTGTGTGTGTGTGTGTGTGTTAAAGTCGGGAAGGGGGGTAGTGGACATTAAAGAAAGAGTTAGTTGGAGAGACAGAGGAAGGGGGAGCAGAGAGAAAGACAGAGAGAGAGAGAGTTTGTGTGTAGAGAGGCAGGGTATGACCCTTCAGCATCACTTATGCAAGCCTTGCAGCTGCTAGCGTGAGTCCCCAGTGGGAACCACTACCCCACTGGACTGTGTCTTCAGGTTCACATAAACAATGTCACCCAGTCACGTTCCATAACATGAGCTCACTCCTCCACCCCCACTCCACCCCCACACTATTCTCTACATCCTGCTTCAATCTGCTTGAGTCATGTTGATGATTTCATATGATTTCACAGCAAAACCTATTAGAAAGCAATACAACTAACTTTAAATATGAGGAGCTACGGTTTACATCAATGAAACATTGACTTATCTGAGGGAAGAAATAACATTATGATTACACTGGGAAATTTAAGCCAGGAACCAAATGATCTACTCCTCCCACACAAACGTGATTAACAGAGAGGGGTCAAATGTTATACGATGATCTCAAGGTCAAAAATGTGGAATATGCTTCCTCTTCCAAGCTCAGGCTATTTCACCTTTCAATTGTCTGTTATTTCCCTTAGTTGTTATGTTCATTTCAGTGAGACAAAGACTCAGTCAAATACTCTGTGATACTGTGTAATTATGTTAAGAAGCCTTATAATGGCATATAGGGGATGTTAAATGACATCCAGTGTACAATTGAAATGGACTATTCCTCTAAAAAAGAATGAACACAAATGAACCCAATCAGCAGAATAAACACAAGGCTGAGACTGAGGAACAGGGTATGGTAAAGGTCAAGGTCAAAGTGAAGGTCAAGGTCATAGTAAAGATGACTGATATTTAGCAGACGCTTCAATGGTTCATCTGCTCCTTTCCTACGCATGCTGTACTCTGCAGGGTCCACTCCGTGCGTAGCTCGCTCAGGACCAAAGCGCTGTCAGGGAAATCTCCCAGGATGACCAGCCGAATCAACAGCAACATCTGGGGTCAGCAGCCAGAGCAGGTGGACAAGATCTTCCAGGCCTTACGGAAAGGTCTAAAGTGAGTCTAATGACTCTACCATGCATAGTTTTTTTTCTCTCGTTTTTGCCGTTTTAATGATCTGAAACAATGAGTCGAGTTTGTGCACTACTAAATTGAAGTTTGTATTCCACAGAGTCTAACACAGACACATTTATTGCTGTTATGGAACAAAGCAGTTATGTTTCTATTTTCAAAAACACACGCACGCACACACACACACACACACCCACACACACACCCACACACACACACACGTCCTTCAACTGCAGCAGCATTGTGCGGTCTGCAGAGAGTTGTCATGGTAATTGAATTTGTTTCTGCGCTGTGCTTGTAGGGAGTACCTAGAGTGCCATCAGACCGAGCTGGACTTCCTGTCATCCCAGCAGAGGGATACTAAGAGGAACTCCAGATTGGTGAGCAGGCCCTCACAGAGCCATCAATTCTACATGTGTGTGTTGCAAAGAGTACTTTACTGAAGACACAACAGTGGTTCACTGTGATGTGTGCACACATAGTTAGTTAATTTGTTATATAGATATTTGGTAACACTTTATTTGACAGTATCGACATAAGAGTGACATGACACTGTCATGACACATGAACCCTAACCCTAACCCTAATCCTGACCTCTAACCCTAATCCTAACCCTAACCCTAACCCTAACTCTAACCCTAACCCTAACCCTAATCCTAACCCCAACTTGTTATGACAAAAACCGAAAGAAACTTAATGAAAGAAGCATTATGTCATAAACGTTTATGACTTGTTTATGACACGTTCATGACAGTGTCATGTCACTCTTATGTCGACACTGTCACTAGATATTTAGACAGTCCGTTATTCATTTAGATTATCATCAGAAACCTAATCATCTTTGGGAGGCACTATAAACATTTATCACAAATACATCTTAAAACCATAGAAGTACATATCTGATAATGTAGACTACAGTTCGTTTCTTAAGAAGAAACGTCAAATAGCCTTTAACAAGCAAAAAATAGCAAGTCAAACCATCAAGAACCTTGACCAAAACCGAATCTCAGCCCAAACCTCGCACAAATGCCAAGCATATCTCTTTACTCTAAACAGCATCTAACTCTTTCTAATCATAACCCTAAATCTCAGCCTGTATTTATTCCTTGGTGTCAGTACAATGAGAACAATGTCTGAACCCACAAAAATCGGTATGTGTAATAGCCTACCATGTGCACATTTGCATGTGTTCAAGACTTCACTTTGCTTATGCACTAGTTAATTGGCTTAAGAACATAGCAGCCATTTTTCCAATTTCCAGTCTAATGTTTTCTATTCCTGTCTCTTCAGGCTTTCCTGTATGATTTAGAAAAGGTAAGACACTGTTTTGAAGTCTTCTCGTTTCCTAAAACCTCAACCATTCATTGCAAACTCTTTGCCAGATAGAAAGGAGCTTCATTAAGGGCAATCATCTTCAATAAACTCTAGGATCTATTTGAGTAATTCTATACAAGAGAAGGCAAAACATGTTCTTAGGAACAAGATTTGAGGAACTCGATATTCTGGCCTGTGCAATGTTCATGATTCTTCCTTCACCTCAAATGTAATGTGGTTTGGATAGGTACACCCTGACCCTGCTGCTCTTAAAAAGCTCTGTGGTAAAAAATTCACACTTGTATTTAGCCATGTCTATATATATAGCCATGTCAAGACAAACAATTTATCAGTGCTTCAAGAACGGTTCTTGATTTGACGTGAATGTCAAAAAGTGAGGATAAGCATGAGAAAGAGGATTATTTCAAATTTCTTGTAATGAACCTTTTCCTCTGACGATGGCAGGAGATCCGTGCTTTAGAGCGATATATTAGAAGACTGGAGTTCCACATCAGCAAGGTAACAATTTCCATGACAACCGGCCGGTGTCTATTTTCTTCCTGTCACTTGCCAGAACTCAATATTCTGAGTTTAAAGAAATAGTGTGTCATTACACTCAACCAAGGTGTTGAATTGAGAGAAGCTACACATACCAAGAGAAATAAGAACTATTCAGAAATACAAATCATAAAACGTCTCATGACTTTTAATAACATTTAATCTCTCATAACCCTAGAAAAAGAGATTGTTTTCCCAAAGGAGCAGTGGCTATAATGCTGGGCCTTTCTGTGTCTAGGTTGAGGAGCTGTATGAGTCTTACTGCATCCAGTGGCGCTTGTGTAAGGGTGCCATGAACATGAAGCGGGCTTTCTCTCTCTCACCGTCCACTCGAGCCTCGAGAGAGAGCCTGATGGAGCTCAACCGGAGCCACCGAGTCAGTTTGGAGGTACGGGTCACGGCCGTGATGGTCAGGCATGCATGCATGCGCGACTGTTTCCTGCCTAAAACACTAGCAGACATCTCAAAGCAGATCTATAGACGTTAGCTTCCACAGGTCATGTTCTTCCACTCATTAATCTTCTGTCCTGCAACAAAAACAACACAGCCATTAAAACTTATAGAAGCGCAAAAGATGGCGCCGACAGGCCAGGGAAGGTCAAAGAAGTGCTACTGTTTGACTAAACAAGCGTCCACGTGAGGGATTCCTACACAATCTGGCTAAGGGTAGTTAGTGGTTAACTGAACCAGATGGTTCACATCCCAGCTAAGAGCAGGACCAAGACACACTTAGACAGAGATCATTCAGCTACCACAAATGAAATTTCTTTGGAGAAGGCATTTCAGCTTATGTTACATCACGGTCCTTTTAGGATATTGTCTCTTTGACAAAAATGCTTTTAAGGTCTGTGTAATTTGGTAACTTTGGGTTAACATTTAAAACATTTTGGGTTTCCATGTGCAACAACAAACAACAAACAAATAAAAACGAATAAATAAAATGTAATAAAATGCTGAAAGATACTGTTCAGCCTTCATAGTTTGCCCTAGAAGTTCCAGATCTGATGTAAGTATAAAAAAGGGGTTACTGATCTCCTCAGCGATAGGAAGAAATACATTCTCTTAACATATGCATGCCATGTAGAGACACTGATGAGCCAGGGCAGAAGTATGACTTTAAATAAATACCCAAACGTGTGAATGTAGACTAGAGTCTAACAGCACTTCAACACCATTGCTAATTAGCAGCTCACAGTGGGGAGAGAAGCAGGTGCAGTGTGTCATATTGTGCAACTGATTAAGATGTGATTTCCAGGACATGTGTGTAGTCGAAGGAGAGCTGGAGATTCTCCTGGGAGAACTGCAAATCAAAATGAAAGGTAATTCAACGTTCAGACATATTGCATGTTGCAATGACAAAGACAAACATTGCATTTGTTACTCATAAAAAACCCACCCCAAATCCCCTCCAACAGGACTGATTGGCTTTGCAAGACTCTGTCCAGGGGATCAGTATGAGGTAAGATCTATCCTCCTTCTCCTTATCTCGATCTAACTGAGAGTGGTTCTCATTATCAAAGATGGAACATTTTGTTTCAGTAAATGATGAATGAATGTTCCAGTAAAAACACTCTTCTAGACATTCTTTGGAATTCAAATATCAGTGTTACACTCTTGACTGTAGGCTTGGTTGATCATGGTTGATATTGCTTTGAGGATTTCTCAATTGTTCGTAAACACGTGACTCATTACATGAAATCCATTACGCAACAGTGTACATGCACTCACTCACTCACTCACACACACACACACACCTTCAAACACAGGTTTGCTCAGGGTGTCCTCCCATGTCGCCGTGTGCAGGTGGTGATCCGGCTGGGCCGGCAGCGCTGGAGGATACGGGGGCGAATCCAGGCCGATGACAGACAGCACTGGGATGAAGAGGAGATGATTTTCCTCCCACACATTCACGAGAACTTCGAGATAAAGGTGTGAACCATGTGATGCTCTTTTCCAACCCCTCCAACCCCCACCCCCTCCACCCCCACCCCTGTGCACACCTGTCCAAACACGATGCCCCGTGAAGGTAAGCCATGGGGGCCAGCGATGACAGACCACTTCCAGTCTTGTTTTGAGTCTCTCTCTCTGACTTTGGCACTCAGTGCTGATTAGCAACGATGCTTGAAAAACCAAATGTTCCTCTAATGCCTCATAATCCACATTCATGTGAGCGTTTGGATAATATTTTAATGCCGATTCAAATCCAAAGATTCCTTTAAGTCCTGTTAAAACAACACTACAATGGCACAGATGCTAGAATCATTCTAGGCATTGCAAAAAAATCAACATTCATCATGAAACATTTCTCGGTCTTGGGTTTCAAGGCTGGGGCTGTCAGTGTCGTGGGCTTCAGTACTTATTAGTAGTACTTATTGCTGCACTAACAACATCCTAGTGGGACTTTGCCTTTATTTTACCTTGATTGTTGTAAGTCACTTTGGTTAAAAATGTAGCTAAATGACTCAATGTGAATGCTTCAAGGCTGGGACTGTCAGTGCCAGGGACCAGTAGAGGCTGGACTCCTGTCCTGACTGTCCTCTCAGGGTGCCCTGACCTGCAGCTGTGCTTTTCCGTTCCGCAGGTGACGGAGGCAAAGGGCCTGGGCTCCAGCTTGGTTGGCATGGTTACGTGTAAAAGCGCAGACTTCTTCATGGCTCGGCCTCAGCTGATGGTTGTGGACATTACAGAACTGGGCACCATCAAACTGCAGCTGGAGGTCATATGGAAGTATGTATGTTATGAGAATTTGAGTTTGTGTTATGTTTGCATGATGCAACCTGTTACAGTATGTTTGCATGATGTTTAACTTCTGTCAGTTTAGGTGTCACATAAGGTAAAAACACTAGCATAGCCTGCTTGATCATAATCAAACAAATATTCATCTGTGCCTTTCTATATAAGACTTTATATGACTCATGTTTCTTTTTAAGACTTGATGTCTCATGCTTCAGTCTTGCAATATTATATAATATATTATATTATGTGACATATTATTTAAAAACAGACTGTTGGATAATTGGACATTCAATTCAAACTTGGAGAGATTTCAGTGACCCAGACGCCACAGTTCTCCATTTCAAACACAAAAGCAGTGTCAGATCAGCAAACAGTCTGAGAATGCTGGAACGCGGCACCAAGCAGCTGTTGGAGATGTCAGAGTTCCATAGAATGCATGAAGGGAAGGGGTGTTTGTGTCGGCGATATTCACCCAGTTTCTCTGAGAAAGCGTCATGGGGACCCTGGCTCGATGTCATAGCTCTCACTGTAGCAAACAGCCCCTTGGAGAGGAATACTGTCACTTTAACATGATCCAGCTGTGGACGAGAACAGCTGATCACAGACAAAGGCTGTGGTTTTCATCAAACATCCAAACACACACACACACACACACACACACACACTCACACACACACACAGACACACACACACTTTCTTCACACACACTGTCAAACATCTTGACATGCCCACATGCTCACATGTACTTGCACTTACACATTCACATGTATAACAAATGCACACAGACATGCACATACACACGCACACACACACATACACACACACACACACACACACACACTGGCCTTGTGCGCTAAGACGGATCTGATTTCGCTGGGTTTACAGGGTCCAGGTGGAGGGCATTTCCATGGTTTTCGTTTACAGCTTTGGTAAATTAAACACATCTTTAAGCCGTGGTCTCTCCCTCTCCTGCTCGACCCCCCCCCCCCCCCCCCCCATGACAATGCTGGAGTTCCTCTTCCTGCTGGCTGGCTGTCCGGCTGTCGGTACAATGGCACTCTCTGCTGTCCGTGGGGCACCCTGACATGGACCGCCGGCAGCAGTCTCCTCACAGCAGCAGACGCTGGGGGAGAGGGTGAGCGAGTGCAGCCTGGTCTGGTCTGCTTCGGTGTACTGTACTGCGGATGGCAAAGGCAGGGAACTGGAATAAGAAAACAGAAACATTTCTGCTTAAGAATGTGTTCTGAATGGCTTGATGATTGCAAGCCTGTAAAACTTGAGGACAGAGGGAAAATAGAAAAGAAAGACAGCTGTGAACTTCATAACATTGAATTGCCCCACATTTGTTTGGCACCGGTGATTGTTATGCTAACATTGTGTGTCTCCAAATCTCTAGCGTGTGTCCGGACAAATGGGAAATGCTAGCTTAAGGCTGGGTTGGGCTTTGAACAGTCAGGGTGGTAGGATATCAGTATGCCCCGGAAGACAAAAATCGATTACCCAACATTGTGGACAAGTAGTCAGCTCGGCCTCCTCACTCACTCACACACACACACACACACTTTCTCTCTCTCTCTCTCTCTCTCACACACTTTCTCTCTCTCTCTTTCTCTCTCTTTCTCTCTCACACACACACACTTTCTCTCTCTCTCTTTCTCTCTACCTCTCTCTCTCACTCTCTCTCTTACACACACACACACACACACACACACACACACACACACACACACTCAATTTCAATTTCAATGGAGCTTTATTGGCATTACTCAATGAAGCAGTGTTGCCAAAGCAAACATATAACAAAACAACACAGATACAATATCTGTTTAAAAAATAAAAATGAAATACTACTACTAATAATAATAACAAAATGATAATAATTAAAAAGAGAGAATAATAAATGAAATGTATAATGATACATTATTACTATACATACTATACTGTATATTTATCAATGTGCTATCATGGGTATTGATTATTGATATAAAGCAAAGCATGTCACAATATGGGTTACTCACTTCTTCGAATTATGACATGTTAACAGGTACTGTGCAGCGAGTTTTACACAACTTGTATGCTCTCCCAACAAGTATGGGAGCTTGTTGGGAGAGCACTCCCTCAATCTCTCTCTCTCTCTCTCTCCTGTTTGTCCTGCAGTCCGTTTGACAGTGGGGAGATGCGGCCTTTGGTGTCCTCTGCTAGCCGCCTGTCCCTGCCCAGCAGGAAGGGCTCTGTGTACAGCTGGACTCCCCCGAACACGCCCAGCTTCACGGAGAAGTACTTCATTGTGAGTGTCCTACCTTCACAGCTGTTCTCCATGATTCTCTCCTTTGGTCTGTTTGCTTTCACGGCCTGACTGATTTCGCACTAAAAAAGCATGTTCACAGACAAAGAGACACACCCCAACAGGAGCACAGAGACGCACACACACACACACGCACGCACGCACGCTCGCACACACACACACGCTCGCACACACACACACACACACACACACACACACACACACACACACACACACACACACACACACACACACACACACACATTGTCTCTCTCTCACACTCATGCACATTGCATGTACACACAGACCCCCTACCCAAACACACACACACACACACACACATGCACACACACACAAACACACACACACACACACGCACACACACACACACAGACACACAGCAGTGCAGTTTCAGATTATTTTCCCAGAATGTTTTCCACCCGCCTCCGATTAAGGCCAGCGCAGCCCTGGAATCCAGAATGTGTCCCAGATGGCTGGGGGCTCATGTACGCATGCATGCAGTGTGTTGAGCACCACCAGATGAGAGATGACTGGAGGATGTTTTTGTCAAGGCCGCGCTCTGTTTGTTTGTGTGTACGTGTGTGTGTGTGTGTGTGTGTGTGTGTGTGTGTGTGTGTGTGTGTGTGTGTGTGTGTGTGTGTGTGTGTGTGTGTGTGTGTGTGTGTGTGTGTGTGTGTGTGTGTGTGTCTGACTGACAGTCCATGGTGCGGCAGATGCAGGACCAGGAAGGGGGTTCCTTCTCCTTGGGCTCCAGGGAGTCCAGAGGTGTCTCTCTGCTCAGCTACCTGTCCGACACTTCGCCGGCCTTCGAGAGGGGCAGCCAGACGCACATCAGCAAGCAGAGCTCACTCCACCTCAACACAGACGACGAGATCGCCAAGAGTCTCCCCGAGGAAGGGGGCGACGACAACGACGACGACGATGACGACGTCAGCGTCTGGCGAAACGATGACCCGGACACGGGTACGCCGAGCCCAGACGACACTGACCGGCGTGACTCCATACTTCTGTTCCAGCGCTCCAGCACCCCGGACATCCTCCGGCAGAACGGAGGCGGCGGAGAGGTGGAGGTGACCCGGCCTCTGGAGCCAGCGGACGCGGAGAGCAGCCTGAACACAAGCCATGACACGGACGCAGAGGTGGGCTCCCAGGTGGAGCAGCAGGTGTCCGCGGGACTCAAGGAGCCAGAGGAGGACCCAGAGGAGGAGCAGGCCCCAACGCAGCCCGAGGTGAGCCCTGCCCAGAGGATAGCCGTGGCCCAGAGGGTCGGCACCCTCCTGACCGCCTTGTCCGCGGCCTTGGAAGAGGAAGGATGCACAGAGACACAGCTGAGAGACCTGGGGAAGCAGAGCAGACACTTCCACAACATCTTAAAAGTGAGTGCTCAGTACCTGGTAGTGTGTGTCTCTGGTGACCTGACTGTCTATCTCTCTCTCTCACTCTGGCTCTTTTTTGACTTTTTTCCAGCCTTTGAACTGGCTGACTGGTATGTGTATGGTCATATACAAAGAGTAGGCACATTTATGTGTGTAAAATATACCAGATGTATTGCATACTTTGTGGCTGAGATAATTGGTTCAACTCCACGTGACTACCATCTGCTGTCTGTCAAAGTATAACACAGCATAGCAGCATAACACAGACTGTAAAGACCGTATATATTTTATGTGTAGCCTCTTCATTCATTAGTAACTTCAAAGTGTGTGTTAGTTCATTTACACAAATTACAAAACAATGCATTGGTAGGTTTTGTGTGTTTTAAATTCACATTCATCCATTTACTTCACAGAGGGATCTCAGTTTGTTTAAGACGTCCTCCACTGAAACGCTGGCTGTAGAGGAAGTCTTGGGGAGCTTCGACTTCCTGTCCACAGACTTTAACGCAGACGACATCTCTTGCATGGGCAGTGTTCGCCTCAGGGATACTGGGTGTGTGGCAGTATGAGCATCTTTTTCACATCCCCTTCAGACTTAGGCCTTTATAATAGTCCTTAATATGACACTACATGCCTTACCATTGAAATATATTTTCTCTGAGCTACAGCATGCTATATGATTTCATTCCCATAGATCTAACTTTAAGAGTGACAGACAGTTGCACTAAACACATATTTTAATGGTCCCTAGCATGCAACATTTCCACTGGGAGATGGCAGTGTTGTGATTCATCTGACATATCTATTATTGCTCAACAGCCCTATATTTTGACAGTCCAAATTAATTTGTTGTCTGTGAATATGCCACCATGCAGTCAGAGAAATGGCAGTAAGGCAGTGAGCAGAAGCTGGGAGGACTGAGTCTGTGGCTTTGGCTTTATGAAGTCCCATTCACACAGATATGGGTGAAGGACAACAGTGCTATAGGGCACACTAGAGTGCTTTTACAGGGCTGGAACTCGTAACATTTCATGTCAGACGTGCAGTCATACCAAAGCAATGTCAATTCTCTGAGGGCAGGTCAAGTGGTTCTCTGTGAGATCAATAGAGCTACTGCAGCCCCCTCTAGTGGCAGTGGATGTCAACAGTGTGTATGAGTGAGAAATCCAAATGACCTACTTCAAGGTCCTGTCAAGGCAATGTGTGCTCTACCTGAGATTAAACACTTTGGTCAAATTATCATAAAATGTGTAAGCAGACTAGCTGAGGTCTATGAGGACATGAGTTCAAAGCCCATACATGCAGCTCTAACACTCCAGAGTCAGATGCTAACTGAGCACAGAGAAGCTGGCTGGCTTGCTGGCTGGCTGGCTCATTAAAAATCTTAAATTAAAAACCCCGCTAAGCTAAAATGCCCCCCTTGTCGTGTCGCCGCAGGATCAGTTTATTTAAGGAGAACACACTGCAGAGCCTGGGGCTCTTGTCAGAGGAAGACTCCTCGCGGACAGAGCCAGAGAGCGGAGACGCCATCCCGCTGAGCACCGGCAGCTTCAGTCTCGACCAGAGCCTAGAGACCCACCTGAGCATCAGCGCTGTACTACTGAGGGTGACTTTGATTTCACTGACACTAGCCACAACATGGAGCATACATCACATCATCAACAACATTTTTATTCCACTGGATGAAAGCTATTTCTTTTACCTATCTTCTGTCATCTAAATTCATTTTGAGATCTTATTGCAAGTAGAGGAGCTCAGTGTAGTATAGTCCATCTCAATGACACACAGGTGTTTCTTTGAGATTTATTTTAACTGCATGTCTTGTGGATATCACTGCATTGCTTTCACACTGAGACCAAGGTTCATGTTCTTTCAGGCACTGAGAGGTTCTGATTCTGACCTTGTGCGCAAGGACATTCTGGAAGAGATATCAAGGCAACTCGAGGTGCTCGAAAAAATCGGCAAGCTATCCCTTGGGAAGATAGATGACTTCTCAGTACAAGACAGTAAGTGGTTTAGAGTATCAACATGACATTTCACTGTGACTTTTCTCTACCTCTGCATTTCATACACACAACAATTAAATAATTCTTTGCAAAGATATAGGAATATATAGGAATTTTATACTTTATACAAATGTAGTACATGTCATGTACATGTGTGAGCTAAACCAAAAATGTTTTTTGGCTTCTTCTATTAAATTTGAAAAAACATAAAACCATCTACTCAGAGGTGTAGTACTAAAATGAGGATGTAACCATAACAACCAGAATGTATAAAATGCAGACAGGCCTCCCACTCTTTCTTAACTGTCTGCTATCACACCATATGTGTGCTATGGTGTCAAAAAATACATTCTCACCTGTCATCCATCTCCTGCGATTCCATTCCAAACGTGCTGAGAGAATGTACATCACCACTGACACTCCTGTGTGCTGTGCGCTCTCCTGCGATCGTGTGACTGTGATGTTGACGTTCGTCTCCTCCTAGTCCTCCCCGCTGGCACCCAGAAGCAGAGGAGCCTGCAGGCCCTGTGGGAGGATTGCTCCGGCCGGGAGACCCCCTTCTGCTGCTCTGCCGACGCCTTCAGCAAGAGCCTCCGCAAGAGATTCATTCACAAGGTCAAAGCCAAACAGCCAGGACAGTCAGACGCAGGTACAGTTTGGATAAAACAGTTTGGATAAAAGCATCTATTAAACACCATAAACATAAACACTAATCAGCTAAATATTTTACATGGACAAATAATGAATTTCAAAGAAAGACATTTTGGTCATTGCCCTTTAGCCCTATATAATAAACACAATAAAAATGTTAATTAAAATGTCAGACATGACAGGGGGAAAAGTCCTGCATGCCTTGTTCTTTATCAGTGAGGAATGCAAAGCTAAAGTGCTGATGTTGGTGTCTGCAGTGTTTCTGCAGCTGCTCCAACAGATTCAGGCCAGCTGCAGAATGGTTCCCACCATCCTGTGCAACACCGACCGCGTCACTGTCTTCCAGTTCTTCACCTACCTCAACAGATGGGGTCTCACAGACTTTGGAGAGCACATCTCTCGCCTCTCCAAAGAAGGTAGGCCACAGCCAGGAGAAACATACAGAGCGGATTACATTTAAAGAGGTGTTATCTGAAGGGTTATCTTACAACAGTGAGAGGTTCTACGGCTTAGTTTAAAATTCACATCTGTTTCATTCTCTTTCTTTCATTTTTCTCCCACGTACATTGAAACACCCAACACACTGTGGGTAGGACATTTGATTGAATCATTAATTAAAACCTGTATTCTTGTTAGTCGGAAGAAATCCTGCTTAATTACAACTGCAGTATTGTAGTGCTATTTCATTGTCTTTCATTATACTTTCATATTCCCATTCCAACATAACAGTTAACATACCAACTGTAATAGCACAAACATTGTACTTTTCAACATGTACCAGAGGATGTAAAATGAAAACCTTAGTAATGAGAGACATCTCTCTTGCCCAGTGTACTTGCTGTCAGCCCTGGAGAGTCCTAAGAGGAGGAGAGCCCTTAAGAAGATCCGGGGGAGACGCATTGCTGAGCTGCAGCCTCTCAGCCGGACCCTGCGACTGGTAGCAGAGCTGCAGACAGACTCCAATCATAAGGTCGCCCAGGCTGCAGCCTCCTGCCTCTGCAGAATGTGTGGCTTCAAGGCCTTACGGGCAAAAGTAAGGGTACTTCACAACAGCTCATCTCAACCTGAGATATGTCTTTCTTCCTGCTCACCTTTACCATTTAATCTACTTTAAACTTCCAACTCATTATCTTTCCAACTAGAACTCAATGCCTCATCTCCTCATTAGAACAACGTGTTATTCCTTTAAACTAGCTAACTGGGTGATTAAAGTCACATTTGAATTAAACCAAAACGATAACCAGAACTTAAAATAGAGCTTCTGAATATAATTACATTTCTGCTGCTCCAGTGAGGATGTATACTCTTTTACATTCTCAGGCTGTGGTTTATTACACGGAGGTCCTGAAGGACAGTGACATCCGAGTGCAGAGGGCAGCCTGTCTGGCTCTGAAGTGTCTGAAGGTAAGTAACAGCTGAGAGGAGGGATCACTGAAGCTAGCGCCTCATGTGCTCAGTCAAGCCATGCTTATGGTCTCAAAGCCCAATGACCACCAGGGGGGTATTCCAAGTATGTGGTTTAGTGTCAAACCTGGGTAAGTTTAAGTTAACTCAAAGTAAGGGGTAAACGTACTTGGAATACCCCCTAGGACTGTTACTCACACATGTGCTGAGGTCAAACACTGTATAGGAGAAAAATAGGAGTTGGCTGTGACTGATCCGACAGGGATTAAAACGCTGTACACGAGCTGGCCTTTTTTTACGTTGCCTCCCCAGAATTGAGTATGTTATTAAAACAAACATTATAATAACCACTTGACTATTTTGACATGAAATGCATGTTTGCAATGTACTTATGTATGTATGTCCTAGAATGCCACACACATATTATCACATACACAGAGGCTCAGTCTGACATATGGGGCAGATCTTCCCCTGCATCCTCAATTGTATAACTCTCTGACACTGCCAGTATACTCTGATGCCCTATATTACTCATAATATGCTTCATGTTCATTATGTGTAAGATTCATGCAAACATCCCCACACCCAAATCTCATCAGGCCTCAACAAAAACTCAAAAGCAACTAAAACAAACACTTCCCATTTCTCATGACAACTAAAAAAGACCTACAGTGGTTTCAAAACTCTAACAGGAACCAAAACCTACCTGCTAAATATAACAACCATAGCCACCAGGGATTATCGACTGTGATGTATGTTTCCTAGGCAACCGAGAGTGCAGAACAGGTGGCTGAACTGTGTCGCTTGACTGATGAGGACCTTCGGAATGCGGCCAAAGAGACCGTCCTATCATTTGGTAACCTTTGACCTTCTTCTAAAGCCATGATTTCAATATACTATAGAAATGGTGACGACAAAGTCTTCCATTGAATGTCAAAGCTTCAAGTCAAGAGAAGAGCAATGAACGAATAATAGTGATTAGGACAATCTAACAACAACATAAGCCTTTCAGTCACAAACCAAATCTTAGTTGTAAAATGGAAAAGGTCCTGATAAAAAAGGTTATTGTAAAAAGGTCCTGATATCTCCTGTTCAAAAAGTTTCACTATATTCTTTCCAATTGTTTTGCAGGTAAGAAAGGATACACTGCATTTCAGCGGATGGAGAAGATTTGCTCTGAGTTACAGGAGGATGCTTACCAGAATTTGGAGACCGAAATCACAATATTGTAAAAAGAGATAGAAGAGAGTATGGAATGTGGACTAAAATGAGCCATGGCTCAACAGTGTGTACATACAAGCGTTCAATACCTACATGTTGTAATGGAGCAATTTTCTTTTCACTAATTCACAGAAGAAAAAATGATCACACCTCATTATTGCAATAGACTGTGAGTTGAAGCCAGTGAGCTGAAGCCAGTAAATCTGCACAGATCAGTTGCATAGCTGGGTCACAGATCTGCTCACACCGTGTAAGTGCTTAGACATTGGACAAAATGGTGCTTGACTAAATACATTAGGTATTTATGGCATGGGTCATCTGTCATGGTTGTAAACAGAGAACTATACATGATAAGTTATAATTGAGGTATATGGTATGTCATCCTTGATGGTTTTGAATGAAGTTCTAATTATAAGTACACACATGTATTATGGACAAGTTTTTGTACATTATAAAACTGAAAAAGGAAAATATTTATAAATAAATATTATATTTTACCCTTATTAACATATGTACACAAGAAACAACAGAATAAATGTATATAATGTGGTGAAATGGTGTGTTGTGACTGAGCATGAATCTGCAGAAGGGGGAGCATTTTCCATGTTATAAGTCAATTAAATGCTGTCAGGAGGACCAGCTGCAAATTGTCCTTGCCGAACATCTGCTTGACAGTTTCTCTTGCAACCGATGATTCTGTTATATCTATATCAAATAAATAGTTTACATTTTAATAATGGATGTAGACATCTCTGGATGAGACCAACCACTATTCTCTAAGCATGAGAGCCTTGGCATAGAGAGGTATATTTGGGCCACAACAATTGATTAATTAATTGATTAGTTGTCAACTATGTAAGTCAACTGTTCTGTTAATTTGTTTGTCATTTTGTTGAGGAACATGCCTAGAAATTATCGGACTGCAACTTCTTTGACTTGAATATTTTCTGTTTTACTTAGTCCTCCATGACCGTGATCTAAATATACTGAATTTTGGCAAAGCAAGGCATTTGAGGACATAATCTTGGGCTTTGGGAAACACAGATTGACGTTTTTTCCAGTTTTCTGACATTTTATTGACTCACGTTTTTCAGTTTTCTGACATTTAATCGATCAAACAACTAATCGATTAATCAACAGAATAATCAACAGATTAATGTACTCTGAAAGTAACCATTACTGGCAACCATTAATCCAGCATTTTACGCATATTCCCACAGGCGGTTTTCATTCCCACATTTAAAATAATCTACTTCCTGCGCAGGTGAGAGGGGGGTAGTTGGAAAATGCACTTTATGCTATAAAATCTACATTGCCCTTGTTTATTTGTGGTTCAAGGAGTTAGTGTGTGCCAGCTTTGAAAAAGCTCTGCAATTTTCACACACAAAGAAAAATTATTGTAATGCTGTAGAGAAGGTAGCTATACCATAACATCTTTCTCAGAGGTGACTATACAAAGGCAAAAATCAGCAACCCTACATTGATTGATGGTTGCTCTGACGTGATAATGCAACAGGCAAAATAGTTTGATTATACACGACTGAGGAAATGAACAGCCACTACAATAGAAAACTATTATTTACCTAGTAACAAGACCACATTTCTGTTTACACATTTGCGAGTAGCTCTGTCTCTGTGTGTGTGTGTGTGTGTGTATTCACTTAATTGTAGCCTGTTTACACAGGAAATGGTAAATTTTGTTGCATCGTAGTTTTCAAGAGGGAGAATATATTAATCCAAAGGTTAGATCTCAACAATAACAAATACATATAAATACAGTAAAAACTGTGGCTAATGTAAACAGCTGAGAACTTGTAAAAGTTTGAGGAAATTTATTTCCAGTGCTTTTTTAAAACCTGAGGCATTTGCCTCAAATTCTACTGCACAGCAAACCAGTAAAGGGATCATGGACATAGTAAATTTCAGTGTGCGGAGATGCATGTTATGATGAGCTTCCATTACCATCCACTAAATTAAAAGCTGTTTTCAAAAAAGAAAATAGCTGAAGACTTTGTAGTAGACAAGGTCACTAACTTCACAGCACAGAATGATAAACAATCCTTCTGAGTAAAAAAATAAAAATAAAACAGCACTGCACCACACAATGTCACAACAGGTCAAAAGATGTACTCTAATCTCGTTTAATGGCAAACAATTGTTTTCTTACGCTATGACAAATCACACGCAACACAATTCACAAGTATTGTTGGATTCATTGTCAAAAAGTTTCTTTTAAAAGCAGACCAGGCAAACAAAAACAACTAAGCCGCTGTGTGCCTGTGGGTCATTGGATGGCCACCAGCAGAAAGATTAACCCTCATCCGGATAGGTCCTCTGTCCAGAATGATGTAATACTGAGTGAGATCGAGTACAAAACTAAACCCTTTCAACCGAAAAGCTCATTAGTCTAAATACAGGGGGGCAAGTAATTTGAAGTGCTAAAAGCTCTCCAAACAGGTCATCTAGGGTAGTAGGTTGAATAAAAACAGCGCAAGGGGAAAAAAAAATGCACCATTTCATCTAATGACTTTGGTGACGTAAACAAGGGGCATGTCACACCTGTTGTTCAGCCTATGCTAGGTAATTCTTGTGGTGCATTCTCCCCATTATGAACATTCAACCATTTGGACTGCTTATCCCATTGTGTATAAAAAGGTCCTTGCTGAAGACACACCCAATCCCATATAGTCCAAGACAATCAGATCACCCTTGATCTTGCACATACTCCAATAATACATGGACATTTTTCCATATTCATGCCAAGCAGAATTTATGGTTAACACACCCAAAGGGTCACCAATAGAAATTGTCAGAGTACCTGATCTTGTGATGGGGGGGAATGGGGGATTTTGGGGGGGGGGGGGGGTACAAGCTGTATGTTCTCCATACATCTCTTAAGGCTTCCTTGCAAACCAAATCACTGTCAATCTAACCTGATGGAAGGAAGGGCGGTGACCCACTCAAGCTCGTTTTAATTTACACCATCGGGAACACTTCATTTAAAATGTTGGTAACAATGCATGATTTCTAAACCACTGGAAAAAAAGAGAAAAGAACCCTACAGGTCACTCATGCAGTTTTCATATCTGACCCCAGAAAGAGATCAACAGTACAAATAAAAGAGGTGAATGTGTAGGAGAGGGATAAGGTATGTCATTATCACATCATGGGCAGACAGTGCTATTTCTCAGCATTGCTTCACTCCTGGCAGGGATTTCCAGTGAAGGGTTCCAGGCTTTAGATATAGGCTAAGATTGTCCAGATTATAGCTGTTGAGCGAGCTGAGCTGATGCTCTTTAGGTGCCAACGATATTGGGATCATGTGCAGAGTCCGGCAGTGGAGAATCATGGCAGTGGTAGAGAAAGCAGTTTCCCCAGCAGCTGTAGCAGATGAGGAACAGTGCTGCCAAGAACACTAAGGCACAAATGGTGCACGGCTTCCTCTCCAACAAGAAGCTGAGCAGGTAGAAGCCCATGAACATGGAGTGGTTGAACCATAATGCTGGATTCAAAGGTTTTGGGATGAGGAGGACTGGGAGCAACCACTGCAGGCAGTACATGGTCTCTTGAGGAGTAAATGCACCAAATTTAAATGCCTAGTCCAAAGTAACAGGTGGAATGATGCTCACAATGAGATTGCCAGCCGCCACAGCAGGTGCATGGGATCAAGACTTCTCGGATCTCATGTAAGGCCTAGGGATAAAGCAAAGACATCAGGCAACACACATCAGTTCTCAAACAAAGTCAAGACTTACAATATTACATCCATTGTCATTTTCAACTGAGTTGCTATTATGTAAACTCATTCTACATAATATTACGCTAAAGCAACCAGATTTGTCTGACACCCTGTCTCAATAACAGGAATTTGAAGAGGTGTAGGCTACTCTCTTACCAAACTGCAGTGACGTTTGAGAAGTGGCCTGACTGCATTCGCGGCTCTTGTCATGTAAAAATAGCTACGCCACCCCTAGAACTAGTCAACTGCAGTAAAAGCCGTCAATCACACTTTTAGACAAGGATTCCATTGAAGTTTAACAGAGGACAGTCGAAGTGCTTTACCAAGTTCTCGGTTTTTTAAACAGTTAACTCATGTTAAAGCAAAACAATGACGTGTCTTAAATGGTGAGCTAGCATTATTGGTCACCACCATTACCGTAGAGTTAATAATGGAATATTGACCTATGTGCTATTATTATTATGCAGCCTAATACAGCCCGTTTCAACTTCACTGCTAGCGTCGAGGCTATTTAGAACCAAAACCGGCCACTACAAGTTCCCACCAGCTGAAATGCATTGCTCCCTTCACATTAGCCATGCTAACGTACAAGGTAAACTAGCCAGCACAGTCAGTGAGCCTGCGGAACTAACTATTTAGGGGAACGACAGCTAGCTTGTCCTTTTCGAGGATAGTTCCAAAGTCAACTTATGTAAAAAATGAATCGGTCTCAAACTAAACCTAGTTTATTAACAATAAAGACGTATAAACCACCCATCAAAGCAATATGGGCCACAACTAGCAGCATGCTATCTGCCACATACAAAGCATACCATTTGTTTTGCTAATGTTAGCTTGCTAGTTCTAGGTAGGTTCTTTGCCAATGACGCTTACTAGCCTCTAGCTACCTGATAAAGCTACCACTAGCTAATTACTTAGACACTCGCTTTCATCAGACTTGTATTCAGAATTGTATCACTTAATTCATAAGACCATGTGCATTGAAAACAATCGTGTACGTCTGTTATAGTATGCCACGCATTCAAACCTGTCATTCTCCATGTTCAACCTTGCGTATTCACAAAGCTGGACTCCATTGCTTTCGCTAGCAACTCAGATTGATTGCGCAGCTGCTGCCATCTAACCATAACAGTAGAAAACTTAGCCGTGCTAAAGAGGACCTCGTTGGTATAGCTCGTCTGGCGTTGCCTGAATTTAAACGAGTGATTTAACTCGTTTTTGGTGTAATTAACATGCAATTACAACAACATTTTTTCTCAATCGTACATTGTTATTTTTTTGTCTAGTAATTACGTGTCCACTAGTTTGATGCTCGTACGTCCAGCTGAGCATTTAAGGCATGGTATTGTCCATGCCTTCCACTTTTAATCAGGGGAACAGCAGAGCCCGTCTGGGAACAGGCTTTGAGGGATGAGCGTCAGACAGTAAGCCTCCTGCTGGTCAAATGCTGGAATTAATTAGGCTGTGCTGGCAAAGTTGTTTTGTTGGTTCTATTCTATGTGCAAGGGCTTATGTGAAACTAAAACTGCTCATTCTAAACGTTGTCAACTTATGATGGTGTAAGCCCTACCTTTGAGAAACATCACCATGTCGCAGAATAATGTTAGAGCTCAGAACAACACTGGATCTAAATTATAGCACCTTGCATGTTTGGCAACATACTCATGCGTGGAGGCTAACGCAAGTAAACGCAGTTTATCTTATCCACCTCTGAAATTTCAGAAGTAGAGTTTATCCACCCCTTTTAGAGTATCCACCTCTCAACTATAACCTCCACTATCAACAAACATGTTCTGAATGCCTTTTTTAAAAATCCGATACCGCATGGCGCAGTCCACCTCACCGTGATGACAGAAATCATAGTTTACCCTCTTACCCATTTTACCCACTACATCCGCTTACCTGCGACCTGTGTTCCACCATGACGCCTCAGACTTATTTGTTGTGCCCATCACTGCTGTAACAATATTTTGACTGGTAACAGTCTTTAGGCTAATGGCCATGTTCTCAGCGGACTGACTGCAACCAGAATGTAGGGACCTGCATTTGGCATTTTATTGAAAGTGAATGTTCAGTTGTAATTGTCAGTTGCCCTCATGAGAAAAGTGTTATGTGAAGCAGTGGCAGGACTTCCAATGTAGGCCTACCAAAGTGATGGAGGGGGTAGCCTAATGTCAAGAACGAGCCAGGTGAGGGACCTCTTGTACAACAGGCACATAGTACTCTGAACAGACAGGTTGTGTCACTGACCATGGTGCTGATGCTGCGCAGAAAAACTGGTGGTGGCTTCACCCAGAAAGGCAACATTACATACCTCCAACAGGGGAAGATGAGTTAGTGAGCCTGAGCCAGCCATGAAATTAAAAGATAAGCTGCACAGTATTCACAGTGCTTTATTCGTGACATAACGTCACACACAAAAAAAGCTCTCTGGTATGCGGATCATCTTTTAATTCTCTTGGATACTGATATGCTAGATCCTGCACCCATCCAAAATTGGCTTTGGGATGAGCATGGCCTTGCATTGCTTCGTATTAAACAAGCGGAGTACAGGCAGGGTAAAATAATTCCCCTTCACCAAAAATAATATAATTCTCTAGAATAGAGTAGCATGACGTTTGTTGGGTGCCAACCAATAAAAATGCAGTCCTCGATTCTGGCAAGAGGTTGTTGACATTTGAGGTAAACAGCCAATCAAATACACCCAATTCTCCTGAAGCGACGTTGTGAGCAGATAGATTAATGTTTTGATCTGAGCCATGTGAGCCATGAGAGATTTGTTAAACATAGACTGGATGAAGAACTTGTAGCCTAGAATGCAAAGAGATTTAGCTGAATATAATGAAAAGTGTAATGTATTATAGACCTAATCAAGGACTGCTTCTTTAACTGTATTTTATCTGTGCAGGTTTTAATGATATAACGCAGGCTTTCATAAGATGAGAGTGTTTTTTTTGTATCTTGGACACAGTAATGCTTATGGTTCTCTCTGGGCTATCTACATATTTCAGTATTGTCCTTTTTATCAGGCAGGACATAACACTGACAGCTATAATGTAGTCAGGGCAGAACATTTGATCAGCTTCATTAACTGGCTTGGCCATGTAATATTAGGTGAGCTGCTCCCATTCTCGGTTTCCTGCCAGTAGTGGACCTGGGGAAAGGTGAAACACAGCTACTGACACTTCAGTTAACAGCTCTTGTGGTGAAATATATTTGTCCTTGGGGGATTGCAGAAATGTCCAAAGTGCTTCTGTTGAATGCAAAGAATGTGATTGAAAAGGTACTCGTAGCCTGAAATCCATTTTCTGTCGTCCCTTTTAGCCTAAGATGTTTCTTGTGCTTGATTTCACCCAGTGACCGACACACTTAATGCTGCTTTTACTTGGCAAGCTAGTAGAAAAAACAATCATTACTGCTGTTCTGTTGATAGACTTTTATTTAGTGTACTACCTCTTGTGTTCAGCAGGTAAATACCATCATTAGACAAAGGGATGTCTTCTGGTCTGCCTGCAAGCATAAATAATGCAAGTGAGTGGCTTGATTCAACACAGTTTCCATGGCAATCTGTTCTCTCTTAATTTGTCTTGTGTTGATATACCAACCTCTTGAGTTAGATTTGAGTCCAACAGAGATACCTCTACACAGTTTTGGTGTTGGCTGATAGTCTGGTCTCACAAAATGGCTCACCTGAGGAGTCTTCACACTGGTAATATCATCCAATTTGGGCGGACCATTTTAGAGTGGAGTAATAGTGGCCTAGCCAATAATGCTAAAATGTACAATTTGTAATGGTAGTTACCCCAATCTCATTCCCCCAACAGGAGTTATGATGACTGAATCAACCACCCAATACTGGCCATTTAAATAACTGAATTGTGATAACACTTCACTCGTTGTCTGCTGTGGAAAAGTTGGCTGCATGATTATTATGACCGCCGCGCAGCGAAGCGGCGGTCATATAGGTTTAGTCAGAATTTTTTTTTTCTTTTTTTTCTTTTTTTTCTGGCATGTCCAAATTTCCGTCAATGATTTCCGGGACACTGAAAGACCGGGGTAGACGAAACTTGGTGGGCATGTAACCCCACATGGATAGCATGGAACCATCGTTTTTCGTTTTGATCTGTAGCCCCCCCGCTGTACTGGACCCCCGAAAGGAGGGTAGGGCAGACACAGTTTTCTGTGAATATCTTGAGAACCGTAGGGCTTAGGATGACCAATTTTTTTCGTATGTTTGCTTCCAGGGGTCATGTTAACCCATTCCATGTGCACACATGTGCATAAACAGATAATCATACGAATGACACATACTCACACAGTAGACATATGTACGCATGCATGCACATGCACAAACACACATACGCAGGCAAACACACAAGCACGCACACACACACACACACACACACACACACACACACACCCACACACATAAACATAAACGTGTACACGCACACATGTACACAATTCAAGAATTTCTCAGAATTATGAACAGGCAAGATGGGGGTGAGGTTGTATAAAATGAATTTTACATGTGAAATCTATGAACTAATCATGTTTTGGTACTTGCTGTCTAGCAGATACCAGTGAGAACTGAGTGTGGATAATGCAATTTAGTGAGACAGTTAGAATCATATAGGCCTTTCAGCATAATTTATTTTTGTGGAAAGAACGTGCTGGACTGGGCAGCGGTCATATTTTTGTACCGCTCTGCGGTACATCTAGTTCTGTCTCAGTCAGGGTGTATCAAAATCATAGCACTGCATCTCAATAACCCTTGATGATATCATCCACCACAACATGAATTGTAACCCATGTGCTCAGAGCCATGATCTACTCAGGATCCTGGTTAGATTACATCATTTTGTTGTATAATTCTGCATTAGCGAGAGAGAGAAAGAAAGAGAGAGAGGTCATGAAATGCTATTAATGTGAACAGGTATTGATGTGATTTTTAATAAACAGATTTACAGTAGGCTAATGAGCGCATCATCTTTTCTTCAAAATAATTGGGTGAAGCCTGGATCATCTGATGTCCTTGATAGCCTAATACAGATAGTAGGCTATCATTCCCTTATCTCCTCAGATGACGCCCTTTGGTCATATTTCCTCAAGAGGCTTTTTCTTCTGAGGAACTGGGTCTCCACGTATTGTTGCATTCGTGAGTAGAGGGACCAGTGTTGCCTCTCGCTTTCATATTGAGCAGATTTGCTCCGCGCATGGCGTCTCTCCCGAGAGGTCTCTTGCAAAGGTCTCTCTCACAACACCCTGCAATCCTTCCCCCCACTCTCTTTTATCACTCGAACATCGATAACCACAGGTAGGTGTGCTTACAGCCATCCTCATTTTTGATGTATGCTCATTTACACATAGTAACGCTCTCTCAGTGGAATCTTGATAAGATCCGGTTTGACAAATTGAAGATGTAGTCGATAAAGTAGTATTATTGGAATGGGCATCAAGGTCATATCTGGTTTGATTACGCGACACGTTAACAATCCTCAAAACACAATGTGTTTAGTTTTCAAATTAAAACTGGAGAATGGGAGGGTGGTTTTTGCTTGGGGTTCATAATGCCCGGTGCAATTTATTGCATTGAAATTCAGTGCTTTCCGAGCACATACTGACAACTTTGAGCGCGACGTAATCAACTCCTTATTTCAAATAGGTTACGGCACATCAAAGCTGTGTTTATGGCTCTCCGCTCCATTAATCTCGCTGAACTGACCGCGGTAGTAGATGCGATGCCGGCTAAGTTGAAGCAGGGTGGAGAGGCGTTTCTGTCGTAATCTTAAACACAGTCCTTGACTTCAGCGCTCCAAGTCAATCGTCCTCGTGAGGTAAAACAGATTCTTTCTGTAATCAGAACGTAATTCCTTAATTTGACATCGCAGTTGTCGACTTGTGGATAGGAACAGAGTGCGTGATTCATGAGCAGGCTATTGGTATAGCCTATTTTATTGCCAGTGGCAGTGGGCTTTTAACACATGCTGTTTATTTTTTGCAACTAGAGCTATAAGCTTTGCTTGGAGTTGTCGACGAACCTTCTCGTGAAATACCGTTTGTTTTGCATTCAAAGAAAATCCCATGTGTCACTGGCCGTTTTACCAAACGTCTCATGGTTGACTTATTCACAGGTATCCGCAGGTATTCGCAGATGTGAAAATGAATGGTGGGAGGTTCTAAAACGACATGGTCACCCAGCTTGATTCTAGATGGAGTCTTTGAATGCGGTGGAGCTCCGTGAATTGGGGGATGGTAAAAGGCGAGATGCCCACGAGGCCTCGTCGCCGCAGCAGCCCTCGCGGTCAGAACCTCGGACAGCGACTGGTGGCTTCGAGAACGCGTCCTATCAGGATGAGGACGAGGAGATAAAGTTCCCCACCGGCTCAAGACAACACATCCACGAGTCTATACCTCACACCAGAGACCGGCCGATTCCCCCAAATCTCCAACGGGATGAGCTCTCTCCCCGATCTGACGATGACCAAGAGTTGGATTTTAGTGGGAGTACCGTGGACTATGGATTCATTTCTGCTCTGGTGTTCCTGGTCAGTGGAATTGTCCTGGTAGTGATTGCCTACACCATACCCAGAGAAGCTAAGGTCAACCCAGACATGGTGACAGCTCGCCAGATGGAAAAACTAGAAATGTACTATGCACAGCTTGGTTCCCATCTGGACAAGTGTATAATAGCAGGTCTTGGGCTGCTTACACTTGGTGGGATGCTTTTGTCAATCATGCTCATGGTGTCAATATGTAAGGGTGAACTGTACCGCAGGAGGACTTTCGCCATGTCCAGGAGACCCAGGAAAACCTATGGATCTATAAATCTTCGAATGAGGCAGTTGGAGGGTGAGGGCAGGGATACTCTTGTGGACTGTGAACCTAACACCACCTGCACTGGTCCAGTCAGTGAAGACAACACTAGCCAAATGTCTACTGCGACAAAAGAACTGTAGCACAATTGTCTGCACAATTGTTTTCAAGGGTTATTTCTTATCTGGGGTTGTTCTAAGACAAGCATGTGAAGGTAAGGCGCATTTCAGACATGTTGTTTGAAATAGTAGGTCACAGGGATAGCAGGTTAGAGAGAGTACAATTTTCAATCAAGAATGTTATCACAACTGGATAAAATAGCATTAGGATTTAGTTGTTGATCAATGCAAAAAGCACAATAAGTAACCACAGAAAGAAATATTTACACAAAAACAATAATGACATAACATGCTGCAAACTAACAGCTATCTGCTTCTCAAGACTTGAAATATATATCTGTATAATCTACTGTATATCAGATTATTAATGAAATCATGTACATATTTTCAATATGTAAGGTTGCCTTAAAAAACACTGTCACTGTAAATTGAAATCACAATGCCATGTAGTAGGTGGTCGGTTTGTGATTCAAGGATTATAGGACAGTTGCTGTATAACTTGGATGTGCATAGCAACAGAATGAAACATGTTCAGTGGGTGAGTATTATTCAATTCATAAAAGTATAAAAGTCAGTGTCTAACTAATTATCCAATAATGTTAAATATTTGTAGGTGGGCAGAAGTCTTTACATACATAGCGGAACTTGCTCCCAAGTCAGATTGTTACTCACAGGATGTTGGATTGTTTTAAGACAGTACAGTAATTAATTATCCAACCATAGCATTCTGTGTAAAATAATGTCAAAGAATTTGTATACTCACAATTAAGAATATTAACAAAGGGGAATGAGAAAAGAAAGGTTTCTTTATAGATCAGTCTGGATTGTTTCAGAGTGTCAACACAATCTGTGATTTCCTATTGGTCTCACATTAGTTTAATTTGTCATAATGCTGTTTACATGCATATTTTTTTATATCATCTAAAAAGGGCATATTTAACATATCCCTTATTAAACTGTTAGCATCTGATGAATGAACTACTTAACACAGCCACTGAGACAGAAACAACAGCTCATTCAGCTAATGTATTTTTACACAAGCACGTCTCACAATTCTCAATGTTGTCATATACACAACCCTTTTGGCATGCTATCACCTTTAGGTTTATTATGTCCATGGCCATCAGAGGGGTTATATCAATGCATTAGCGTAACTATTGAATGTTAATGTCAACATCAAAACAATATTCACAGAAATACTTTGAGCTGATTTGTTTTTTATTTGTTTTCCTTCTATAAGCTGTTAACTACACCTAGGAATTATAATGTATAATGTATAAAGTATAATGTTGCTATATTATAATGTATTGCAACAGCCTTATTTCAGTGTAATGTGTAGATCACGCCATGGTAGTGGACTATGGGGGCCATTTTATAGGACAATGCACTTGTCATCAGGATCATCTCTTTATTTTCAATTAATTGTATGACACCCAAAGGCAGAATCTGGCACCATCAGAATATAGGCCCAAAACTGCTCAAGAGATGTAGTTGCATGGAACTGAGAGATAGAGAATTGAATATAGGCAGAAACTGTAGATTTACGCAAGAGAAATGTTAAGAACCACATGAGAGAATGTGTGATGAGAACAGTCTGTAGAATGATGAAAGTTTTAGAACAGAGCACACAACCGAATGAAAGCAGCCCATCTTTAAACTCATTTGCAACTGACTTAAAAGGAAACAGCAGAGGATATAATGAAGAAGGTAACATCAGACAAAATACCTGGCTATAGTTCCTGATTTATAAGCAAACAAAAAATGCCTTGTGTATCCACAGTTACCTGCTTGTACCAGCTATTGTGCCTATAGACATATACTCTGAAAATCACCATTTATTGTAAATTTGTTCATCAAACTAATAGTGAAAATGTTGGCCTTTCTTGTTTGTTATTCAGCACTTAGATTGCACTTCAAATAATTTACATCTCAGACCACAGGTGACAATGGCAGCCTATGTGAGAGAGTGCTGTGTTTAATCTTGCATTATTATATGTAATATTTTGGTAGTGTTGATGAGTAAAGTGTCTTGATATCTACCATGACATTTATGACATTAGTGAGATGGATTATAGGTGAATGGTGAAAATGACATCATAATATATGTTTACAGATGTTTTGTGATCATATCACAAGCTACACTTCATGGATCGTATCACCTGTGTTTTTTGTGCGCTTGCCTCTACGTTAGCCTGATTCTCATGTTGTCTTTGGGGTAGGCCTACATAGAGTCTCTTGTAAAGGTTCACTGGACTGGCCATTACAATCAAATTGATGACTGTTCTTTATATTTATTTGTACAGCATATTTAATAATTTATTACAGAAAACGGGATGCGGCACTGATTGTTATTGAGGTGTTGAATTAAAATGAACAAACTGAATGTCCCCACCAGCTTGAAAAATGATAGATGTTGTCTTTCTTTCTCAATGCAATACAAAGCTGATACAGCAATATAACTTGTACACTCAAGGACCATATCAACCCTAATAGGAATGTTTCCTCAATTGGTTATATGTAAACCTGTAAAAGGTCAGGAGAAATTAAAAGCCGATTATTGCACACAGCCTTTGTGACTTTATTCACAAATTAAATCTAATTAAAAGCTTGTACTGGATATTGCTTATGATCTCAGCATGCTCAATTAGACTGCCCTTGGAGTTAATGCACAACTGCAGAGGACACAGGGAGTAGGTGACACAAAAGCAAAGAGGCCATGTCCATGTAGTGATGTTCTAAAGACTCAGCTGAAGACTCGGGGACTAGGTCCCTGAGAAAGTCATTTCATTTCAGAAATTAACTATTGTTCACTAGTGGCATTCAAGAGTACACTTACCCCCGGTTTTATTAACTGCATGATGTGACGTGGAATGACCTAACACAAGTGAGTTTGTGGGTTGTCTTCAACCAGTAAATTATCTCAGTTATTGAACAAAACGTTCAGGGTTGTCACTGTCCAACTGAGTCCAGTCCAGCCGTAACAAAAGCTAACATTTAAAGAATGTAAGCATATATCTACAGAGTGTATTTGCCATTTAACAGACTCTCATCTAGAGTGACTTACTGTGAACTAACTTACTACAGGGACAGACCCGCTAGAGCAGCCTGGGGTTAAATGCTTTGTTCAAGGGTACAGTGGTTGCCCCTGTGATTGAACTCACGGCCTTCTGGTGTCTCACTTAGGCGGCCAGATCACTAGACCGCACAGCCAGGTTTCCACTTTTGTAAAACTATTCTGAATGTTTTATAGGGTTCTTGGCTGTTATCTTGACAAGAAAAAAATGGATTCAATAGTTTAGACTGAATATGATGTATATTGTTTCATCTAGAAAGAGTGGAAGGCTGGCACTGTGTTCAGTGTGTGTTTGTGAGTAGTTTACTGAAAGCAGTGATGGCTATTCTTTTTCAGACTTTAGCTGGATTAATCCACCATTATTAAATTAGCCTTTTGTCAAGCTGAAGATTTATGACAAACAGCTTAAACGAACGGAGAACAATGGATTGTTGTGCATTTTTGTGCATGGTGAGCTGATTGATTCAAACCCTAATGGCGTTCTGCCTAAAGACTGTAAGTCATTTACACAATAGTGTGGATGTATTAGCCTCTGAAGTTGTCTCTGGAGCCTGATAGTCCTATTACTCAATGTATGTGGAGCTTCAATTAAGTCATTGATATCAGGTTATTGATGGGATAGTCTGCAGACTAGGAAGAAAAAAGTCCCTCTAAAATAGCTTCACATCGAAGCATTGCATGAGCTTCTTACTACCATTACTTTTCATCACTCTCTCTCTCACTTTCTCTCTCTCTTTTCCTCCCAGTTGTTTAATAAATACCACATGGCCACAAAATGAATTGGCCATGCCACAGCTGAGCTCATCTGTGGGCAATCCGAGCTCTCTCTGTCTGTACACCCTGCCAGTCTCTGACTCCCGTGCTCACCCAGCGGAGCCATTTATCTCTGCCGGGGTGGCACTGACAGGCAGAAGCACTTTGCAATGTTTAATTACGTGGTGATGGGATGTTATCGTAGCATTCAGTAGCAAAGCAGACGGTCAGTGGACAGCGACACTTAATTATTCCACCACATCAGTATTTAATAGGACAGATTGGTGGACACATTTACAGAAGCGAGTATAAAAAATGAATGGAGCGAAACTGCCAGCAGTGTTTGTTTGTGAAGGTTTACTGGACATGCAGGCAGTCATCCTTATTTCACAGTAATCCCATACCTCTACCTCTCACGTTCTTGATATTTTTTAGAGATGTAGCAGAGGACAGGCCATTAGCAGAATTGATTTCCATTACATCTGCTTCTACCTCCCCCACAGATAACAAATAGTCCCGTCTAACTCATGAACATGTCACCATTTCGCTAAGCCTCGGTGTCTGTGATAGACTGCGTGCTCAATAGAACATCCATAAAGCAAATGATATGCAGAGATGAGGCCCAGGCATGAAATACAGTCTAAATGTAATTGCTTCATTTACATGAAATTTACAGGATTCATTCATGAGATTGATTTCATTTACCTTATCACATAAATATTTAAAAGGCGTCTTGGTATGCTAAATCTTCAATAGGCATATAACCTAAGGGTGCAACGTTTCTGCAGAACTCCAGTTTATTTCAGTGGAAATTTGGCTAAAAAAGAGCCTGATTGAATTACATCCCTATGACCTTTTTTCGTGCCCTTGCAACAAAAAGGAAAGAGGACAGAGAGGCCATTAAACAGCAAGTAGCCTACTTACTGGCCATATGGAAGCCCCACTCCTTCAGGTGCTTAGCTACTGTATGTCATCTTATGTACAGTCTGGATCAAACAAGCTTCTGTCTGTACATTGTGAAAACGCTTGTTTAATGTTTAGGACACAGAGTGCCAATCCCGGCATGATGAATCAGAACACAGGCAAGGCTTTTGCATTTGGGCCAACAAGATAGTTTGCAATAGGACATTCTAGAATCAGGCAGCATATCAACTGGAACAGTTCAGATGCACAGCAAGCTTTCATTCACAGCCTGGCTATTTCTCAAACTATAGATGGAGAAGGGTATTGCAGAAATAGAGGGAGACTGACACTAACACTAACACTGACAACTGGAAATTCACCTACAAATCTATCTTCACACTTCCCAAACAGCGTTATCCATACAGTGCATCATGTTTTTAAACTGATTGATTGGTTATATTTACAGGCACACACACTATAGTGATGGCATTATCTCATTTTTACTCCGAGGCAATTAGCACAGCAGGAAAATATCTACCCTTCAGCATAAAATTTCATGCTTTTGCAAATGTGTCACGGTAATTAAACCTCTTAATTTGATCACTTTGCAGGAGCATAATTGCAACTTTCCAAAGCCAACCACTGAATTAGCTCAAAAAGGCATTTGACTTACTACAAAAATTAGTTTGTCTAGACAACTATGAATTCAATTAAGATACACTGCACATGATCTGGCACCCATGAAAGGGAAGGATATCAAGTAAGCTATAAGTTCACATGCCAGCGTTATCCGAGTTCATTACATGACCATAAATATCTAGCTCTACACATTATATTATAATTATTCCATACTTCACAATAACAAACAGCACTCATAACAAACAGCACTAAAATCTAGATGGACTATGGGCTAGCTGGCATCTAGCTGCATTAATATGAAATGCTCCATTTCTGGGTATAAAAATATATGGGTAAAAAAAATAATCATGTGGTTAGGTCACAGTTAGCCTGTTCAACAGAAAGTCAGGCCACTATTTATGTCTGACTGAGGGAATAAGGGTGATATCTTCATTTCAACACATGGTTTTATCTTTGCACAACATATATTTTTCCTGGAAGCAAGTTAATAGAAATAGATACATCATGCATTTCCTTTTTTATTGGGACTGCAAGCAGTTTCATGACGCCTCTCAAATATCTAAATACCATTGGGCTTTATTATTGCTCCTTTCTCGTGGTGGAGATTGCATGATCCTGAAAACCATTATTTATGCTGGGAACCATTTAATACCCTAATATACTTCCACCCAATAGATAGATGCTAACATCTACCCGTTAATAAATCTCTCTCAAACTAAATGAAGCCCTGTCCTGTGAATTGCTGGTCTCCTTCACCCAGTGTAATATTTCCTTTATAATTTGTGACAGAAAATAATGAACTCTGGCATTTAATGGTTATTTGATTTTTTTATCTGGTGGTATATTAGACATGTGGTTAAAATATATTGTTACAAGATGTGAGACTTGAGGATTTTTTTTCACCATCAAGAGACTATCTCCAAAGTCTTCAAACAGAACACACAATTGACATAAGGTGTGAAATGAATTAGTCCTTTACTTGCAAACAAAGACAGAATGTAGAGTTGTTACCAGTTTTTACATATGAAATTAAAGTGTAGAAGTTAAAGTCTTAAAGTTTGGGCTAGGCATAAACAACTAAATTAAGAATTTTGGTCAGTTCCTCAACTTCAATGAGAAGTTTTAAGTGAATGGAAAGCATTTAAATAGATGCAGCCCAACAGTAAATTGCTAACAAGAAACCACACAAAAATGGCAATTACTCGATCACAGCAAGGCAATCAGAGGAGGATAATAACCAGGATCTGAGTAGCAAAGGCAGGAGGAGACATTACACCAAATATATGGTTTGCGTAATGTTTGACAACAACCAGCAAAGTCTGTGAGAAGAAACTAAGAGTTTGATAAGATAGGTTTGTTTCATTATCCTAATGGACCTAGAAAAGAGTCCACCACACTATAAGACCCACAGAATCTTGGTCTAGAAGTAAAACATGTTATGTGATTTGAAAGCATTTCCAAATTATTCTTTGTTATGGAATAGAATAATCAATATCTTACTTCCAACGTTCCCCAACTCTCCTCCTACACTGGTTTCAGCATATGCGCCACACAGGTAAGCACACAGGATGCGCTAAGTATTACGTTTGCATCGGTGTACTGCATGTGCAAACCCGGTGTCAGGAAAGCACTGTGGCTGGTTTTTGTTAGATAGCGTTTATTCTACACACCACACATAACAGGACTGCTCTCAGTGTGCCACCTTCAGGGTGCACAGTCCCAGGAAGGCTGTGGAGAGGAGGAAGTGTTTCTTTCCCTTTACATGAACATGTCATCGTATCCTGGGGGAGGCATGTGATCTGGGTCTGGGCTGTAAAGGAAGAAATTAACACATATTTAAACATATTAAGCTTGACATCAGGAGATTTTTAATATTACGATATTCTTATTTTAAGTGTTTTAATATTTAACTGCAAAACTAGCTGTGCAATATCTGTAATGCAGGGATTCCCAAACTGTGGTACGTGTACCACCGGTGGTACACGAGCATCCACTAGGAGGTACGCAAGTTGAAAAGGGCAAATGTTTTTTTTTCTTAAGCCTATGTTCTCGTTATTCTTTGTGCTTCATAATGTTGTTCTCCACACTGTTTTTTAGTGTGAGAGCTCATAGACCAGTTGCACATTTTGATTTTGTTATTTGTTATCATGTAGGGCAGCTAATTAGCCTAAGCAAGTGCGTCAATAGAATGTGTTACGTTGATGGTGGGGGTATGCGAGCCGAGTCAGGATGAAGTGGTGGTACGTGGGGGGGGAAAAGTTTGGGAACCACTGCTGTAATGTAATGATGATGATGATGATGATGATGATGAGCGTGAGGCATGAGGCGGTGTGGAGCTATTCTCACCCAGGTCTGCGTCTCCCGACGGGGCCGAACGGGTCGAAGCGTGCTCCAGGGGGCACCGCACCAGGGGGCAACACGCCACCGGAGGGGTCGAACCCTGAGCGGGGAAACCCCTGCCGCAGTGGGTCGACAATCATCCCTCCAGCTCGCCCTCTACAGCACAAATAACCCACATCGTCAATTCAAAATCAAATCAACACATAAAATGTTCAGTTTTCCATTACAGTAAAGTCTTGGGAATACAAGAATATGGTATATATTGTACCTACATAGTACAGGTCCAAATTACATAACTGACAGGACACCTAAACCAATCAATGCCAGTTATGCTGGTTGAAATATGTATAACACAAATGTACAGGGACCTGCTAAATTCTTTGAAAAGACAGCATTTTAAGCAGCATTAACTAGATCTTTTTCAACCAGAATGAAAGAAAATTACCCAAATGGGTCAAGATCTGATCCTCCTGCAGCAAATGGAGCCAATGGATCTGACCTAAGAGATGACACACATTACCACATTACATAACAGCATAACACATTTAATGTCCTTAACCCACTTACACGACTAAGTGCAACAACTACTGTGGGGTTGAGGCAAAGGTACTGACATTGATCAATAGAGAAAAAAATAGAGAAAAAAAATTACGTCAAAAAGAAACAGATAGACGTCAAGACAAACATGAAGTGGTGAGAAACGGGTACACTAGTATCATCCCATGTAGTTTGTAGATGTAGTGAGAGAAAAGTAGCAAAGTAGCTCACAAGTTGCCATCTGTAAGCCTGTTTCTAGTTTAAGATTATTCTTCTCAGACATGTTTTCTTTAAATAAATAAAAAAAAAAAAAATGTCAATTAATCTTTAGCCTGGTGCTGCCAGCCTAAATCTGCAAGCTCAGTCTTTGCTCTGACATTTTTGTCTGGAGCACCTCCATTGAACATGGCAGTTTTTCCACCGGATCAGCAAAGATATGTGGACTGGCTCAGGTGATGACAAAGAGGAAATGCTGCGATTTGACAAACAGGTGCGAGAGCTGAGCTGAGCCGAGCCGAGCGGCAGCCATTGGAGGCGTTTTGTCTGAAGTTTGGATGGAAGAATTCAGCGAGAGAAGCATGAAGTCACACCAGACGCCTTTCCCTAGGAAAAAAAAAAGATGGCGTAGCTCTTCTCCTCACTGGGCTCAGCAAGCTTGATAAACCAGCTGGCGCGCCTCCGTCTGGGCCTTGCCAGCTGAAATCTCACAAGCTCAGTGTTTGCTACAAGATATTACGCTACAGCCAGCAGCTGATCCAAACGCTTCCACTGCAATTCTGTTCGACAGCCCTAAACACAGCCACTCAACAAGCAAATCCATGTTGATGGGATTCTAGGGCATATTGAACACAAGGAAATGTGTGGGTAAACTCTGACTGACAAACTCAGATTGATCCATCTGCCCCATAGGCAAACAATGATCAATCTTCAGTAATTGGGAAACACATTTTAACCTCTTTGTGCATATCCAACAATAGGAAAACATGTACCGTCCAGTAAGTCTACGACATGTCTACAGGTCACCCCTCTGTTTGTATAAAACAACTCTTTTCTTTATCTGAATGATTTAGCAGTGGCCTACTGAAGATGACAAACAGCATCACATTTTACATCCTGCATGCAAGGGACCTCAGCATGCTTACCATGGACAGGATCCAGCAGGCCAAAAATCTTACAATTCATTGATGATAATCACACAGCACCCATAGCACCTTCACATAAGGACTGTTCATATGTATCTCCTCACTGTACAGACTGATAATGACTGCTTCAAGAAGTAGAAGCAATTTATGGATTTTTCCTCACACTCATACAGCCCACTTTTTTTGTAATTCCCAGTGTAGGTGGTTTGTGAATCCTTCAATATGGCCCAACAATGAAATTAAAAAAACTCGCTTCAGGCGAGCCACTTCTCGTCTTTGATATCTTTCTCTAGTGGCTTAATGAAACACTTGGTGAGAGAGAGAGAGAGAGAGAGAGAGAGAGAGAGAGAGAGAGACACACACACACACACACACACACACACACACGATGACAGCAAGAGAAGCAATAAAAAGCTGACATAATGAAAAATATGATAGGGTCACCGTGAATGGGGGAGGCATCAGGACGGCCGGCAAGAGACAGTATCAAGAGCCTGGCCCAGAGCCATATCCTCAAGAGGGCCCAGCCCCAGCCTTCTCCCCAGTCTCCTACCCAGTCTCCTCCCCATCACCTGCCTCCTCCCCAGACTCCTGCCCATCACTAGTCCCAGACCAGACGCACAAGATAGCTCATCTCTTAAAAATAGACACAGACGGCGCTCGGCTGCTACACCAGCAACGCCGGCGCTGTAAAATATTGAATATGACGGAGGAACCGCAGCCAAACTGATTCCAGACAGTGATGTCCTCACACGCTCCGAGCAACCATAAGTCATCAGGCTGGGGGAGCTCCTCAAGGCTTCTCCTTACATGGACAATAAGAGAGGGGGGAATCATGATGCCCTTTCTAATGGGAGCAAGATTATTATCTTACCCTTGACATCGCTGTGATACTGATTCTGTGATACTTGGCACTTCATCATCTTTCATTTCACCAAGCTTTGATATACAGTACAGATACAGATGTACTTTATAGCCACACAGAGGTAGCTCAATCCAGTTAAGGACAAAAGAAAGAAAAACAAACAAAACAACCACAAAAATAAACAAATAGTTCTAATCAGTGTTGTAGTGTTCAAGAGTGTGATTACTGAAGGGAAGAAGCTATTTTTGAAATGTATTGATATTATTGATATATGATATTGATTGAGGCATCAAAGGAGAAAGAGGCAGCAAATATGAAGTCAAAACAACTGAATAAGGGGAGGCTATTCATATAGGGATCAGAGATAGACTAGTTCTTCTTTAAAAAATGATCTCTTAATCTAAAACGAGGCGAGTACTGCTGCACACTCTTTTCCACCTCCACAGTGTGAAACAGCAAACAGAAATATTCTCAGCTCTCGAGTGTGACACAGGGAATGAGATATGTTACACATCTTAAATTAGAAGCCCGGTGAGTCACAATGCAAGAGAACAGACTAACCTCATGTTACAGTAACGTGAGAAAGGCGGAGGCTGAAATCTTTCAATTTCATCTACAGGCTTGCCATCTCACACTATGTTAGTTTTAACAGATACTTCCATTAAACAAATACCCCCTCAACCCAGTCTAGGCACATTATGTCCTATCGGGACAGAAATCTGTAGACGGAATGTTTATTAAATGTTTGTGTTAAATTACTTTTTTTTTTTTTTTTAGCTGAGAATGGTAGAGAGCAACCTTCCTCTGCCTATTTTAACCACAACAGCATGCTTCACTCACAGTAGTTTTTTCTCCTTTCTAGCCATATCTCATGATAATTCATTCCTCAATTGAAAACTTAAGTACTCTGTTACAGTCTTTTTGACCTATCACTAGGCTTTTCTCCAGCTGCATTGTTTCAAACATCACATTTCCCTTTTTGGATTCAGAAGAATCCAATTTCACCATGGTTACAGAACTGCAACATACTGAATGACTAAATGACTGGAAGACAGCAGACAGAGGATGGCAGGTAAGAGAAATCTTCAAGCATGGCTTGCACTGTTTGATCTGGTCAGTGGTCATGGTCACTAACCATATGAAATAATCAGCCTTAATGAACATGTATACAAGCTGACATTATCTTCAATTTCACGCTTAAGCCACTTTAAGTGAGACAAATAGGATCTCACAAATGCAGCAATGCAACAAACTAGGCTAACAAACAACCATGCACTCACTCATTATGCTTCTTGGAAAGATTGGAAAGATCTTCCTCAGGAGAACACATAGTGATGATTTTTACTAAGGAATATTTTTTGTGGACCAGCACAAAGGCCTTAGACCCGCCTCCACTCCCTCCCTCCTCTTATTGCAGTACAGTGCCCTCCATTTCAGTCCTCAATCAGTTCTGACCAGTCTCCATTTGATGGTATCCTGGACTTTAAATAACAATTTTCAGCCTGACACTGAAGCATGATCTGCCTGTTTTTCCGTGTGGTGCTTTTGAGGCAGTTTTTTTGTCTTTAACATAAAGTAGTTTCTTCTGCCGTAAAAAGAAGAAAAGCTGTGACAGTGCTGTTTAATCTTCGAGACATCATAGGGCTCTGTAACACCTACTCCTGACTAAAGTGCATCCACTTGCTAGGTGATGAGAGGAAAGTGAATGGGAGCATCTTTTAAAAAATGTCCACGGAGGAAAAATACAGCATTAAAAAAAAACAACAACACATTTCACCCAGCCCCATCTCCTCCAGCAGAGGTATTGCCACCAAATATCTTGCTCAGTATTGAGTTCAGTGCCAGTTCAGTTTCAGGGTTCAGTGCTTTGGACAAGGACTCTGAAACCAGGTCAGCGAAAACAACTTTCGTGCTGCCACACTATCACTGTGTATCCTGAACTGCAACTGCCCATATTCACACTTTCTCCCAGGATAGGGGGTAGACCTGTGCAGTGTTCGTCACGTATAGAAACATTGGTCAGACATGAGCAAAGTCCCAATGTCCTAGATCCAACAGATAGTTTATGCAGAGATACTAGAAAGTATCCAGAAAGTGTGAAAAACAGTACCACCCAAAAGGGCCACCTTGCACAAAACTGATCAGGAATCAATGTACATAAATAATAATGAAGTCACTCTTCATCCAACACAGTGTGAGAGTATTATTCACTGTACTGTAGGTGGCGAGAGTACCACTTTGAGAATAAAATGTCTTTCCAGTTCTCCCAAGATATACAGTACCCTCCAGAATTGAATAATGTATCATAAATACATAAATGTTCTTCCTTAAAATACAGGGGTCATAAGTATTGGCACCCCTACTGTATGTTAAATTCCCATAGAGGCAGGCAGATTTTTATTTTTAAAGGCCAGTTATTTCATGGATCCAGGATACTATGCAGTTGGCCTATTAGCTGGTTTGATTTGGACTCAATGAGCATAACAATAAAACCATATGCCTGCCTCTATGGGAATTTAACATAGGGGTTATTTATTTATGATACATTATTTATTCACAAAGAAAATTGGTGTCCTTAAAGGTTGGATATTTCCCTAATTTTTTTACTTAAGGCATTAAGATCAATTTCCAAAAGATGCTTTTATATTCCTCTTTTTAGTCAACTTTAGCAGAGGTGCCAATAATTCTGGAGGGTACTGTACACCTTCACATATGGCTATACGGGGAATAGGTTATACCCCCCAGGGCTCTACACTAACATTTTTTTTCAGGAGCACTTGTGAGCCCAAGTTAAAAAATTTAGGAGCACAGACAAAAATTTGGGAGCACAGTCAGTTCTGTACTTAACTTACACATAATCTAATATTATACTGCAGCTAACAGTTAAACAGGCCAGTGCACCAATTGCGAATATTAAGAATGACTGACAACATTTAGGCTACAGGAAACAGGATTTTAAAGATCAGTGCCTACTTTATTTTCAGTCTGTTCTATTTTCCTACATTTTGTTAATGTAAAATAATATAATACATTGCCATATTTGCATTTAGCCTGTATATCAAGTATCCTGCCAAATGTAGGCTAATTTATTTATTTGTGAATCCATCTAGCTAATTCAAATATGCCCATGGTGACCTATCTGACTGCATACTGCCTAATAAGACTACTACTACTAAAACAGTCCATTTTCTCTTCCACAAAACCCAAAATAGGCTAATCAAGGATATATGTTTTATACTTTTAGTTTTTATTTGAAATATCTGCATTGATGGGGGCAGTAGGCAAACGTTAGGCCTACTTTCGTTTTTTGCACTTCAGCTTGTATTCGGTGTAAACAAACATACATTCGTGGAAGCCTGGAGTTGTCAGTAGCGTTCTACCTTTGAATAAAATGGGAGTATTACGGGAGGGTACTTTTGTGCCGGTTCGTTCGCTACAGCTATATTTTGCATATTGCAGCCAATACGTCGACTGGGCTAAAAGGCATGTTAGGTTACCTTTCCTTCTCTCACTGCATTCTCAGAATCTCATCCTGTTCCTCTTATATCCAATGAATTTGTTGGATAGAAGAACTAATTTCTTCAATCTTTGCATCTTGGCTGGCTAGTCTAACTTTCCCCTTTTTCTGCGTGCTCTTGGATTTGATAGAAGCGACTACTAGCGAGTCACAACGCGAAACTGCTAACGTTGATGGGAGGTGTAGTTTTTATGCTGCATTCGCGACGTGATTCTATGGTTTGCACCAGTAATGTTTCTCGATGTTGCTGTGTATTTTGTAGACAAACATTGACATGGTTAGAAGTCATTCGCACCAGTGCGCCTACATATTTTTTTGCACTCGCACGGCATCATTTTTACTCGCATGTGCGAGTGAAATGGGCGCACTGTAGAGCCCTGCCCCCCTCCCCCCAATCATCAAGGCCATGACAGATAGTGGTAGAAACCATAACAAAGGGTAAACACTTCGCAATGGAGTGTTCTACAATCTGTATTGCATAAATTGGGCCTCTACTTTGTTTAATCAAATCAAGTTAGCTTTAAAATAAAGTATAACCTAATGAAAATATAATGTATTGATGAGTGCATGCTTCTAATAAAAAAAAAAAATACCATGACATACAGAATTAGAAGAGGTATACTGTGTATAATGAATTAATTACTTACCAGTTGGGCTGTCTTGAAGAGGAGGGCGCCCTGGTGGGGATCCTTAACGGATCATCTGTCTTTGAGTATGCTGGGGGGTCATCCCGCTTCTTCTCTGCCTTCTTACTGCTCTCCCCCTTGACTGAAGGAAGAAGTTTGATCTTCACATTTTTAGCCAAATCCTCTGTGTTCTTGAACACACTGATGAAAGGAAAGAAAGGAAAGAATGTTTTCACAGCACATAATATAACAATGAACTGTAACTAAAGAATAGGCCTATAAAAGGCAAACATGGTAAGTTGTAAAACAATCCCACTTTATGAATTATACAAACCTTTCAAACTCGTGCAGATGCTCTGCATCAATGTAATCACTGACATTGACGGTCAAGTCTGATACTTGCTCTGTGGCCGAATCCTGATCAAAGAACAGATAAAGAAACTGTTAACTTGGTTTGCCTCTAAGTAGCAGCCATACCTAGGCCTATCTGAACAAGACTTACCATCACGTTGAAGATTAAGGTTGAGTCCACAGTTATAGCTTTGAACAACAAGTTTGATTTGTCATCATTTGAACGATATCTCAGTGTGTACAATTCCCCACTTGTATTCCAGCCTGCAGGGAGCAACTCCGATTTCCTGTCACCATCGCGGGGCTGAAATGTCACGTTAAACATGAGAAATACAAGATCATAGCTGGCGCAAATATGTTTCATTTCATGCAGTGTTAACCACAGAATTGAATTCTATTTGTGGTGGCAGGTTTGCAGAATTAAATTGAATACAACAGTTTTTAACAAATTAGCGCAGCATGGTTATGATGCTAACTAGATTTAAGCACAATTTTTAGTACAACCTAGAAAATCATTGTGTGGTGGTCAATGTTGATATTGTGGTGGGCCGCCACAAATAAGTCAATGTATGTATGGGTGGGAAAAACACACTGTCTCATGTTTTGTTTCAATTACATACAACTAAAGCCACCCTTGGTTAAAAAAGACTGACTTACTGATACATTTTTCAATACAACGCTAGCTGACATGTCATTATGACCGCCGCTAGCGAAGCTAGCGAAGCGGTCATATAGGGATTGTCAAAGTTTTTTTTTTTTTTTTTTTTTTTTTTTCCCGTCATCTACTTCCTGAAATTTTGGTCAACGATACCCGGGGCACCGAAACACCGGGGCACATGAAATTTGGTGGGTATGTAGCCCCACTAGACTTTTACGGAAAAATTTCGTTTGGTCCCCGGGGGCCACTCCCCCTCCGCGCTGGGCCCCCCGAAACCCAAAAAATGCAGTTTTTCCTAAATAACTACCTGAACCGTGGCACCGAGGATGAAGACATTTTTATGGTATGTTGGTCTCAAGGGCCCACATCAACTTAGCCCATAATCACTCATTTGTGATTTGCACCCCCCCGGTAAAAAATGAAAATGCAATATCATTCTGCTTTAATCGCCCCTCTCTTCAGTAAAGACGTTCAGAACTGCACCAAATTTTATGTGCATGATTAACCTGACATTCTCTGGGGGTATGCCAAGTTTCGTAGAATTTCATCCATGGGGGGGTCTAAAAAATTAAGTTATGTGTACATTTAGTGACTCTACACTCATTGGCCTGTAGATGGTGGTGCACACATATACACATGCACACACACACACAGGCACCCACATACTATCGGTATTAGAACGGCTGATACATAATTACAAATTCAGTAGGATTAAAAGAAAGCCAAAATAAATATTCATCATCATCATCATGGCTGCATTTCCAGTATTGGCGATAAGTAGTCGTTTGTCCACTAGATGGCGCATCGTTGCAGTGAGACGTAATTTTGTTGGAAGTTAATCTAAAGTGGGTTAGAAAGACACTATGCTTCCTACAAGGACAAGACTGTAGGCTACAGTAGTTTACCGCAGAGAACGTCTAAGGGTAGGATGATTTCTGCATGAAATGTAATTCCCATTTCCTCTTGAAGCCGAAATAAATCTGAGAATGTTTATCGGACATGCTTGTTTTTTACTGCAGGTAGGCTACGTTAATCCTATCAATAGCAGAACGTAGGTAAAATAATGTTACCGTTAGCATGGTTGAGTGATGGAGGCCAATTTGATTATTGATGTATTTGTAGAAAACTATAAATGCGTTTATAGGCTACCAAGCAAATCGATAACAGCACTAATTGTATCTTTCGACTGTCATCTCATTTGCTTATGACCATAACCTAGGCTACTAACAGGAGCTAAGTGAGTTAGCCACAACACGTTCGCTACGTGATGGTTTTTTAATGGAAAATATATAGGCCTAGGCTACCTGAAAGATAACCTGTCTATGATCCCGTGATGATCTACATCTCCATTTAAACCAGATGTTTTAGAGCGCACGTTGAGATGTATTCAGGGCAGGGCTGTACCTACACATATTTGTTGCACGTGCTACAAAAATCATTCTTTGCGATGGATGATTTAGTACCAACGTTACACCGGTCAGATACAGTTTTGCCTATGGCTATTCCGTGAGACTGAGGCGCTTTTTGTTTGTTCGAAGTGCGTGTTTAGGGTGTGAGAGGGGAGTCGATGTGCTTTGATTCCAGCTTGGTAGTTGTAGTCTATGCGATTAAAAAACACGTGTGTGTGAAGTATCCAAACAATGATAACGCTTTCATTATGGCTGCTTTAGCCACAGACCTTGAGTTACTGTACAGTGGGTTGGGTTCCATTTAGAAGTGTCCACTTCATTCGCCCTTTCCGTGATTCACAGCTACGTGAAATGTATTACTACTGATATGCAAAACTATTAACTTTTCGCCAAGAGGTGGCAGCTTGATACTGTAAGGTGTAAGCCATTGGTTCCAACGGAGATTTTATTTGGGTCGCCAGCATAGCCTGGTGACAATTTGTGTTGTGTAATAGGCCTAGCATAGGGCCTACCTTATATAGCTTATAGTTTGTTAACAGTCACGGTTTTGTCATGCAATGTCTATGCATTTTTGCATTTAGAATAGCTCTAAAACCGGGGGGCGAACACGTCGCAGGGGGGGCGCCAGTGCGTGGATATCTCAATCGCAAAATTAAACAATATTTCTATCGGGCGCCTACCATGGACTAGGCTGGGTGAAAATCAAAAGATTGCGTCAAAAGATTGAGCTTAACCATGGACCTCATGGTTGCAAAATGCAAGGGAACATGATTCAGCATATTATTTGCACAAACAATAACGGAGAGTAGCTCTTCAACTTTGCCCGTTAAAATGTGTATGAACAGTCTCGCAACGCATTTCATGAAGGCCCTTTTGGACATGTCAGTTATTTTGCACCACTGGGTAAAACGGCATTTTGTTTTAGACTACTGGTATTTAATTTGTGCATTGACAATAAAGCTGAATATAATTTGAACTAGATGACTAAACCTATGCATATGTAGAAGAAGAAACATTCACAAAAATCCATGACATGACCTCTCTTCTTGATAGCTGTTGAAAACTGCATGGAACTGACAGGGATTGTTTTAGTTTAATAATAAATAAATAAATACATTATGCTGCTACCTTCTGCTTTTCCCAAATACAATGTAGCCTACAGGTGTACCTTTCATCAGTCCAGTTGCAATGGATGGACTATGATGAACTGCCCTACTTGTGATTGTTTAGAGATTTTAAAGGTTTTATAACAATGTTGCAGATTTTTTGGCCCAGAAACAAATCTATTCACCTTTGCAGCGCCAGTAGGCTACTTTGTGTGCAAACACACATTCCAAACAAGCATACACAAAAGTTTCAAGAGTGGGGGATGGAGTAGAAGATGGAGACAAATTCATTAATATGATTTATTTTCGCGGAATGGATGTGCAGGACTGAGCGGCGGTCATATTTTGTACCGCTACGCGGTACATCTAGTTGTTAAAACGACCCGACTAACTAACTTAATGGTGCATTAATGTAGCAAAACAGACCGAAGCAGGTAACGTTACCCAACTAATTAATTGGATGTGAATACAATATGAGTATCTGGCCTATCAAGTGACATTCAAATGCATTTTTACAGCAATAATAATTACTGTATTGTTGATTGTAACTACGCGATTGTATTGTATTGTCTATCTAACTCCCACTGTTGTTCATGAAGCTAACGCAGTTTATGGAATTCTTACCTCATCTCCAGTACCAAGACATTTGTACCCACTTTGCACAAATTCCCAGTGTACGAAACACACAACCACATCTTGAGGACGTGTTATTGCGCCAGACACGCAACTGAACAACACTTCTAAACCAGCCATATTTTCGTACGTTGCTGTCAGTTTCAAGAAAACGAAACAGTTCAGGTGTTGTTTTCAATCGTCGTCATGATTTTGATAGTACGCTGCAAAATAATTCCGTATGGACAAACTGGCTACGGTAATAAACGTTCCGACCTAACATCTCGCATTCCCCTTCGTCCACATTTTCTGTACAGTTACAGTTACACAGTCAAGCATTTAACATTCACAAGAACGCTGCCATTCAAATCATAATTTTATCGTTATAGTAAATCAGTTAAGCATCAAAATCTAGACAGGAAAAAACTGTGTCAAAGAAAATGAGGGTGAAATGCAAGTCATCTGAGGTTAAGCCATTGATATACTGCAGATGGCAGTGTTGAATAACTTCATTATGAACTATGTCTTGGAATAGCCCATGTCAGCCAAGGACTACTGAAGTCTGCTGAAAATATATTTATTCAAGCAAGGAAACTGTGATATTGTGAAATACCATGGGCAACACCCCCAACATGACCCCCCCCCCCCCACACACACACACACACACACACACACACTCTCTCTCTCTCTCTCTCTCTCTCTCTCTCTCACACACACACACACACACACACACACACACACACACACACACACACACACACACACACATAGGACTGAAAGAATGCAGGCAGCAGAAAATCAAATTCTGCAGAACTAGGGACGAGGGAAGCGGAAGAAGGGGATATTGTCCTTACTATCGCCAATCACCATTACACACCAAGGTCTGCCCCTGGCCTGGCTAATGCCAAATGTGAAAAAAAAAACAAAAAAACAAAAAACACTTGAGATCTCATACTAGAGGTTCGACCCCATCTCAACTCTGATACGGGATGGGTCTGCTTTTCATTACTGAAGTTCACACATCTGTAGCAGCACAGAAGTGGTTTTGGCTTTCATATTTTTATGGTAGTACTTTTTAACTTTTCATAATGTTAGTTCAAGTTTCTACCACTGCTTGCCGGGTCCATTTTCATTTGGAAGTGTGCCATACTGCAACATCAAGGAGACTGCAACATCAAATGGAATGGGACAACAGATATAAACGACCATATTCATTAAAACAAATAAATATGTTAAACTTTATTACTATTATTATTAGTAGTAGTATGATATAGGCCTAAGAAATGCACACCAGAACACATTAATTAAGGTCATGCACTATGTAGTGTTGCACTGCCACTGCATGGTCAGTAGGAGTATTCATGGGTTTCATCAGGTCCCTTTCCACAGGTATTACAGTAATCAAGCACCATGCAGTCTGCCTTCATAATCTTGGTGCTTGATTTTATACACCTGTGGAAAAGGACCTGATGAACAGGGACTGAAAACAGAATGATTTTCATTTTGGTTCGTTCTGAGCAAAAACATTATTTTTTGGTTTCTGTTTCAGTGTTCCAAGGCCTCTCCTCTAAATAGTAACCAGTTTGTACGTTATAAAAGAACGGTTAATAATGTTCCTTTAAAAATGACATTGCCTTTACAAATTGATTTATGGCCAGTGGCACAATACTAGTTTTTTTTTGCCCAACAGCCTTAAATCTTAAATCAAAGCATATTAGATATCAAGGTTAACTGTTAAACATGTGCCTGAATTCAGTCCTGGGGCGAGATTTGAAGTAGGCAAACTTTAGGCACAGAAAATGTCCTTGCTTTAAGCCATGTAATAGCCTATATGTCCAACTGCATGACACTTGGCCTATATATATTTCATAGTGTCTGGTACTCTATGTTATTTCACACAATGTTTCAGTAATTTAGGCCACATACTTGGAAAAGGCAGTTAGATAGTATTGGATATGAAATTTACTGCAGGCAGAAACTTTTTAAATCACAAATCCCATCTTATCTGTTTGGTATACTGTATGGTAGGCTAAGTTTAGAAAGTCATGAAAAAAACGTGCCCAAAATTCACATTCCTAACTCTATAGAACCAAGACCTGTGTCTGTGGTGAAAGTCTAAGCTATGGCCATAGACTTCAATGGAACAGTCGCTGCCTCTGGACTGCATAAAGGGGGATTTTGGTCCCCCCCCATGCGATCCGGGATCCCGGAAGTGGCTCCTGATGAAATATCTTGCTCCGCCATATCTTTGGCATGTCTTTAGTCAAGGCCATGCAACAAGTAACACCTGAGTATATTGAATTAGGCAGGTATAGGCAGGATCCACAGTAGAGCTGTTAAATATCCTTTCATTCCATTGTTTTAGGCTATTGTCCACAAGGTTAGTCCATAATTGTGTTTTTTTTTGTTTACTAACATAGGACTCAATTTATTTATGAATCAATTTCTGTGTAGCCTATATTTATGTTGTCACACATAACTCATTTGACCAAAGATGGCAAAAAACCTTTCAATAACAACAACTGCTCTTGTGAAAATGAAGACAAACATCAAACCACAACTTGTACCCTGATCTCCATATCATACACCAGTGGAAACAGAGTACATCGGTTAGCAACAGTTCAGTTTTCATCACTGGCATGTAAGTAACCTTTAATAATCAAAAACACCCATTTACTCTGATGCACACTTTATACACAGATAGCCACAAATGAGAAGTTCTGTTGTGGTTTGCCGTGCTGAAATAAATGACTGAAAAATGTGGTCTCCACTTTCATCGTGGGCTTAGCAAAGTTTCGTAAACCTCCAGGAATGATAACACTACCATCTGTTTCCCCTTTACAAATATAGGAAACACATTGCACAGAAGTTAATTTCAGAGATGTGCTCTCTGCCATCAACTTGGTGCCCCTCGTTTTGACAAAATGTATTTACTGACTTCGCAAAGATGTTTTAACCTTGGCCAATCTTTAGCAGCTTCTGGGCACGATCTGACCCCCCTGGACAGCCTGGAAGTGAAAATGTAGATTTGAATGTAAATGTTTTCAAATGATGGCCACAAACATCAGCTCCTCGTTACATAAAGGAACTGACGTGGGTTTGGCCTTTTAAGTTAAGTCCTAGCAAACATTTTAAAGGAGGCCATTCTAAGACACCAATTTTTTTAGTTTTGGATGTAATATTGAATTGTGTGTAGTTGTCATTAGTTATTCAATACACACGCATAGTGTGACAAAAGAGATTGCATTGTCCCAGGAATTGCACCAACTGGTATTTTCATACACATAAGATTTTGGCAAACTGCTCTTGTGCATCCTGTCTTATTGTATGCTTTTTGTGCACATTTGCTACCTGTTATCACAGGGAATTATGAGACATGTGGCAACACTGCTCTGGCCTATGCTGAACGTGAGAACGCACAGGTCATTTTTAACAATAACGATGCGTTAAGTCTGGGGCTCATTAAGGAACAGCACTTTTCCCTTGTGTGCTTCAAAACCCTTCAAACAAAACTTAGCCACTCCTCTGCACCAGTCCTTCATATTGCAACACATTATATCAGTAGGATAGTGGTGTCTGTCTAGCATACTATTTATGTTGTTCATGTGGAGAAAATTCCCTGTGATAAAAAAAAGCCTTGTTCAAGATGTTTAACACCACTGGTGTCCTGAAATAAATAAATTGTCTACAAAGGCAATTCTGGAAGCACATATGATGCAGAATTCTGGGAAATCCTTCTGTTATGATAGAAGAAAAATCTTTACATTTGCTGGCACCATCTCTTCGTGAGACATGGAGTGAACTGTTCATTAAACGACGTGAGAACTTCCAAGTCCCTGGCATGCTTTTGCTTAACCGAGGCAGCAAACATGCAGCATACACCCAGCGTCCAGGTGCAACACATGGTTCTGATTGAGAATGCTGTGCTCCTGTGTAAGTCTTTACTAAACTTTGTCCTAAGCAGTTGAACCCTTCCTGTTGGCACCTCTAAAAGACTCTTACCCTTCCAGAATTAAGATTAATTGAGGGGATTCAGACAAAGCTCATAGTTCGAAAGCAATGGCTAAAACAGACACATAGACATATACTGTACATACAACTGAAAATTAAAATGAATATTCTTTATGCATTTAATAATGCACCCTTTGGAAAATGTGAAAGAAGAATGAATTTAACTGATTTTAAATAGGAAATGTAATGATGAAATACTTTGTGGCGTGGAGTTTTTTGCTGATTCATGGCATGGACAAAAGATGCCTGTATTTATCGGCTAAGATTGTTTCAACACATTTAAACAAAACAGTGTGTGTTATGATATTCTTGATAGGTGTGTGACCACAGTCTATCAGATGCACACAGCTGTGAGCTCCGCAGGAGGCTCTGTAAGAAAGATGATCTTTTCATGCTGTGTTATGGGGCCAGGCCCTTAAACACGTTTATCTCCCATGTCTGACGGGGATAGTTTTTTTTTTTCAATCTTTCCTTCCCTGAAACAAGGTATCTTTATTATAGGCCTACACGTGATTTGGTCATCAGCCCTTTTAGGTTGGTATACAGTGTGATGGGAAAGGGCAAAAAACATAACAAATTAGGCTCTTCTCCTTTGTCAAATAATACATGCTCATTTTGACCGTTGGGTATACAGTAGATTCACATTACCACTATGCTGTTTTCCTTTTTGGGGATCTCAAACTTATCCATACATCAAGCCTTGATCCATACTCGACATCTCAAACTTATCCATACATCAAGCCTTGATCCATACTCAGACATCTCCTCCAGACCAGCACATCTGCCTCCCACCTGAGGCGCTGATATACTATATAGAAGACCCAGACGACAAGCTTGAACAGTTTGCATGTAGTCTGTGAACACAATAGGAAACAAATGTAGTTGCTGCATGAAAATCACAGAACTTCTGGACATCAGAAGTTCAGGCAAACATTAAATTCAAGTTTATAGTGACGGTGGAAATAGACAACAGAGAAATTCAGAATCATTAAGAAGTTCTTTCTTCGTGAAATCGCCATGATCACGCTGAATAAGGGCATCTTGCCCGCAACATCTGTGGGGTGATTAAAACATTTCAAAGAGCTCAAAAGAACTAGGTGCTATCCCTTATTCATAAAGTTTATATTGACACTCAGGAGGATTTAGCGCCCATCTGAACCTACACTAAGCTGTCTAAGTTCTTTATTTTCTCTTTTATGAAGTTTCATGAAAATCAGGCTAAATAAACCTTGGCACGAGTAAGAAGAGGCAAGCCTTGGCACAGCTGACATGTGTGGATTTTTAAAATCTAAAGTACTGTAGAGCAGCCTAACTGATAAATTATATGGGGTTCATTTAGTCCATTAGGATACAGACTCTTTACATGACAGAGTCATTATAGGGTTAAGAATAATAACACCGATATAGGCTGAAAGCGAATCGTTTAATTGCAGTTCTGGAGTGACTGTTAAAACACTGATTCACCCCCACTTTAGTGCAGGAATGAGACACATACTGTTCAAGTAGGTTAACTTTGGATTTGATGTAGATCTTCCTTAAAAGAGTTCTTCCTTTGACACAGAAACATGTCTGAGGCGTTATTCTGAGAGATGAAAATGGTCATATTTGCTCTGATTAATGTCCTCTAGTTTAATCCCTATTTAGTTGTAGTCTGTGAAGGTAGCACCGAAATGGTTGATAGAATGACTGTCCGGATGTCTGTCAGGACAGATGAAGACCTCCAGTTGTCTTCTCTGTTGTTGATGTGCAGAAGATAATTCTAGAAATATGTGAACACCTGGGAGTTGTTTTGCAAAAGCTAACAGTCCGTAAAACAGATGAATTCAGATATGAGTGAATGGGTGTGATCTCGTAGAAAAAGGTGTTTTGGCAGCGATTTGGCAGAGACACAAACTCCCGGAGATAACATAGCAGTTGAAGATTATGGTGAGTCATCCATTCCTTTCTTTCAGGCAGAATTTCACCTCGTACCCAGGGTGTGGTCAAAACACGATGCATCCACAGGGAAGGTTCAGCATGGCACTGCTGACTGCACTGTTCCACAGAGTCAACCATGGCTGAACTGCTTAACTGATTGTTTTTTGAACTGATATTTCATGCTTGTATATGATATTCTGATAAACTATTTACAGTGAACAATTCAAACAAGTTATAGTGATGATGATGTGTCATTAATCTATGTAATTGTAGACAGCTTATGACTTGCATATTCATTTCCAATGGCCTTTGCTGTGTTCTAATTTTCCATTTTGTCATAGGATATTCTATTTCATCCAGGAACATGCATGCTTGTCAGCAGTCTGTTTTTAAACATGGCCATCAGTTACTCATGTATTTGTTTGGCATATCGGTAACATTTACAGCAACAACTCCACTCTGTTTGGTGAGAATAGGTACCACAAATGTTATGGGAACTCACTGCCTTGAACTTTGATTCGCCCTGGTTTCTATGATGGAAACACACAAATAATGTTACTGGAAGAGTCTCAACCACTAGGACATGACTCATTGTACCATTCAGCCAGTAGCTGAGGACCAGAATGGAACTGATTTTATGACAAAGAATGGTCATGTGAGATTGACACAAAATCTGTACCCTGCGCCCAACTCAATGCTGAATATCTGGACGAGTATGTATACAGGACATTTTTGCAACATGATGGTGCCTACTGTCTATGTAAAATCTCTTTGTTTGATCTGAAATCCTGTTGAAAAGCCCATACAACCAAATGAAACAGGTGCTGAATATTTTATCACAGGGACCAGGATATATTTCATTGCCATATATGTGATAACTTGGGGACAAACACAGGAGAAATAGTTCTAAATGTGTTCAGGAATGGTTCATATGTACTGTACATTTGAAACCAATTCAGTCCTGCCTTTTGTGGGTAGATTTCAAAATAGCAGTTCAGATCAAGTTCAAGTTCAAGAGTTGTGCTCTTGTTGAGTTAGGGGGCGATCAGACAAGACGCGGTTTTGCAGTGAGGTGCGCCTTTTTTATGTTGTTTCTCATTGGTCGTAAGCGTTTTGCATGCTGCTTATGCGCCCAGAGCACCTCACGTTTTGTGCGCCTGCTGCGCTTTCCGTTTTACAAGCGTCAAAGCGTGTTCTGTCTGATCACCCCCTTATAGATTTTAGCTGGACAGCCAGTCTGGTTTCTACTGGCTCTTGAAACACTCAATCCCATATTTTAGTGACATATTCTCCAGACGAGTAGTCATCTCACAATCAAACAAAATACTGTACAACAAAGTAAAATGTAGGGATGGTGTGATCAAGATGATAGGAATGTTTAATTCAAAGTTGCATTTCAGTTAAGATGTGCAATATACATGGTGAGTAAATGTAGGAAACTTGATGTCAAAACCATATGTCCTGCTCATATGTCCACATAGTCATCAGTTTATAGTTTTATTTTAGTTTCTCACAATTCCATGCCTTTTTCAGGTCTATTATCACCTGTCACCTATTTGTGATTTTGAAATTCAATCACATGATTGTGCAACAAAGGTCAAGTTGACCATTCACATACGAAACAATTAAAATGACAAAACTATTAGGTCCAAACATGCACTGAGGGAAATACAACAATCCAAATGTCTCTGACACAAGGGGGAAGTTTATGTTGAAACCACTTTCCCCTGAACAAAACAAAATCCAGATAAAGCAAAACTCGCAAACATAAAACAGCAGAACCACCACCCCCACTCATCCACACACACACACACACAAACACACACATGCACATGCACACACACACGCACACATGCACGCACGCACACACGCACGCACGCACGCACACACACACACACACACACACACACATACACACACACACACACACACACACACACACTTATGGCAGTCTGTATGGCAGTCACCATGTGGTAAGAGTGCAGCTGAGATGAGACATGAAGTGTCCACAATACACTGAGCAGATACAAGCTCCATGGCGTGCCACTAACCAGCCAGTAACTCACACGGCTAAAGGCAGCATCTGTTGTACATTTAACATGTTGTCATGCGCACATAAGCCCCTTCCTCTCTTCGCCATTATCAAAGGCAGACCTATCACTTGCATCAGGAGTTCATGTAGCCTAAGGAGGTGTATTTTACCAAATGATCAATTACTTAAATGAAGTACAAATGATGATTTTGTTCATAAATGGTTAGATTAATGACAAATCATGTTATTTCAGGGCTGGGAGTTCAATGCTAAACAATTCAAAGGTGGTTAGATTATGGAATCATCCAAAGGGACTCACTGTGTGTGAGCCATTCTGAATTCTATTATATCTGGCAGAAAACTGACTCTAAGCTCAATGACTCAGTGACCTTGATTGACATTATTAGTTAACAAAACATGAAACCTCCAGTGGCTAGAGTGCAAGGATGCTACTAATGTGTGAGAGCTTGCATGGTCCACTATCATCAAGGTCACAGTAAGATGGCTTTGTGGAAAAACAGCACCTAAAATAAAAATGTGACAATTGCATCACAAGTTCAGTGGAGGACGTTGTCTTCACTGCTGTCAAATCCAATGTGGCAGTTTAATCATGTCAACGCTCTGATGGCATATTGGCATATTCAATAGTCTCACTATCAATAACATTTCAGTCAAATCAAGACCAAAAGCATATCAAATCTCCAGGGTCTTTCAAAACCTCAGAAAACAGTGGTTCTCCTTGTTTCCATCACTGGATGACTAACATATTTTTTACAGACATTTACGGCTTCACTGTTTTAAGATGTGCACAATCTGTGTGTGACAGAATAGCAAGCATAGAGGACAATCTTGCTTTGCAACCTTGCAGCCTTGCAACCTTGCTTTGAGATTATGTCTCAAAATATGTTATTACTTATTAAAGCAAACAACAAGACTTAAATTGACATCAAACATCATCCTAATCCCTGTATCTCAACTCCATACAAATATGTTACAACTAAAATGTAATCCTCAAGCTATATTTTAATCATCCAGTCACTATCAGATAATAACCACATAATAACTAGGCTACCATCCATATTCAAAAGAAGCTAATGACGATAAATCAAAGAAATAATAAATAATTTCATAAGGATTAAGTCACACAAATTGATGTGCCAACAATATGAGAGTAATTGTTGGATGGAGGAAAGAAAGAATGACATGATGGAATTTCCAAACATTTTTTAAAATACTCCCTTTAACTCTGGAAACAACACCAGCAGAATCACATACCAATTTTCAGTGGCTGCCTTATTCCCCCTCAAAAGTTTTATGTCTAATTCTATTTGGATGTCGGTGCAAGAAGTCAACTACAAGAAACAAACATTTGCTGTTAGTCATAACAATGGACAAAACTATAATGGCCAGTCAATATCTAACTTCTGAGGAGACTGCACTCACCCTTCAAACGCTAATGATGCCCTGGACCTATTTGATAAAATAAACAAATCTAACCCCAAGCCTCAAAATGAAAACAAGGGAGACATAATTTGGGCATTATAACCACAGTAAATTCATTCCTGGCTATAATTTAGTTACCCCAGGAATGCAAAATTGTCCTCTGGGCTGAATAACTATCTGGTCCTCATCTTCTTTGTTCCCATCTAAACAGTAGTCTGTAGGTTTTATCAGAATAAACATCTGTTGTAATGACAGTGTTTCAGCTTATTCTACATAGTAAAATTGTTTTGGCAAATTTGTTTTGACATATCAGCAAGATGAGTGAAATAAGCAAAAATGAAATATTATTTTAAAACATAAACAGGCTTAATGATTTTCCACTGTTGAAAGTGGGCCCCTAGCCTACAGAGACGTTCATCATATAAGTGATTTAGCTGATCAAAATAGTCTAATTGTACTGACCTGATGGTGTAGCCTAATTGGCATTAGGCTACAGACGTTTTACGTGACACAGTCATTATAGGGTTAAGAACAATAACACCGATACAGGCTGAAAGCGACTCGTTTTATTGCAGTTCTGGAGTGACTGTCGAAACACTGATTCACCCCCACTTTACTGCGGGAAAGCAACAGTTGCCCACCTCCTGATTTTTGGATTCGCTCTCCTTGCGTTTTTTTGCGCACATCACAGACCATTCAGATGTCACGGAACCTGCACTGAGGTGGCTGTCGTTAGCACAGATGCCTTTGCGACTATTTGCCCTTCTAATCTTGGTTTGTAACAGTTTTATGTTGAGTTCGACAACAAGAAAACCAAGAGGTGAGCACCAATATTTGTTTTTACTACGACTTCTCTTAAACGGTTTCTTGGATTTTGCTGTAGCTACTAGTTTTGAATTCTCATCCTAGGCGAATTACCCTAAATAATCAACCCCTAACACATCATGCGACAGACTAACGTTAAAATGTGTGAATTGCATGCATATGGACATCATATCGAATTGCTGCATATAGTTGTGTGCCTATGCAGCGTTACGCGTATCTGAGAGTGATAATACAACCTTAACTTTACAGGTTACAACCTATGTCAATTCCATCAACAGGTCTGTCAGCTACTGTAGAGACAAAGTAAGGAGACGGAGTATGCAGTATTTCGAATAGGCTGGATACACATTTAGAGAGGAGAAATTTGAAGTTTTGTAGACATATGTGGGGATAAGAAAAATATCAGCTCGTAGCAGCGCAATTTTGTTTTTCAGATTAAGTTAGCTATTTTCACGCTACTGTTTTGAAGACATTTCAGTGGACCTTTAATTGAAGAGATAGGCTGTAAACCGCATAGAGGGCTTTGAGGCAGCTGGTAGTGGTTACAATCTTACAGCGCGATGCCACAATAAGTCAAAGTTCACAGCTGACAGCTACAGACTCCTCAACCTTGCACCTCTGTCAAACAACAGGGTATAGACTGCCGTAGGCTAAGCCTCAAATTAGGACATTTCCCTGCACTTACTGGAGGCGTTATTATCACTCCCAGATTGCTATGCCTCTTGCTTTGTATTGGCCATTGGGCATCACTTCGTCTAAATAAGCTGGATCTGTTTAAATGTATTTGTTTCCCCCTCTGTGTTGTTGGAAGACAACATGGAAATCAGTTGCAATACATTGTAATACATGCTATGACAATGAGCAATAGATGGCAAATCCCCAAAAGACTGAAATTAATAATTTTGTGGCACAAGTATCATGGTGATATTGTATGGTGGGCTTTCAGTGATCTCCACCTCTAATTATTGCAAAGCTAGTGCAAAACATTGTGTTTATTTGTACAGAAGAATGTTCTCCATCATTTCATTTATGTTAACAGGGTTGATTAGATATTAAATTTCATGAGACTTTTAATGTAAGGAACAAAATATTTGTAAATTGTTGCCTATACTTTTTGCAGACTGTTGTAATGATCTATCAGAACTGTTTTGTAGTTTTGCCAGTGATTAGGAAGAGCAAGAGCACAAGACATGTTCATCTTGGTTTTGAGTCATTCCATGCCTTGAACATCAGACATGAAATTAAAGTAATTTGGGATTGCATTTATTAGGTCTAGCTTCTCTTGTCATGACACTATATTTGAACCAAATGCAACGTTTAACTCAACTGAGCTATGGGGAATTGCAGCATCTAGATAATTCAACTGTAAGAATCACTGTGAGTTTTTACCAGTTTGTTGTACTAGATGTGCAGTTTCATAGCTGGGATTAAGATCGTCTTTACTACTTAAACATATAACCACCTTCCTGAATATCTACCCTACAGGTTAAGTGAACTTCCCCAGAATGCCCAAACCAGTTGTCAAGACAACATAATATGAATTTTTTCCATTGTAGCGAAAGATACTAAGTGCTCAAGATGAATGACAACCTTGCGCCTTCCATGTGAATAATTGACATCACATGTTCTCACATGGCCTAGACTATGGCTCCTCTGTACCTGAGTAATGCCATGATAAATATAACTGTATCTGGATGGCTGCATTCATATGAAACAGATTTCCATAGGAAGGAAGTATGGTGTTAAATCTTGGGATTGAAATCAGATGCCATGATACGTGTGGTGCCTGTTTTGTATTAGTTGCCATCATGAATCGCTATGATGCAATCAAGTGTAGATATAAGTATAAGAATACTTTTTCAGTGCAAGATTTTAGTTTTTTAAACTTACATTGTGTCAGAATTGTAGTGTACACAACATTGGCATTTTAACTGTGTTGCTGATGTTGTGAAAGCTTTTTTGTCAGTGAAGAATAACTTTGATGTCTGTTATCTAGTGTTCAGACTAGTGCTCAATTTATTTAGTTCACCACTGTTTTTGGTTAGCATACAGTTTACCTATGTGTTTTACATGAAATACAACTTTGTTATGCTTCAATGCACACAGATTTGAATCCTTGAAAATCCTTAAATTTTCCCTTGGGGATCAATAAAGTATCTATCTATCTATCTATCTATCTATCTATCTATCTATCTAAGACTTATATGGCACACAAACAAATTGAATTGATGATGGTCATGAAGAAGCAGCTATGGCACTGAGCAGTGTGTATGTAATGCATTAGAAACCAACTCACACTCTGCATTTAGCATTCTCAGATAACTGGATCAAATAGATTGAACAAACTACCGTAATTATTGATGTAATGGAAAGTGTTATTACAGTTTTTCTCAGTCGCTTTGGTGCTTTTTGCAGATCAGAATGAAAATTCTCATAACTATTAGTTCAACCTCCACAACATTTAGTCATTTGTGCACATCATAGTAGCAAATGCTCCTTCCTCTGAACAAATTGAAAATGCTTTTGGACATGTATCAGTTGCTTTCATACAATTCTCTGCTGTTTTTTAACATTATCATTTGCTTATGTCATGTCAGTCAAAATGAACTATACTTATGGATACTGAATAGTCGTTCCCTATAAAACTAATAGTCTTCATTTCATTGCTTGAGTCATTACATACAAAATTGTTGAACTAGTTATCAAATTCTGTCACAATGCTGTAGAATTGCAAAGAGCATACAGTAAAATTGTACGTATTCAGTGTCTTGTACTCACTTACTCCCCTAAGTACAGCAATGTGTAACTTTACTGTAGTTTTCAAATGGCTGTACAAGTAATGTATAGTGCTGTCTTGAGCATGTTCAGGTAGTGTCACCTTTTTTTCTGCCCTTTTTTTGCATTGGAAAACACTGAGAGAACTGTCATAATGAAAACATGACAAAGCCATTTGACTATCTTGTTCATAAACGATGGTATCAAGACTTCTCATTTTGATGACACTGACAGTTTCATTGACATGAATACGTGCTTTTGAGGAATGGACAATCCATTTTGAGCAAGTGACGTGCTTTTGCAGGTCATCCACTAGGTTTTGCAGTTTGCACTAATTGTTTTGAGAAATGCACTAACTGCTGTGCAAATGTTAATAGTGATGTGAGAATAGCACCAAAACGACTGAGAAAAACTGTAACTCCCCATAACCCTAATAGCAACAAAATAATGAAGCAGAATTGACTGCACTAAAGAAGATTGGCTCTCGGGTCCCCCCTACAGTTGAGAAGTGCAATAATGAACTAAGTGTGCGTCTTTGCAACAAACTATAAACATGGTTATGGTTATGGTATTTTGTACACGCTTTTGTCCAAAGTGACATACAAATAACAACAATACAAAGTTAAATTTAACAGTAAACAATTTAAAAAGGTAAGATCTTAAGGTATTATTGGTAAGACTACATTAATGAGAATAGCAATAATAAACAACAATGTCAATTCAATCAATATCCTAATGAAAATAAATAAATAGTATACAAACCATAACGCATAAGAAACGCTTAATAAACTAAGTGCATGTTGAACTGATATGGCTATAGACCCGTTGACGTAGCGTTTATGGCTGGTTGACACAACAGACGCTCATCAGAAGACCGCAGTGGGCGGTTGGGGATATGTATTTTGATCATTGAATTACTGTAAGATAGCAGGGACTGGGAGCAGATTCAGTCAGATAGATGGATAGATAGATAGACAGATAGATAGATAGATAGATAGATAGATAGATAGATACTTTATCAGTGTTCTATAGGCCAAAGTGAGAGATTTCAATTGAATTCTGGCCACTAGGGAGCCAGTGGAGAGTAACTAGGAGTGGAGTTACATGTGTCCTCTTTGGCTGATTGAAGACCAGGTGTACTGCAGCATTCTGAATCAGTTGTAACGATCTAACTACACAAGCAAGTAGGCCAGCTAACAGTGAATTACAATAGTCCAGTTTGGAGACAAACATGTACAAGAAGTTGTGTGGAATCTTGTGTCAGATAAGGTCTGATCTTCTTAATGTTGGTCATCAATTACGACACCCGGGTTACATGCCAATATAGTTTGAGTCAGTGAATATGAGTCAAGCTGGATGTTAATCTGTTGGGGAATAGCTGTTTTAGCTGGAAACACCAAAAGCTCAGTTTTTGAGAGATTAAGCCAAAGGTGGCGATCTTTCATCCAGACTGAAAGGCATGCAAGAATCCAATGGGAAATGCTAGAGTCCTCAGGTGGGAAAGATAGGTAAAGTTGAGTGTTGTCCGCATAGCAATGATATAGAGAAAAGCAGGGGCCCTAATACTGATCCCTGAGGTACACCTGTGGTGAGGTCATGAGACTTTGATGCCTGTCCCTGCCAAGACACGCTAAAAGAACTTCCTTTAGGGTAAGATTCAAACCATTTGAGAGGTTTCCCAGAAATTCCCAGTTCAGATAGTGTAGAAAGGAGAATGTCATGGTTAACAGTATCAAAGGTGTAGAATCTAGTAGAATTAATACTGATAACTGAGGACTACTCTGAGCTACTCTCAATGCTTCAGTCACAGACAGGAGGGCAGTTTCAGTAGAATGACCACTCCTGAAACCAGACTGCATAGGGTCTAGTAAGTTATTCTGAGAAAGGAAGTCACATACTTGCTTGAAGACCACTTTCTCCAAAACCTTTGACAAGAAAGGAAGAAGTAGTAGTTCTTCACATCAGTTGGATTAAGTGTACTTTTCTTTAGCATAGGTGTAACCCTTGCCTGTTTAAAAGAAGAAGGAACTATTCCAGAACTGAGTGAAGTGTTGTGAACACGTGTGACTGCTGGTAGAACAGCAGGTGCGATAGACTGTAGAAGAGTAGATGGGACAGGATCCAAAGGGCATGTTGTTGGACGACTTGCAGTTGAAGCAGTTGAAACATAGCTCCGATAGAATGCCCCAACAGCAGTCTGTAGAAAGAGAGCTCAGAATTCCCTTAAGTAGCCTACCTATTTGTACTCTAGCAAAGCAGCTCTTTTCCATTTCGATTTTTTGTTATGTTCTACCTGAACAACAACTTCCTAAGGCTATTTTACAAGTGATAAGACCTGCTCAGAGTGTGGCAGAAGTGCTGTACACCCTATTAAGAGTTTATGTGCCATCAAAATGATGTGATAGTTTGGCCCATTCATTCATTCATTGTTCATTCTATGGTAAAGGACTTGACTTAGGACAGAGGGTCCAGCCTCCTGTGGAATGACATCATATTGGTTCTAATTGGCTTAATCCGCCGAGTAACTCTATGTATTGAACCATTCAAACTCAATCCAATACCTAAAACCACTTGACATTATCTGTGCCTTTGTGTGTAAGACATCAGAGAGTCAAAATACATAGACGGCCTTAAGGTTTCCTTCCTAGGTTGCTCTGCCCTGTTTCAATGGCTGATTCAGCTGTGAGGTTGTGGTCTGACTAGGGTTGCAAAATTTCCGGAATTTTTAAAGTTGGAAACTTTCCATGGGAATTAACGGGAATATACAGGAATTAATAGGAATAAATGGGAATTAAATGGGAATTAATGGGAATAATCTGGGAATTTTTAATATGGCAAGTAAGTGTATAACAGGGAACTTAAATGTAGTGGACAAAACCCCATCTTGCAGCATAATACTAGTTAAAACAACCTGATTTAATGCAATTTCAGTCAAATTTCTACAATGCAATTTCAGTCAATCCCATGCACACAGCAATCAGCATTGGCTACTAGACGTAAAGGAAACCTATGGTGCGTTCATGTGCATGGAGAAAATTAATTCCCAGTGAAAACGTCATCTCATGTGCGAATAACTGGTGTGAAACTGGGAGAAGTTTGCGAACAGAGTTGCCCAGTTATGGGCTTGTCGTCACTTTTGTCCTCATTCAAATTGGTGAACGTCATTTTGCACTGTAATTAAACTGTAATTAAACTGTAATGGGACGATTAATCTGTCTGATTAAGCTTGACAATTTATATATAACTTACATAATCTATAAGGTTTAGTTGGGGTGGTATGTGTCATTTTTTTTTACTTGTTTTACCATTTTCTGGGATTCTAACTGAACAAACTGATAGTCAGTTAATGTTCCAACCAATCGGATTTTGTTGTTGAGGGGCGTGGTGTATCTTGGGCAGTTCAGTGGTTTCAGTGTTGCTAGCTTAGCACGCTAGTAAACCATAGGCAGAGAATGGAATTCCCGCTAGCATGGTAGCTAGCTCTGTATGATAAGCTAAGATAAGATAAATATGAACAAACAAATCATATTGGTTATTATGAAACAAATTGTTAATGTTTGTATATGAAAAAGTAAGAATTACCAAAAATTCCCAGTTAATTCCCGTAAATTCCCATTAATTCCCATAATTTCCTTTAATTCCATTAAAGTTTCCAATTTGGAATATTTCCAAAATTCCCCAGCTTAACTTCCCATGGAAAGTTTCCAGTAAGTTTCCGGAAATTTACCGGAAATTTTCCGCCCCTTTGCAACCCTAGGTCTGACTCTGTGAGGTTGGGTTGTCTCCCCTTATTTCCTTTATAAGCGACAAGACGGTGATCAGAAACACGTGCCCAAGACCCCTCCTTGCCCCTCTTGATACTCTGGGGGGATGGAGAGAAGATAGAAAAGAGAGAAAAGATAGAAAAGAGAGAAGAGAGAATAAATGAATGAGTCCTATCTCATTCATCTTCTCCTACTGAACCCCTCACAGACATGTGCAGTGCATAAGGAACATATTCCACTGCTGGGGGAGAGCAGCATGTTCCAAAGCTGGGCATAATGGACAGGGTAGTGGATTTCTTAAGCATACTGAGGTTTGTGGTTGCACTGCACTGTTAGTCACTTAATCATACTAGTTTAAGAAAGAAATATATTTACTTCAGCTGTTTTACTTTGTACTATACTCAAATGGAGTTTTTGGATGAAGCTTTTTGTGATGTGTTTTTCATTTCATTGTCTGAGAGAAAACTTACTTACACACCATTCATCAGTATATTTTCATGTGTCAGTTAACCTGTGGTTGTGACAACAGGTATAACTCTTCCAGCAGCTGGGTTAACTTTGTAAGGCAGCTTTATGGTGACCACATTATGGGAACGTTTAAGTTGTCTCTCTGGAGGAATGGTGATATTTTACTATAATGCTCTCCTCTGGGTGAGTGAGTCGTCAACTTTGTCCTGGTTGCTTAATAGCTACCCCCTTTGATTTACGTTCATTTGACAGGGCTGTACACACACACACACACACACACACACACACACACACACACACACACACACACACGAGATGGGATGGATGTTTTTAAAAAGTCATAATTTTTGACATCAAAGAGTAACTGAATGAAGTCAGCTCATTATTTGGATCTATGACCTCAGAATGGCTGATAAAACATAGTTATATAGCCTAAAGCACTTTTTAATTAGCAGTATAGCCTAAGTGATACTGATTAGGCTGGTGGCTTATGTAAGTGGTATTGTCATGGACCTGGCTGCTTCTGAAGTAATGAAGGCAACATGTCAGATACTGTACCTGTTTGATGTTGCAGGTACATACTGCATACGTATACGTAGACCTGAAGCATGCTGGTCCAACCATAGACAGTATAGGGTATATGGAGGTCCTAAAATTGTCATATGTACCTGCACCCATCTGATAATGATATAAGCTATGCTGGTAGCAGTTAAAACTGTCTAGGTTTATAATGTTCATTTTACCCTATAAGATACAAATAGGCAACATCTTCTGGGACAATCATGTTGTTAGTAAAAATGTATAATATAAAAATGAAAAAAGATGGCTAATCATTAACTAATTAAGGAATTTCTATGAACATTTATCAAGACAACTATAAAAAATAAAATAAAAAATAAACAATGCACCCTTTGTAACCTTGGATTGACCATTTGTTTTTTCCTGTTGTTGGTGTTCCTTAGAATTCTGTGGTTTGGCAGTGGCGGCCTCTGGGGTGTGTTAGAATCACACCATATTGCAATATATCAATATCTGCTATATTCTCATTTTATTTCTATATAAAAAAAACTGTTCTTGGGAACTACAATAAATCTATGGGAGATTCTGGGAGAGTCTGATTCACACTGCTTTATATCTGAACTACAACCAAACCTTATTACCCTCAAGGCAATTCTATCCAATGGGTACAGTATGATGTCAGATTTGGTTATCTTATTAAATTGTGTAAGCACACAAATATGTTTACAGTGCAGTATGGTAGACTGTTGTGTGCTTGAAAAGTATGAAAATGTACAAGCCAGCGTCTTATTTTTTTATTTGAACAGAATTTTGTCGTAAAATAATATGATTTATTTCTTCTGTAAGTAAACCAAATAAGATAACCACTTTATTAAAGTTATCATCTTTGGACATATTTTTGTGACCCTCTGGCTCTGCCTTTTTCAGAACCATATGAAATTCTTTAGTTATGGCAGAGTGTCCCCATGGTGAATGAAACCATTGACGTAGTGGGTGTTTCAGATATATCTGAAAGGACGTCCAGTCAGTTAATGTTTTATTGTGCCTAATGATGACCTTTGAAAAAGGTTTTGAGATGAGAACCCTTATGAGAACCCTTAATGCACTACGCTTTCAACGGTCGATTATGTTAGATTTCATTGTTTTCAGTATAACCCTGCACAATAGCATTGAACTCTGCTGCCACCACCGTGTAGATTATGATTCAGTTATTTTTTGTTGGCGCCGCTCAATAAAATCCATTGTTCATCCAATGCTTGCTAGTTCAAAATGTCGGTGCTGATGTGCGTGGCAAGAAATGTGTTTTACTTGGGACAACAAATCCTTCAAAGCACTATTGTCACACATGCTGGCTCAGGCATATGAAACATAAGGAAGGTCCACGCAAAAGTATTGATAAAGAATATTTATTTAATAATTATAGGAAAAGGCAGTATATTGAAGCTAAAAAGTAAAGTGTAGTGCATGCTGGTGTCTAGGGGGTTATGTACAAATGTTCAAACAAACCAAAACAAAACATAACATAAGATAACGTAACATAACAACAGCCGAGAGGAGAGGGAGTTCGTCCAGGTCTTAAAACCAGGCCATTTTATCCCGTGGCTCATCAGGACAACACGGCACACCTGCTGCTTCGCTTTGGACAAAGGCGTCTGCTAAATCCATAACCATAACCATAACCTGTGCACACCGGCACGGCTACCGCCCCCCTGCTGGAAGACAGAAACACTGATAGGAAAGGGCTGGGCTGGTGAAGGTCCGACAGGGTCCAGACACTATTTAGTAGCCACTGTAAATCAGGGACTACACAGTGTCAACTTTGTAATCGTCTCACCTGTGTAATCGTCTCACCAGTCAGTCATTGCTGGCCCAAGCCACCCCCCTCTTCAGTAAGTTTAGGCTACTCCCTTCAGGACGCAGATGCCGAACTTGTCGAAATCTTTGTTGAAACGTACAGTATGTCATCTGTGTTGTTTTGTGGGTGTGCTGTATGCCTTGCTGTTGTTTATGTGTTTGTTTTAATTGCTAGCTGTGCCACTAATTGCCCCTCGGGGGTAAAAAAAAACCTTTACCTTGACCTTGACCTTCTTTGTCCAGCTGTGAAAGACAACCCTCAGGACTGCAAGAACTGTCTTGAGTGCTCCAAGGAAAATGGCTGCCTGCGCTGCCCAGAGAAGCTCTTCCTGTTCCTGGAGAGGCAGGGCATGAGTCACCACGGCTCCTGTCTCCACTCCTGCCCAGCAGGCCACTTCGGCATGCGTGGGAAGGACATGAACCGCTGCATGAGTGAGTTCACCAAATCACTGTTGTGGCTTGGGCAGGAATGTGCTTTGTTGTAAGCATGGCTGGCCCTTGCTGCCCCTTGGCCACCACTGGTGTTTGATGTACACAGACAAGATGCTTTGTAGATAATGGTGATTCCCCTAAATACTTCAACGCTGGTTTTCTTTCTTTCCTCCCAGAATGCAAAGCACAGGAGTGCGAGCGATGCTTCAGCAAAGACTTCTGCACTAAATGCAAAGCTGGATTTCAGCTGTTCAAAGGCAAGTGCTTCAGCAACTGTCCCGAAGGCACTTTCCCACACCTAACAGATTGCATTGGTGAGTTTCCCGCTGACATTTACATTTATTCACTGTTATCCAAAGTGACTTACATATGTCAACTATATCACAAGGGATTACATTGTCCCCGGGGCAACTTGGGGTTAAGTGCTTTGCTCAAAGGCACAACGGTGGAAGCTGGGAATTGAAACCACAACTTTTCAGGCTACTGCATGCTAGCCCAGCTTCTTATCCACTACACTACCACCACACCGAACTTTCCTATTTCATCCTCTTTCCATGTCTTCATGTGGGACACTCCGTTCGGATTGGCCAGTCAAGACATTCAGAGGTCTCTCATGCCTGAGCAACACACCACTGAACGGAAGGTTATGAATATATGAACATGAGACGTTTGCCAATGGGAAGTCATTCTCTGATGATGTCATCGATCTGAACCAACCATCTCCAACCACCTTTTTCAGGGATTTTGTGTCTCTGTGAGAAAGTAGTCCTTACTTATAATTATGAAGTGATCCTTCGGACCAGGTCCAGATTGCACCTTCCACATTGCACATGTGACATGAAAGGGTTAACGTCTCATGTCCTTCAGAGATCATATTCATAACCTTATGTAAACTTTCAGTCGAGTTATTTCAATGTTAACCAATGGGAACACGTATACCACAGCTCCTCATTGGCGACGATGGACACTCGTTTACTATGACAGATAGCCTAGAAATCTAGACGCACCCTAGCGGCAGCAAATGTAATTTGCAGCCAGGGTAGTCTAGCCACTCCCCTTTGGCTTGCGAGCTGGAAAAATTAAACTTCTATCAAGCCAATCACATCGTGTGTAGAGTCGGCGACGGTTAGGCGTGAATTTCCTGCTACTTGAAAACAAAGAAGATGGATGCTGCTGCTGGCGAACAGCGGTCTTTGAATCGGGACTTGAGTTAAGCTTTTTTTAAATTGGCAAAAGTTTGATCAACTAGCCAACTAGCTCTACTGGTGGGAAAATGCATGCGACTCATGAGTTGTAGCGCTATCCTATTGCGTGCAGAGGAAATTTGAAAGACAACCGTTTATCCCGCCCCATGGATTGAGCACTGCCAATGGTAAGTTCCCAGACCCTACATCTTGATGTGGGTCTGGCTCGTCAGGCTATATGACAGTCACTGGGTGTGTTGCCCACACATTGCACAAGCAGAACACTAGCAGCGCTAATGGCTGGCCGCAGCAGGGCCGTGATAACAACTCATGAGCGACTTACTGACTTCATTAGCACTCGATGGAGCCCTGCCAGAGACGCGTTACCCTAGGCGCCATGGATTTGCACATGAGACCCCTTCATGCAGATGGTGCACATGGTATTAGTCATGAATGCAGGCCGACAGTGTCTCACAAGCAGAATACTGACAAGATGCCGGATGAGTGTTGGTCACTCGCTGGCACAGGAGAGGTACTCATTGATGCACAGCTGAAGGGCAGCGTTAATGCACGCAAGCGGTGGTGTGTGTACTGTTTTCTTAGGGAATTCACAGTCAGGGCATGTTGTGCATATGGTTGGCCAGCAGATTTATGATGGTTTTCCCGAGGTGGAGCTGCGGCACAAAATGTCGGGGTTCCCAGGAATAGGAGGAACACACAGTGATTCGGGGCGTATTGATGAGGCGATCGACGTATTGGCTACATCTAGGCTGTAGAAGCGTGCAGAGGTGTTGCCCAAAGCCCAGCTTGCGCTCAGACAGATGTGTTCAATAGAGTCGCCTTTCCAGGCCCCCCAGGAAGCAATGCTTGGTGTGTGTAGTGAGCTCTCGGACGTTTTGGGGAAGGAACACCCGCGGCAGGTGGTCTTCTGCCTCGTCCGAGGTGAGGAGGGATATTGCGTCATCACCGAGCCAAAACCTGTCCACAAATGGCTCATCACTCTCGCTCAAGGCTCCAAGGCGGTGAACGGGCGAAGATGGGGAGGAAGCCCTGCTACGAGCAGCAGGCCTGAGCGGGAGAGCAAGAGCGCCCGGGCTGAGGCCAGCTGGGCAGGGTGGAGCACTGGTTCGAAGGATCTTCGTGATTATTGAAGGATGAAGAGGGAGGGCTATACTTTCTCATAGTGTGCCCCTATAAATCCCTGATAAGGATGGTTGGAGAATTTCATTCTGAGAATGAAATCCCATTGGTTAACGTTGAGTGAACTCGACTGAAAGATCATTGTATATTAGACTGCTGCTGCAAATGGTATAGTCAGTATATATCCATAGCCATGTTTGGTAAGTTTCACACGTACATCACAAACGTCTAATATACAGCACCAGATATGCTTGCCATGGGCGGATTATGAACTTTCGGGCCCCTGGGCCCAGATGTATTAAGGGCCCCCCACTAATTGTCAAATATGTGGGAGGGGGGATTTGGGGGTCCTCCCCCAGAAAGAATTTAATTTGTTTGCTGTGATTTCCTGTATTCTGGTGCATTTTGGGGATGGCCAATACTAAACTCAATCAGACTCATAGCCTACATCCTGATTTGTTGATATTGAGGCAATGATTCCATGCAAAGGCTTGGGGTTCAGGGCCCCCTGACCCCTTGGGCCCCTGGGCCTGGGCCCGGTAGGCCCGTGCAGTAATCCATCCCTGATGCTTGCCATTTGTCAAGTGTTTTGCAAGTGTAGTTTGCCATAATGGCAGTTGAAGGGTGTCTTGATGTTGGAGTTGTGAACTTGAACTACTGTACAATGCCTCAAACACTGACTTTTTTGTGAAGTTAAGACCCCTCAGTCTTAAAATATAGTTTCCTTGCCATGAAACTGAAGAAGACTACATCAAAGTTTGACAGTTCTATCACCCAAACTTGTGTAGAAGTCTCTTTTGCCTTTGCATTATGCCTTTACAGCTGTAATCAGGCCGTATGTTTGGTCTGTACATATATTATAAGTGTCTGCTAGCTATCTATCAAAGCAGTGAAGTTACTCAGTAATGAAATTTTGGATTGTTACTTTTATTTTTTTTAATTTTAATATCAAAGTTGGGAAAGAATCATACAATAAATGCAGAATACTATTTTAAATTAAAAAAGAAAATTTAGTCTATCCCCAGCTATTTCCCAGCTATTGTAAGGAACAGCCATTTCTACCAGAAAGACTCAACAAACTTCAGTAGACAGAGATAGGGTCAACAGTTTAGTGGTAATCCTGAATAAGATATAGCCTACAGCAATGAAGATAACAATCGGAGATAAAGATGGCAGTCGCAGAAACAGTAAGCAGTGTTTGGCATAGGTCCCCATTCATGACCCAACATCAGAGTTTGTGTGTTGAAAGCAGCAGAGAGGTGAATCAGATGCTACACTTTGTAGAAAGGCATGAGCCACTTGAGCCATGGTCATGAATGAATGGAGGATAGAAACCATGAGTCTTCCTGGTAGACCTTTAGCCTAAGCTATCATTTCCATGGGACAAAATACTTTAGTTAGTTAGTTAGTTAGTTTATTAGTTGTCCCCTTAAGGAAATTATTTTTCACATATTCCATACCGCTTTTCATCCTACATGGTCACAAGCACAGGATGGCACATACATGGTCACAGACATAGGGATGACACATACAGACATACACATTTCATATACCATAGACATTTGACACAGACATTTACATATATTATTGGGGGTTCTATACATACTTTGTTGAATTGAAGATAGAGAAGACATGGATAAAATGGCTTATAAACTAGTGAGTGGTTCCTCATATAGCCCACATACATTTACATACATACAATTATTCATTTACCAGAGACTTTTATCCAAAGTGACTTACAGCAAGAGAATAACTGCTACAGTGCAGAGAAGACCTTAGCTAGGAAATATACTGCATCTGTCAATACTATAGGACTATATATTATGTTATACCTCCTGAATATAGCCTAACAGAGGCGTCGGAAACAGTATCCTGCTGAACAGTATACTTTAAAGGGACACCAGGCAAGCCTGATGCTTTTTCTCTACGAAACTCCCCCTCGCTCGGTCTGAAGCTCTTTTCCTTTTCTTTCCATCTTCCGTCAAGGGTTTTCGCTGCTTCTTCGCCGGCTCTGCCATTATACACACGTTTGCAACAATCGCTAGCGCTCGCTAGCTAGTGCTATGGATGCAGGATGTAAACTGATCCTGCTTCGGTCGGCGGGTACGACACTGAACTTGCAAGCGGGATATTCTTCCTACAGGCAGTAGGGGTGGTCGAAAGAGTCTTCATTCGCCCTGTAATGAGTCATTTAACTATATACCGACTTACGAAGATGAGTAATTAACACGAAAACGTTGCCTGGTGTCCCTTTAAGTAACCAGACTGTATGTTGAATTGCGTTTATTAGGTCAAGATGTTTTCTTGTATGAATATAGCAATATGAGACCAGATTATAGTGTATAGGCTTGGTGCTTAGCTTTTTCACTCATTTGTTCACACAGCATGTTAGCTGACTGCTTGAGCACAGCCTGTGGAGCCTGGTATGTCACAGGCTTAAGATTAGAAACAGCACCCATAGCATACATACAAGTGTCGGTGACAGATACCAGTGAACACGCATGGCTGAAATTGTAATCTTCTGTTCCTAAACAAGTGTTAATTAATTGATTGTGGAAAATTGGTTCCCCCACCCCAGCCCCTCGTTTTTCAAAGGATCTTTTCCACATTGAGGGGTGGGCATGTGAGGTTTCTGTTCATATTTAGGCCTACCCTACAGACTACAGCAGTCTGATATAAACTCTTGTTGTTTTCAAGAGGGTTGCCTGTTCAGCCCCTTCGGGTACTGGGGCGAGTGGAGTCTCTGTCAGCACAACGGACTGAGCTGCGGGGTCCGATGGGGCCATCAAACGAGGACCCGTGTGCTGTCCTGGAAAGTGCCTGAAGAGCTGTCCTCACTCTGCCCCCCCTCCAAGGAGAGCAGAAGGTGTCGCATGAAGAAGAGGTGTCCTAAAGGTGAGCTGGGTATTGGTGCGGATGGGGTAGTGGTGTGGAAGTGCCTGACTGTCCTTTCATCTTGGCCACAAACTGGAATCAAACCCCAACAGACGTTGTTTAGTCTATAATCTCTCCCACCCACATGCACAGCTTCAGTGCGTTCTTGGCTCGGACGGTTACTGTCTTGGAAAGTGAACACATCAATTTGTACAGAGTTCACCTAGAGCACTATTGTACCATAATTAGCCTTCTACTAGAAATCAAACCAACATGTGCTTGCTATTGAAGATACTGGAAATATACTGTAAGTGGGGATGTGAAGTTTTATTCAGGTCCTAAAGTATCGAAAACGTGAACATAGACAGACAAGACAGGCATTACTTTTGCGTGTAAGGTATCACTGAAGAAGAGTTTACAAAAAGCCACTTGTTAACAAACAAAGCAAACTGTGATAACTAGATATGTCTTGTTTCTGACTATTTAGTACACTTGAGATTGCCCCTCTCCAGACTTCTGTTTTAGAACCATCATTTTTAAATTATGTTGCATATCCTGGTTTAGATGTTATTTACTCGAAAACAATACCCATAGTAGCTGTTTGTCGTTCCATGGTTTGCACATGACATGGAAAAAAACAAAAAACAGTAAACATCGGAATGCACAACGGCTTCCTCCCGTAGTCAAGCCAGAGATATTTTCTGTTTAAGCGGCTTTCGTTTTTTTTCCACTTGATGCTACGCTGGAAATCATTTGTTTGCTGCAATTATCATTATCATTGGCAGATCCGATGTCCAGTGGCATTATAAGAGAGAGAAACATGATCTCCTTCACTCTGACTTGGAGCAGCCATCAGCAGTCCCTAATAACACCCATCTGTGAGGAAAAATCCACATGGCATTCTCTGGCATTCCTCTCAGCTCGCCCAGATTACTTTATGTCTCTTTTGATAATTTTCATATCCATCCTTATTGCTTTCAGATGATGGGGTAACCCAAGCTTTCTGGGCAGTGATTGACAAAGGAACTGATGGGATAGGAGACAAACATTTCTTTTTTCTTTTGTTTGTCAGTTTACATATATGTATGTATATATAATAGTATAAATTGTCGGGTCTTTTTAGAATTGTCTGTTTTTTGTGCATCTTTCCCAAAAGAGTTTGTGGACATATCTAAAGTTTTATTCTTGTGATTTATTCTTTATGTCTATGTGTCATCTCTTGTACGACTTTTAAGACCATTCAGTAATTACATGTTTGATCAAATATATAACTAACCGCTATCTGGTATCCCTACATCCCACACTATTTTTTGCACAATGCCTTTTCCTGTGTCAGAGCCTGTCCTGAGACAGGCTGTCCTGTACAACTAGACATCAGCAGGGTCTGGAGAGCGCTGGCATGTGTGCAGAACTGCATACTGCAGATAGAACTGCATCAGCAGAAGGTATATATACTTCACAACAAGTTTGGAGAATTAATATACAAGTGGGATACGGGCAAAAAACTGGAGCTACTTCATAGGTGTACAAATAACCTACGATTATTGTACATTCTAAACAATGCATGAGAATAGGAAATTCAACCAAACAGTCGTGTATATATATATATATATATATATATATACACATATATATACATACATATATATATATACATATATATAAAGATATTTATGAAGTGAAATCCTTGATGTTTTAAGGTGTCAGTTTTTGCCTTTGCATGATGGAAAGCTATCAGGATGAGTAACCCCAGACTGTCTACACCAATCCAACACTGATACCCAAGCAACAGTATATTTGATAGATTAGTTACTGAACAGGTACCTAATTTCACATTACCTTGCATGATTGTGAAGACAGAGTTTTAACTTGAACTGTAGTAGGTGATAGGTGCTGTTGTCAAGTTGCTGGTGTTTTTTTTTACGAAAGTGTAAAAGTCACATTGACAAGTCGCAAATTTATAAGAAAAAACATACAAACGTATCAGAAAAAGCAGATGTTGACATGACATTATGAATGAATTTGAATTTCTTCAGGTTAATAAAAGGGGATGGGCTATACATGGGAATGCATTTGTTTTCTTCTTTCTTCTTCATGATTAAAGCACAATCTGATTCTGATTCATAGGGCTATTGGGCACTGCGGTTTAGTACATGGGTTTGTTTAATTATATATATTTTTAACACTGTCCTGTGGTTTATACACAATAATACACAGGAAATGACTATACTGTTTACCTCAGCCACTTTCGGTTTCAAAACTAACGTCATCCCCTCTCATCGCTAATTGGCTAGCCACCCTGGTGGCTGAGGGAAACATTAGTGTATTGTCAGGTGCCAGACTAGTATTTCAGTGAAATGAAAATAAACGGAGATACTAGGTGGGTGGTTACTATGTGAAGTGATTCCTTCTGTGATTCCTTGACAGAAAAAAACACTATTATAATGTCTGAGAATATCCAAGTATTATTTTCCCATACATTTGTGATTTTTTTGTGTGCATTTTTTATGGTAAATGTACGAATGTAATGCCATGGCCTTAATACAAAGTAAGATGTGGCATTGCGAGATTTACCTCACATCTCTAAGCAGGTCTGATCTATGACGAAGACATGCACATGGTTGTATGTCTTATGGGTTAGAAGTGAATCTATTGACGATCTTATGGAAAAAGGGGGGTTCATATTAGTAAGTAAACCAAACAATATCAGTCCATAAGTAGCAGCATAATTAAATGAATTAAGAAGCTGAAAAGTCAACAGCTTATATTGTTACCATGATGAACATGGTTAAAAGGCACTTACTGTCTGTTTTTTTTATCATTGCGGTAAGCTCAACAGCTGTCAATCCATAATTGCATACGGATGTACCCTTACCCGAACGACCCTTATTATTGTTATATTTTTATAAAGATGCACTGATTATATGTTCTGTTATATGGCAAAATGTGTCCAGATGAATGGAAAATTGAAAAACTAGTATAATCTCTTAAGTGATTTAACTTGTGTCAGATAGTCGTTTATAATATGTGCAGTCATGCAGTATGCATCCACAACTCCACAACATATAAATATGGAGGAACGACATTAATATAATTTGCTTGGAATTTTTTACGTCAATATTTTTCCATACCACAATTCTCAGTGACTTAATGGTATTCAACATATGCATCATGCACAGCACATGGTTTCTTCTTATTATAATATGGCTTGTGTTACAGTTATTTTATCAAAGCCAGTTGTATTCCACCGAAATCCTCATAACATTTTGACATTACCAAGGACAGTAAAACATATTTTATCTTTGGTTGACATTTTTACAACGCTTTGAAATAAAAGTCAGGCGATAAAAATACTTAGATGTGTATGAGGTATGAGCCAGAAAGCTGGAGTCTCTGGCCCTCGTTACGACCACACTCAGCAGCACTATCCCATTAGGACGGTGCAGAGCTCTGTGCTGTTTTTATCAGCTCGCCAGTGCGATACGTTTTACACTGTGGCGTAAGTTGCCAAGCTCCATGTCAACATCCAATTAAGTAATCAATCAGGATGGGTTTTAAAAAGTTTCACTCTCCTAAGACCTCTCCAGTGGGATGCATATGTAGGGAGACCCGCACGGGCGATGAAAGATGTATTGTTTAGTTTTAGTATTTGTTGACAGATTTATTTGCGTAGATGAAAAGACCGTGCAGAACGCTGGTCCCAGCAGCAGGCCAGTAACTTTCAAAAACTGGTACACGACCATGTAATAAGGGAAGATGAGTATCTGATTCAGTTTCTGGTGCAGCGCAAGTTCTCGCCATGTTATGCGGTCGCAGCTCCTTAGCCCCTTTCCAATTGTTTTTCTTTCTTTTTTTCAGGTAGACCAAGCACACATGCCATCAGATGAAATAAGTTAAATCAGTTAAAGACTGTACGATTTTTCTTATTAGGTGGCTTATGCGGTACCTTTTAACTCTGCAGGTCCTGGTCCAAAACGATACATGTCTTGTTTTTCAATTGATGTAATTGATTTTAACTGTCTGTCCACAAACAAGGGTGAACTGTATGATAGCCATGGATTGACTTTACTTCTGTTGCTAGGGGAGCACAATCTGTTTAAGCGGGGATCCAAGAGCGGCCTCCAACCAGACTTCTCTAATAACAAGATTAAAACACTGATTTTAAATAAGGAAATTACAGTGACCAAAACATTCAATTCAAATGAAAAGCATGTGGAATAAACGGTTCCCCCTTTTCAAAACAGCTCAAATCCTAACATATGTCCTGAATCTCACCAGACAAATAGACTACTCCACTTTCTGGCAGCATCCTACTCCATTAGCATTGAATCAGTGATACCTTGTATCCTACAAATGGCAACATAATGGAACATTTAATAAAGGCTCTCCAATGTGAAAATACTGCACGTAATAAGAGTTAGATAGCCATTTCTGGTGTAGTTTTGATTAACTAATAGACGCTCCTATCAGTAACTATATGCATGTGACAATAAACTTCCTTGTATCCTTGTATCCTTGTATCCTAGTTTTACTGCAAAGTTGACATGGTTTCTGTACATAATACCCAACTCACTCTTTTTTTAATATATGCAAAATACACATGCAAATGATTTGAGGACAGACTAATTCAGGAGTAATCTATTTGAAGTGTGCAAAGTAGGATATGTTTATGCTTCTAAAGTGTTGCTTTAGATGTTTTATATATTTTATTATATTTTATTTTATTTTATTTGTTTCTGCTTTTAAACACCATTTTTACTTATCATCTAGTATCTTAAAAACATTGTGCACATGTCAAACCATACCAAATGAATCCACTAAACTAGCAGAATTATAATGCCACTATTATATGAAATTCTGTTCACAGTAATGACACTGGAGTGATCACTGCACACTGGACTTCATGTGCAAACAAGGAATGAGGTTACCCACCATACCAACACATTGCATAAGCTACTGCATGTTTTCAGATGAAGAACGCCATTTTGTCCCCCTTCCTGCCACTCTGAGCCTTTTGCTTTGTGTAGCCTTATTCAGCTCCTCCATCCTTGTGGTTGTAGACTCAGTAGATGGATGGGTTTGTGGTAGTGTAGTGGTTAAGGAGCTGGGCTAGCGTGCAGTAGCCTGAAAAGTTGTGGGTTCAATTCCCAACTTCCACCGTTGTGCCCTTGATGGCTCAAGGGCAATGAAATCACTTGTAATATAGTTGACATGTGTATTCACTTTGGATAACAGTGTCTGCTAAATGAATACATGTAGATGCTTGTGTGTTGTGTCTTGTAAGTTTCAGTATATTATGCATACTCCTTAGTACGTGTCAGGGTCAGGGGTAGGGTTTCAGGGTTGTGATTTCCAGAACAATCCAGAGTCCCAAGAGCTGACTTCAGGTAGTCCTATATCTGAGGCACACTCAGGGCAGGAACAGCAGCCCTCTACGTCCATTTAATTCCACAGCCCCCTCTGCTCTGAATTAGAGTTTATTTCATTTGTATGATAACCTTGTGGCTCCTTAAAAAGACAAACACAGATTATGTTCTTTATGTTTTTTTTTTAAAGAGGAAAAGATGAGAAATGAATACTCCTCCCCTCCGTCTCCTACAGAGAGTTTGCTGTGCTCTATTCTGGCTCTTGTTTCCTTGTGTTGTTTCCCTACTCCTCAGATAGAGAATGCCACCCACGAATAGGTCTGCTGTCAATTTCAAACTGCATGTCAAACCGAAAGCATTTAAGCTGAAATGCATTTGGCTTTAACGGGTTGACATGCCAGTGCCCAAGAAAGCTATCTTTTTTTAAGGTTAAGCTCGCTTCAGCTGTAATTGATTTGTGCCATGGAATCTGATTGAGTTATGGCTAGACCTCAAACCATATTTGGAAGGAGTGCTGGTAGGTCACATGTAGACAAAATGTTTGGGAATGTTTGTGCAAGAGCGGCTCTACTCGCATGCCTTCATTTAAAAGGTGCTTTGGTTAAAGCATAACCTGTCAAAGCCTGAAAAGGCTGAGGCCTTAAAGACTTCTTTTGGTTTGGAGTAAACTGGATAGATTATCCTACCAGCACGGGGCAATGTGAACTGAAAAGACGAGGCATATCTAGGTGGAGTCACTCAGTTCTGTGCATCAGCTAGTGTTTAATGTGTCTTAGGTCATAATATTTGATTTATTTAAATGCATTGAGCTAACACGCTTATCCAAAGAGATCTTACAGAGACCAATTGAAGAGACTGACCCCCTTTGGCAACTGGGAGGTTAAGTGCCTTGCTCAGGGGTACAACAGTGGCAGCCAGGAATAGAACCCACGACTTATTGGCTTCTGAACGGAAGCCCAGTTTCTTAGCCCCCACCCCGCCACCTTTCCACCCTGCCACCTTGCCACAGACACTACCACCGCCCCCCTGTACGAAGGTTGTGTAGTGAAATATGCATTTAGCTGGGCATATTCAAGTACCTTTGTTTGATTTTGTCGCTCTTTTCTGACAGACAAGAGAGAGAGTGGGAGAAGGGGTGAGAGGAAGAAGGCACAGAAACACCTGAGGCGTCCAAGTAACAGAACAACAACAGAAGTCCCGTGGAGTACTCGAACACACCCCAGATGAGCACCCCCCTGTCACGTGGAGAACTCGAACACACCCCAGATGATTCCCCTCTGAACCAGCCCAAGACAAAACGAACCGAGGGGCACCCACCTCTTGCACAGTAAAGTTTGCCTGTAGTATAAACACTCAGCCAGCGCTGAGAAGGCTGTTGGGAACTGCATTCTGACATGGGATTTTAGCTTTATGAAAAATTATATATATATTGATTTGTCTTGAATATTTGTTATATATGTTTAAATGTGAGTGAACGTGTTCATAAGAGGAACAGTGTTAAAGTTCAGAAAAGGGGGTTTGCCTATAATTGCAGCTCAATAATGTTTTGGTCAGAAATAGCTAGATTAAAGACTATGAAAACTTTTAGAATTACAGCACATGATATACATTATGTAATTAAAATACATACTTTTTATTTTTCTACTTACTGGCACATATTAACATGTAATTGCGTACTGCTTAATGACAATTTGGGAATACCTACCCCAAATGCACTTTTGTCAGAAAATATAAAGCATTCATGTATTGTAGATATGCGTCTGTAAAATTATGCTGACATGTGTAACGATATGACATTGCACTCATTTGATGAAGAACAGACAACATCTTAAACTCCTCATAATGTGGTTTCAGTTGTATCTCAGTATCTTCTCGTCTTTGGCAGCACCCTAGGGTTCTGTTCTTTTGTCATTGACCACAGTATTTTTTCCTTGATGTGCAAGTTCTTCATGAAAATGACATTATGGTTGAAATGTATAAAAAAAAGCAGTTCTATTATTCCTACTCAAGAATTTAAGTATTTGCAATCCATTCTGAGGTGGATTTTTTTTAGTTGCCCTAAGATATAACCCAGCTCTGTCTAAATGTGGCATGGAGTCTTATGTGCACTCAGAATGGTCTCCGTTAGATTATATGGTATGCTCATTAGAGTTCTTTTTTCATTTTAATTCTTTACTTTTTGCTGAAGAATTTAAATTAGAATTGAGCAGTTGTGACACTTCAAGATACTTCCATTTCAGAACATTTTTGTAAGGAATATTCCATTTGTGTGTGATCAACCAAAACAAATCCATGACCAGACTTAGAACAAAATAATATTAGAGATAATTACTGTTTATTTTATTATTGTTTATTATAGGCTGAAGTCTGCAGAAGATGACACTGAAACAGAATATTAATTGCAGCATACCCTCCATTGTACTGTAATTTGTTTAAAAAAATACAGACAGTTATCATTTACCTTGAGAATTCTATAGAGGTATTGTTCAAATAATTGATTTTACATGTACATTTACATGTATTCATTTAGCAGACACTGTTGTCCAAAGTGACTTACATATGTCAACTATATTACAAGGGATTATTTCCTCTTGCATATCTCCTCTGAGGAGCATATAGATCTATATGGACGTTTTATTTGTCCAAAAAGCTTTAATGTATATGGTGTATTGAATCTATGCCATAAAGAAACTAGATATACCGCAGAGCGGTACAAAATATGACCGCCGCCTAGTCCTGCACATTCTCTCTGCAAAAATAAATCACGCTTGTCAATTTGTCTCCATCTCCTACTCCATCCCCTACTTTTGTGTATGTAGATGAGTGTGTGCATGGTACAGTATGTGTTTGTTTTTGTGTATATGTGTGCTTCTGTGTGTGCGTGTGTGTCTGTGGGTTCACTTGTGAGTGTGTGTGGGGAGGTAATGGTGTGTGTGTGTGTGTGTGTGTGTGTGTGTGTTTATGCGTGTGTGTGTGTGTGTGTTTATCTGTGTGTGTGTGTGTGTGTGCCTGCTTGCCTGCATGTGTGTGTGTTTTTATGTGTGTGTGTGTGTGTGTTTATGTGTGCGTGCCTGTGTGTGTGTGCGTGCTTGTGAGTGTGTGCGTGCCTGTGTGTGCATGCATGTGTACTTTGTCTGTGTGTGTGTGCATGCATGTGTGTGTTTATGTGTGTGTGTGTATGTGTGTGTGTGTGTAGCTGATATGGCCCGTGAATGGAATTCCACGAAACTTGGCATGCATTGAGAGGGTGTCATAATGATCCTACACTTCAATGATCCTACACTCTTCGAGTTTTAAACATGTCAGCCAAAGATACCTGCGATTACAACGCCTCCTTTTTGCTTTTTCATTTTTAACTAAGTGGCGCTAAAATTGTGTCTGGGCTACCCTCCTTTCGGGGAGCCCGGTGTGGCGGGTGGGCAACGGATCAAAACGAAAAAAATGGTTCGTGTCATCCTTGTGGGGCTACATACCCACCAAGTTTCATGCAGCCCGGTCTTTCAGTGTCCCGGGAATCGTTGACAGAAATTGACTGAAAAATAAATAAAAAATCCGGGCTAAACTCTGACTACACCTATATGACCAATAAACAACAAAAAAGTGCATGTTTTGTGATTTTGGAAGTGCAATATTTACTTTCTAAGCCAGTCCAAAGTTATGTTTTTTTTCTAAATAATTGTTGTTTCATTTGTTTAACCAATTTTGTGCATTGAAAAAAAAAAGAAATGGTGGTACTGAAAGAAATGCATTTAGTTACCTATAGCTCCACATGGTGGCCTGGCATACATGATGTCATTGATGAGAAAACGCTGAAACTTTAGTAAAATAGTCATTAGGCTACCACTTTTGTAGAGGCAAATTGTTGTTACAGTATGTAGTGTCCTTTGGTATATGTACGCTTGAGGGAATTATTGTTTCGGGTTCCATGCTGATGCGGGTGACTATTGTTTATCTACTCGATAAAATAAGTGTTTGAATTTATTTAAACATTTAACATGACTTTCAATCAGCTTTAAGACAGTGGTTTGGCAATATGAATAGTGTTACCTTAATAACATGCTTTTATAACGGCATCATTACTGCTAAAGGTCTTTCAATATTTTTTTTACATGAAAAACGTACTGTAGCCTACCTTTAACAATGCTGCGCCACTGACATAACACATTCCTCTTCGTTTCCACAGAGTGGCAGCATACACTTCACTAAAGAATTGTCTAGTGTGTTGATGTCATCAAGTTATCGCGGCAAGTGGATGCTCTGGGCTGTGAGTTTTATATCGAATCTTTTAGTGTATCTACCTTCAATCAATAACAAACATTGCTGTGTCCCAGGCTGGATGCGAAGACAGATGAGAGAATCCACGTTGAGGTATTGAATCACCATAGCGTTGAGTACGCTTGCGCCAAACACTTTTGAAATTGCGAGTTGTTAATCTAATAAGCGTAGGCTTGCGTTCCCCGAGGGGAGATGCTCTGCTTGTACAACAGACATGCTGACCCTTTGCCTGGACTAGAAAAGGGTCAATATTTACCTAGAGTGTATTAAAAACTGTAGACACAGGGAGAGGCATCAGGAAGGTCACCCGTGGGTCAGCAAAACAATGGCCCAAGGACCACGTCTCTTAGTCATCAATTAAAGCCCCCTGTGCATCTATACATAAATACAGGACAAAACACACACCAGAATCATCTTAGTCTAACTGATGTGGGTCCGTGTCATATGGAATGAGAGGCTGTCTCTGCTAAGGATGCATGTAGCCTAGAGGTCTGCGCGGGACTGATTTTCCAGTCCCGCTCCCGCAATATTCTGTCCCGCTCCCGCCCGCATTAATGTGTCATTTTTAGTCCCGCTCCCGCCCGCATCTGTAACATGATGTCCCGCTCACGCCCGCTAAAGCCCGCATGCAGGAGGGATAGCCTATTCAGTTTTTCTTTCTGTCTCACGAAAGGAGCACACACACCTGAGAAAGACTCCAGATGTCAGTTTCTTGGTTCTGAATGTAGGCTAACAACTGAAGTAGCCTAGGCCTAGTCTGCCCTCTTCCTCTGTCATGCTTTCGATTTCGAGTTTTGACAATGAGCAGCAGGAACAAATTGAACCCACGTAAATGACAAGATCAAGAACATCCAGCTGAACTATAGTTAAGAACACTACTTTAATCATTTCCATATTTAATTTTATGCACATATTTAATTTGCGGGAGTGCAGTGAATCATCGGTTTGTCCTGCACCCGCGAACGCACCTCTCTCATCCCGCCCGCTCCCGCAAAGAACTTTCAAAAGTTGTCCCGCGCCGCACTCTTTTGCTTCGGGACCCGCGGGTCTACCGCGGGAGTGCAGACCTCTAATGTAGCCTATACTGTTTCCGGATATTTCCTATTTGGTGTGGTGGTATTTTCGATTGACTTTCGTTGGGTTCGTTTTGTGCAGTCGATAGTTTCGTCTTGTCAAAATATCTGGATTCTTCACATTGATTTTTACACTTTTTTTTATATCTTGGACAGGCGTGAATTCAAAGAGTGTAGCCTACACACATAAGCAGCATGGACACATGAAGGACGACCGAAGACGTCTGCTGAACTATACTCGGAAATTAAACGCGTTCGTCACTGCGTTTACTCAGGTCAGGTGGCCCTGTGTCATATAGGCCTATTTAAATGAGAGGAAAGACGAGTCTACCTCCTGTAGTTACAAAAATGAGAAAACAGATTAAATTAAAGTTCAGTTTAAAATAAACCACCTCCTCAGTAACACGGGTCTATATATAAAGCTTGCAATGAAAGGAGCCCTGCGGTTTCAGGTGAGTTCGTGCAGTTCCCTGGTGTGGTCTCTGGCCTGATTTGGTCAGAATGGAGCCTAGACATTGAAGTCAAATAGACAATAGTGGGGTGTCAGTCTTATCTGGCAGAAGATCAGCTCCAAAATAAGCAAATGAATGGAAACAGCAGGACTCAGGCAATTGGATAGTGACCTGGTGCATTATTTAATGAAAGACACACCACTCCTATGAATGGAGACAGAGTGGGTGTTTATTGATATGTCTCCATCGGTATTAGCACCCAAAACATATTACCTGTGGCAGGTATGGCTCTACTCATGAAAACAGTATTGTATGCAGTATCCTGCCATATTAGTAATTTATTTGTACTAGTGCAATGTCTATTCAAAACATGCCTACTTCTGTAGAAAACCTGTAGACCAATTACATGACTGCAGGTAGGCCTTCTTTAAAAATAGGATGATAGTAGTAGGGAAAAAGCACAGCTTTTTCCAGCTAAGCATTCAATAATGCTTTTAATGAACTTGCAATAATTAAGCATCACTTACAGATCAAAATTATATAGGCCTAACAGTAACAGCTACTTTGTGTTGGCTATGTCCAGCCTAATTTAAGAACTTGATGATAGAGAAGACAAACACCATTTTCAGTCCCTGGTATAAGTGACGTCACACTCTGCCTCCACTCTGTGTGTTGCTGAAGTGGCTAGATTAGCCTACAGTATCTCTAAATGCTTTTCATGAATGTGGCATTCTGAAATCGTCCTTAAATTTGTGACCTGACAGTTGGAATTGTCACTTGCTATGCTTCGAGACCGTGCAGTTGTCATTTGTTTAAGTTTATATACTCTTTTGATCCCGTGAGGGAAATTTGGTCTCTGCATTTATCCCAATCCGTGAATTAGTGCTTCACACAGTGAGGTGAAGCACACACTAATCCCGGCGCAGTGAGCTGCCTGCAACAACAGCGGCGCTCGGGGAGCAGTGAGGGGTTAGGTGCCTTGCTCAAGGGCACTTCAGCCGTGCCTACTGGTCAGGGTTCGAACCGGCAACCCTCCAGTTACAAGTCCGAAGCGCTAACCAGTAGGCCACGGTTGCCCCACGGCTGCCCCGTTTATCCAAAGTCCAAAGACAGTGAAAGTGTAGTGGCAGTTTATGAAGGCGTGTTGTTGCAAACTCCGCAGAATAATTGTAATCTCTATATTGTTGAGGTCAGACGTGATGATGTGCTGTGTGAGAGGGGGAGTGGCTAGTGCGGCTAGAGTGGCAAATGTCAACTTGTGCTTCTTCGATATTTAACAATGTATGTAGCATTTCTTCATCAAAACAGCATCAAACTTGGCACTGCACTCAGTCATGCCTGTAGCAAGAAACGTAACAAGTTTGAAATCAGTCAGATGAATGGTTCGAGAGATATGTGACACAAACACACACACACACACACACATACACACAGAGGTTCCTGTCATTAATGGATAGATAGATATATGACGATAACCGTCCACCCAAAAGCACCGAAACTGCCAACGGCCAGATACTTGCCATCGTGTGTTATCAGAATTTCATGCAAAGACTTGCTCCACTGAATACAATAGCAGCCCATACTGTACATATATTGTGAGAACCAGCTGTTATGTCTGTCGACAAGTGTTTCAAGTGAGTGTACAGAGCTTCAGATTTCTTCGAGCTGTCTATTATAATATGTACTATGATTTTTATGCAGTGTATATCATTTTGGATACATCAGAAGAAATGTGGTTCACGGCCCACTTAGGCCAATATTGTGGTGTTAAAAAGGTGTGTTAAGAGTTACAGAATGTTAAAGAATGGCAGGCGATTATACACTGCACATATTTGTTTCATGTTATACACAGGCCATACCTCATTACAAGTGCTCTAAATCCCCCCTCTTTCTCCCTCGGTCTCTCTCTATCCCTTGGTCTCTCTCTCTCTCTCTCTCTAGAATGTAAATTCAGAACCACAAATTATATCTGTTTCACTCCCATGTCGATCTTGTGTTACAAGGCACAAAAAAGTCAACACCATTTTTAAAGATACAAAGTGTGAAGTCCTTCCCAGGAGACTTCCAGTCGTGCCCAGGACAACATTAATCCAGCGTGGCCCCTTCGTGGGGCTTAGCACATTTTAGGAGACACAACCCATGGACAAATAGCACAGACTTCCATAAATTACTGTTCCCCTGAGAGCGCCGCCGTTAGCTACAGGAAGCAACCAGCATGTAGGAGGATTAATGGATGAAGCCCTTACACTACACAGACCCCTGGACACTCAGGACCCCTTCAGAGAAAGCACACACACACACACACACATGCATGCAATGTTTCTCCGGTATATCTTAATCAGGTCAGCTTGAATTGGACTGTAATCATCTTTACTGGAATAATTGCTTGCCGGCACAACTGCACTCTGATCTGCTCACACAATGAGCAGAGAGGGGCTTGAACAAGCCTTTGCTGGATAGCCCACGGTGTGCTTTGATTTGCTTAAGCGCAGGACGTGGAGCATTGTTATCTCTCTCTTTCTCTCTCTCTCTCCTCTCTCTCTCTCTGTCTCTCTCTCTCTCCCCCAGTCACTCCCTCTCTCCGTCTTTGTCTCTTCTCCTGGTCTTGTTCATTGTACGTTTCTCTCTCTCTCTCTCTCTCTCTCTCTCTCTCTCTGAGCAGTGGTCATTCTTCCTGTCTCTGATTGGATTGTGGTGATGACCTCTCATCCCAGGCCCTGTCACTGGGGGTCTTCTTTGCCTCTCTGCAGTTTGTTCACACAGACTTGCCCTGATGAAATCCTCCTCTCTCTCTCTCTCTCTCTCTCCCTCTGTGTGTGTGTATGTGTGTGTAGGATTCTAATAAGGCTTAGCTTTGTGACTGCCTTTTATTTTAATGAGAAAGTATGTCAAGAGCCCCTCTCTCCATTGTAGCAACCTGGGAATAAAGCTCTTCTGAAGTATGCTTCCCAGCTGATGGCTGACAGTGATGGATGACATATCTCCATCCACACTCTGCTCTATACTCTACCATTCTTAAGAGGAATAGTCATCGGGATGATGTCATCAATGATCATCATCAATTATTGATCATCAATCATTTATTCAGAAGAAATTATGAGGACTGTCATTCATGCTTTTCATCCCATTTTAAGAATAACCTAGAATGAAAAGTTTGAAACTTTGTTGGTCCATTGTAATTACATGATGGTGCTAATTTTCAGGACTTATGTTTTCTAAAGTTGTTAGCAGACGTAAGCTTATTTTGAAACATAAAATGCTATAGTTATAGTGGTGGATAATTGTAGCAATCGCAATAATCCAAACATGTCAAAAAATGATTTGACTAATGGCCAATTCTTGCTTTACTAACTTCTCTAGTCTTTGAAGTTGCTTTATTTAGTTTCCAAACAGATTTTGCATGTTGGCAGAACTTTACATTTACAAATATAGCATATGCAGTATGCTCCAAATGAAACAAGACCAACAGAACAAGTATTTACGGCTGAAGCTGATACGGCAGAAATAGGCTCCATTCTGGTAAGAAGAAAACACTGATAAGATACGATTTACTCAGTGCTGGAAACTGCAGCCACAGGGGCATATGGCAGCATTCTGAAGCCATTTTCACAAAGCAAGCTTTAATTTTCTTAAGAGGAGCCCACGGGTCTTAACAACAACATGTTGATTGCTGGTTTTGAGAAGATAGCTCTGATTTGTAATCAAGTAGGCTACCTGCTGTTAGATTTTTAAAAAAAAAGAAAGAAAAAGAAAATGCTCCAATCTAAACAGAGGAGAAGTCCAGAGCAGTGAATCATTGTGAGCTCTGGATGTGATAGATGAGAGCCCTGATCTGCCACAGAGCTGGTGCTGCTGAGTGTTTGCGTTGGGATCTTAAACCTGTCAGTTGCTGCCGGCAACTCCTGGCGACCTCCTACAGTCACTCCCGCGTTAATGTGTCAGGGGCACGTTCAACTCGCCCCACTCTTCACCGTAAAACCCACAACCCCCCTCACCTTGTCTGGTCTCGTCTTCTCTACGCCCGTCTCAGCTGCCCCGTGCTGGCCCAGACGGTGTTGAAAGAGCGTGCCGCTAATCCCACCTGGTTGAGGTGATTCACGACCTCGGTCCGACCCCGGGGACCGCCCAAGGCTTCTTTGTAACTGTTGCCTCTGAGGTGTTTGAACAAGGAAGGAATTTATGAACCTTCAGCCTTTCAATTGATTTCTTTAGTGAGTTCTCAGCCAGCTGTGTAGTGCAAACCGAAGCATTAGTTAGCCCTTAGAGGATGGCAGAGGAAATGTACAAGCTCAGGATTTGTTAGTAGAAGTGAGTGGAGTGGATGTGTAGTGGTAGTTGACCTCCTCTGTACTTATCTGCATGGTGATAAAAAAAAGCCTTGACCCAGAGCCATCTTCACTGTAGGTTTAAATTCTTTAGAGGGGCCAAAACGGAGAGATCTTCACGTCCCACTGCAGGGAGGACACCACAAAGAGCATCCATCTTATGATACTTCACATATAATCCAGTAAAAGCATTCTTCTCAAATATGTAGCTTCACAATTTTTCTGTATGGCTAAGTAAGTGTTGAGCATGTCACGGTCATTGGAGAGGTATTGAGTTAGGTAATGAGGTTTGGAAGAGGTAATGATTTTTTTCCCCCAAACACAAGCTGAAATAGAACTCTTACTTCGTAGAAACAAGTAAAGACACAAAGCAGACAAAGAGCTTCTAGAGCACAGATGTCCTTTCAGGCCTGGCCCATCTGATAGTGCTAAAGGTCTCAGACAGAGAGATGATGAAAGGGTGACCCAGTGCAGTCATTTAGTCGCTCCCTTTTCCAAAATATATATTTGCGTAAATTTCATAGATAATTGATGGGGCATTTATCTAGACCCAAAGGTAAAGCTGTTCTGTTTCTAAGATCCATTAGATTGTCATCGGTCTTGCGTGGTGACACAATGTGGGTTACTGTTGGCAACACGGATATTATGACTTGGGTTCAGGGACAAGGAACTTGCTTGGAAGTTTTTGAACTTCCAGTTCCAACTCTTGACATGGCTCATGACATATTTCTAATATAATAAATTATAATAAATAACAGAATTGGGCATGTTTTACACAAATAATTATTGATACAATGTATACATTAAGAATAGTTTAACAATCTGTTTCAGGAGATGAACTCCACAATAAAATGAACTGGCCATCAAACAGATAGGATAACATTATACTCCATTATACTCTATTATACAACCCCAAAACAGAAAAAGTTGGGACGTTGTGTAAAAATAGAATGTGATAATATACAAGTATCTTAAAAACCCATATTTAGCAGCAAAAAGGACATAGACAACATATCAAATGTTGAAAATGAAAATTTGGATTATTTCATGGAAAATATATGTTGATTTTGAATTTGATGCCAGCAACATGTTTCAAAAAAAGTTGGGACGGGAGCATGTCTACCACTGCTGCTTCACCTCTTCATTTAAGAAAATTCTATAAATGTTTAGGAACTTAGGGGGCCATTTGCTAGACTGAGAATTAAATATTGTCCCATTCCTGCCCGATATAGGATTTCAGTTGCTCAGCAGTATGGGGTATTCTTAGTCATGTTTTTCATTCCATTATGCAAATAATTTGACAAATCTGGACTGCAAATAGGCCATTTTAGCACCTGGACTCTTTATCTATGGAGAAATACTGTTTAAATATGTGCAGAATTCATTTTGTTCATTTTGCCATTGTTTTCCTGAAATATTTAAGGTCTTCCCTGGAAAAGACATTGCCTAGATGGCAGTATATGTTGCTCAAAACCTGTATACATCATTCAGAATTGATTGTGCTTTGCCAAATGTGCAAGATGCCCATGCTGTAGGCACTAATGCTCCTCCACACTGTCATAGATGTTGGGTTTTGAACTGAGCACTAAAACAATGGGCTGGATACTTCGATATAGGCTTTCTCCTCTTTAGTCCAGATGAGTCCATGATTTCCAAAAAGAATGGCGAATTTTGATTGGTCTAACCACAGGACCTTTTTCCATGTTACCTCAGTCAATTTTAAACAAGCTTAGGCCCAGATAAGATGGTGGTATTTCCTGTATCATGTCTCAATACAATTTTGGCTGCAGTTTTTGATTTGAGTATTAAATTGTGCAAATAAAAAAAATAGGTCTGGTGTTGATGCAACGCCATCTGAGGTCCAAAAGACCACGGCCATCCAATTTGTTTTTCAGCTCTCTCTGGATTCTCTGAATGTTTTAATAATATTATGTCCTGTGATGAACTCCCCAAATAATTCACAATTTCATGTTGAGAAGCATTAAAATGACATTGTTTCTTCATTTGTGCACACAGGTTTACAAAGTGATGTATACCCCTATACATCTTTACTTCTAAGAGACCCTGCCTCTCTGGGATGTTCTTTTTCATACCCAGTTGTTGCCAGTTACCCTAATTAGTTGTGAAACATTCCTCCATTTGTTTTCTTTATCATTACACAACTTTTCCAGCATTTTGTTACCCCCGTCCCAACCTTTTTTGAAACGTTGCTGGTATCAAATTCAAAATTAACATATATTTTCCATGAAATAGTCACATTTGATATGTTGTCTGTGTCCTTTTTGCAACTAAATATGAGTTTAAGAAATGTGCAGATTATTACATTATGCTTTTATTCACATTTTACACAACGTCCCAACTTTTTCTGTTTTGGGGTTGTAATATTAGACATAGTCCAAAGTTTGCCATAGGTTAAATTCAAAGTGAGTGAACACTGACACAATTTGCTATAGAAGTATATTCCCATTGAATAAGTTTGAATGTATGTAGGGTCTTTTCACATAGAAAGTTTTAGCTCTGCATGATCATAATGGTATGCACATATAGCATAATGGTGTGGATACTGGCTCTCAATGTGTATCCACAAGATTTTTATTCTCTTTATAATAATGAATCTTGAATATCTTTCCACAAGAAAAATACAGTAGGAAAGAAATACAACACCCGCAGGTGGTTTGAGCCTTAGACATAAAATGTTTTCGATAGAAGAGTATAAATATTCTTCTTACTTTGATGTTTTCACTCAAATATCTCAAAACCAGTTAAAATGATAACTGACAAAGTGGGAGAGCCAAAGGCAAGAATTGACATTTGTATAATTTGCCAAAAAATGATAAGATTGTGAGGGGGAAATATGGAGAACTGACAGAAAGACATTTAACAATGCACTTTTACATAGTTGTGGTCAAATGCACTGTATGTAAATGATATATTTCTGATCCACAAAGCCAAAGGCCTAAAAACGTAAAACAAATACAACTTTCTTCCGTGTGGACCCGCTAGATCTCTGTTTAAACCCATATGCTCTCACAGAAGATGTTTTCACATGGAAACTAACCTGGCACTGACAAACTTGAAGCCCAAAGTGTTGGTGTTGATAGATGACCTGGGCTATTAAGAGCCGAGAATCCACTGGTGCAATTAAGTTGATAAAGGCTCATTTCTAAACGCAGCGGTGCGAAATCTAGCGCAGCTGAGGACAACCTCCTGAGAACAATACAGAACGCAACGCAACAACACACTGGATAATTTCAATTTGAATCACACTTGGCAACAGCAAGCATGGTGACTCGATCTCCCAAAGTAAAGGTTTATCAAATCTGTGATTACAATATTCAGGAATAAATAGCATAATGAATGACTGGCGCCTGGCCAACGTGTTTAGCCATTGCAGTCCGATCCAATACTCCAAAGTCATTTGTCATGTTTGAGGGACCTTCGATAGCTGGTCTCTGTTGGTTTCAAAGAGATTCTTTGTGAGCTGTTGACCTGTTTTGACCTGGATTCAGTAAACTAAGTTAATCATGTCCACCATTTAAAAAAAGGTCTTCCTATCAACTCACCATATTTGAATGCACTGTAATTTATTCCTTTAATAACAAGTCTTTGGCTGAATTGAGACATTTAGGGAGACAGACATGAAAAAGGTGCCCATCTTGAGTAAGTCAAGTCAAGTCACTTTATTTATATAGCACATTTAAAACAACGTTGACCCAAAGTGCTTCACAGGTAAGGCTATCTTACATAAAAGCAAAGGAGGGAGATTGACAAATAAAATTAAATTAAAAAGGGGGGATATATAGAGGTGTTTAAGATGACAGTAAGACACAAGCCAGGAAAAAAAGGTTACAATGCGCATAAAACTAGAAATAAAACATAGAATAAATGAATGAATAAATAAATAGACAGATAAATACACAAAGGGCTATTAAAAAGTCCAAAATAAGATAATACTAAAATCAAGACCGAATAAACAAGACATAAAATAAAAAAATAAACCACCAAAGTCAAGATGTCAGCTGTCAGTACAGCGAGGGAGAACAGGAAGTAGTTCCTGTGAAGGTGTTGGGCTCTCACTCTTGGGATCCATGGGCTGCTGTGGATGCTTGTTTCCTGTGAGGGCAATATAGTATTACAGTGCAGCCGCTTTGATCCCACAGCATGCCGTGCAGTGCAACAGAATCTCCCCAGCGAGTCTGAGGCCGCAACTGCCGTCTGCCGTGTCACATTTTTATTAGAACCTTTGGAACATCAGTCCTACATACAGTAACACTTCATGTGAACCACAGCAATGGAGCGTAGGAGCGCTGTTGCTCTTGACTTAACTGAAATGTGATGTGTGTGTGTGTGTGTGTGTGTGTTGGGGGGGCACAAAACACCCCCGAATCAAAAAATATCTGAATATTCCCACAAGAAAGGTGAGAGTTTAAAGTTCTGCTTGCAAAATGTGGAGGAGGGGGGAAGTGTGTGGTGTGTGTGTGTGTGTGTGTTGGGTGTGTATGTGTGTGTGTGGGGGGGGGGGGGCGGTTAGGGATGAGGGTTCCAGAACTTAAGTGAAAATAGAATGCTGGTCTACTGGCCTTCCCCCTCGCATTCCCATGAGAATAATCTCAGCAAAGGGCAGAGAGCCTCTGAGTGTGACCCCCCCCCCCATTCACCCCCCTCCCCAAGGGGAGCAGCCACACCACAAGCCAACCGAAAATAAGCATTATGTAAAAACAAACAAATGGGCACAGGGCATAGTGCATTAAGGAGTCACATGAATAGGAGGAAATGAATCAGAGCGGGAGAAAGAGAGATTCTGGACGCAGTACGGACATTTACTTCAAGTGGTTTCTAAAGTTGTGGTTGAAGGATAATAGTCCAACTTCAAAGCCTTTGTAAATGAGCTGTTCAGATATTTTCATTGAAATACTAACAAATATGGCATAATTAGGTACATGTGTGTATGCTATAGAAATATACACTGATATACTTCGTGTATAGACATATATTTATAGTATATTTAATATGAAATAGGTTGACCTGCTATGTGCTACGGTGATATTATTTACCCCCTAAAAAACTGAAACTGTTTAGGATACTAAACCCATAGTCTTATCTTCAGAAACCGATCAGAAGTATCCTTCCAGCTGCAGTAAAGCAAGCTGATCATCAGTGTGAGTTCATTCAGAGCACAGAGGCGACTCAATGTCAAACATGTGGATTTAGAACCAAGACACAGGCTGACGCATTCCTGAGGCGCATGAATGTCTCTGCTCCTGTCAGATGTCAGACAGAGTGTGTGTTGTACATGTGTCTGTGTGATAGCTGCCTGCCTGAGCCCTCCCACCACCACCTCCACCACAGCAGCAGAAACAGCAGCCTGTGTCAGCCCGGTGCTGTGGTGAGGAGGGAGGGAAGGAGACACCGGCGAGCGAACAGACGAGCCATGAAACATTATCTGAACTGTAGCAGAGTGCGGGGAAGGGGCAAGATAGGAGGAGACGTGAGCCGGAGTGTGCTAACAGACCTCCCTCAGACTCCCCTCAGATTCCCCCTCCTCCTCCTCCCCACGTCCTCCTCCTGCTCCTCAACCCACCCCCCCCACCCCAATCCCCCAGATAAGAGGGCAGAGCAGTTTCACTGTGGTCACTTTTGAAACTCGAGCCACTGCAGACGGATAGCAAGGAAACATTTCTCCCTCTCTCTCTCTCTCTCCTCTCTCCCCCCTTTTCTCTCACCTCTCTCTGTCTGTATACCTTTTTTTTTGACGTTTGGAGGGATTGAGAATTTAGAGATTAATTTGGAGCAGCTGTCTCTCTCTCTCTCTCTCTCTCTCTCTCTTTCTCTCTCGGTGGCTTCGCAGGGGTCAGTACTTGCATCTTGTTCTCTCACGTAGCAGTGGGGGCCATGGAGAGTTGAGAGGAAGCGGAACCCTACGGGGGAAACATTCTACTCTCCTAAGAGTCCGAGCAGCCGAGCTGACCGTGAAGACAATTGCAAAGGCTTTAACAATTAAATCTCAAAGGATCCAAAAAGAGACTTGAGCATCTTCTCTTCGTTTGTGTGAACCCTCTGGAGCCATGAGCAGCAGCAGCAGCAGCAGCAGCATCGTGCTCACCAGGGGGTGAGTGATCAGGCAGTGCTACGACACACACACACACACACACACAAACATAACCCCGCAGGTGGCTGAGTGGACGGTATGAGACTGGTGCTACTCGAGTGGGGGCTGGTGGTGGCGGTGACGGTGACAGCCGGTGTGGTGGTGGCTGCGGGAGGCGAGAGGGGAGGGGGTGGAGGAGGAGGAGGAGGAGGTGGTGGTGGTGCTGGGGGTCACCGGCGCAGCGGTGGCGGCGCAGGAGGAGGAGAGAGGCGGCGTAAGCTCCACCGCGTCCAGCAGGGCCAGTGCAGCTACACCTTCATCCTGCCCGAGGTGGAGGGCTGCCAGGCGACTCCGGGGGACCAATATGGCGGCGTGAACGTGGTGCAGAGGGATGCCCCGCCACTGCCGGCCGACACCGAGTGGTCCAGCCAGAAGCTGCAGCACTTGGAGACGGCCATGGTCAACAACACGCAGTGGCTGCAAAAGGTAAGACTCAAGCACTCTCATCAGCCCATAACATTATGAAAATACTAATGTCGTTATTGTGTGTGGGTGGCCTGTTATTGCACTGTTGATATAATCGTCCGAGGTGTTTACTCAGAGAGGCTGCATGTACAGCATTCTCCACTTTCACTGCGCTCAACGCGAGCAGCATGAACATGTTACTGGCAATTGTAAATACTTCATGCACAACTAGGACCAAGACATCTGCTGAATGTTGATCAGGGAATAGACACTTAAATGGTCTGTGAACTGTCATAACAGTCACATGTGAAAGATTTGTTGACTTACATATTCTTTTTTAGAGAGATAGAGTGAGAGAGAGAATTCCAATAATTTGATAAGATTTCACAAGGCACTTTGTGTCTAATGATATAATATCAAAAATATCAAATCATATTGCCAAGTAACACAACATTGCACTCTGAAAGCATGTAGTCCCAAAACGAACCCTGAAAATTTCAAACTGAGCTATTAGCCCTGGAAGTAAAATCTGACATTTTACTTTGACCATGCTGTTGCGAACTTCTTTGATTGAAGCAATGAATGGAGTAAGTGTTAAAGTTGATGTATGAGTGTGGGTTTGCATGGATGAGTGTGTGCAATGCATGGATGTAAGTTTCCCCTTATGTGAGCACATGTGTGCAGTGCACGCGCCACCCACGTTGATAAAAGGCAGCAGGTCAAGTACCGAGCTCAAGAATGCCCCACCTCAACAGGAAGGAGGCAACCGGCCCCCTGCTCCACAGTCTCCGGAGGACAGACAGAGATAAAAAGATCATTCAATTAACACAGATCCAGAGTCAGACGACAGTCATCTTGTTAAACGTTTGTGTCCTGGGGGTGCAGGACAGGGGGTGTTTTTGGTATTTCAAAAATGTCAATACCTGATTTCTTTATTTAACATACATGGAAAACTGATCCCTCTCCAAGCCTTGATGATGTAGTGACGTGTTTTTTTTTCCTTTCAAGCTCACTGAAAGCCTTAGTGCGTCCAACCACAGGCCTGGAAACACAAGCACTAAAGAAGCACTTAACAGGGGGAGGCTGTTTAGTTTAATGCCAAATGGCTGAGCCTAAATGAAGCCATTGTCTGGCAAGGATGCAGTGAACTCTTACTCTTTGAAGTGTTGGAGGGCTCTTAACCTGATATCCAGTGGAAACCACACGCTGCAGTGAATACAGATCAGCTACTTTTTACTCCATCATTAAATAGACAGGCAGGGAGAGGGGGGAGAGAGAGATAGAGAGGGGGATGGAGAAAGATAGAAAGGGAGAGAGGGAGAGAGAGAGGGAGATGGAGAGATATACTGTAGATAGGGATAGATTTTTTGCTTATTTTCGGAGTATTTGGAGTATCTTCCACATTCATAGATGAAAGAATTTGCGGTTATGGGGCACAGCTCCAGGCTATTTGAAAGAAACTTTGCTTCCAAGTCTTTTTCAATAGATCATTCTTTTTTAAGCATCATCTAAAATGTTTAATATAAAAGTATAGTATATCTCCCCAAATGCTACATATAAAAGTGCAACCCCATTTCCAAAAAAGTTGGGATGCTGTGTAAAATTTCAAATAAAACAGAATAATTTTGTGAATAATACCAGCAACACTTCTCAAAAAGGTTGGGACGGGGTCCACAAAAATCTGGAAAAGTGTGTGTAATGGTATAGAAAATAGAAGGAGGAACATTTCACAATTAAGTAGTTTAACTGGCACCATGATTGGGTGTGAAAAGAGCAGAGAGGCAGAGTCTCTCAGAAGTAAAGATGTAGAGGTATTTATCACTCTGTAAGAAACTGTGTGGGGATTTGGGGATTTCATCATCTATATAACACTCAAATATGCAGAGAATCCAGAGATCTTTGTACATATGGGACAGGGCTGAAAAACAATATCGGATAGCCTGTGATCTTCAGATGACATTGCATTAATACAGACATGCTTCTTTAATGAAAAATCAATACATAGGTTTTGGAAAACCGCCAATAACCATTGTCTATGAATATGCTGCCATTTCTGGAAAGGTCTTAAATATGTCAAAAAAACCCATGCCAGACTGCATTCTGCATATTACAACAGTATGACTCCACAATAGAAGAGTCCAGGTGCTAAAAGGGCCTGCCTGCAGTCCAGACCTGTTATTTGGAGCATAATGGAAAGAAAAACATGATTAAGAAGACCCCAGACTGTTGAGCAGCTGAAATCCTATATCAGGCAAGAATGGGACATTCTCAGAACTTCAGCAACTGGTCTCCTCTGTTCCCAAATGTTAAGAGAATGTTGTTAAAAGAAGTGGTCATGCAACACAACATGCCCCTGTCCCAACTTTTTCTTGAGACGTGTTGCTGGCTCCAAATTCAAAATGAACATATGTTTTCCTAAAAAAAATCAAATTCTTCTGTTTAAATAATTGATATGTTGCCTTTGCACTATTCTTAATTTAAATACATGGTTTACATGTTTTTAAAAACTAGGCATTCTGTTTTTGATTGCTTTTTACACAGTGTCTCAACTGTTTTGGAAATGGGGTTCTGTCTGATGTATGAGGTATATTTCATTTTATTATTCAGACATTGCTGAGATCGAAGTATGGCACCATTTCTAAAAAGCCCTTTTATAACACGTGGTCAGACATGCAGGTTTTAGTATGTGTCTCATTTGGCCAGCGCGGGTCATGCGTATTAACATGCCATTGCTGAACAAGCTTGGCACTCGACATCTGAGGACTCTCCCAACTGCTTAAATACAAGTGTAATAATGGTTAATGACACAAGCAATCAGCACCCATTATCGACAGCCTACAGATGCACAATAAAAACACAAATAATTGGGAAGTCAGAATTTCTGAGAGGTCCTCCTTAGTAATTGAACTGTAAAAGCCAAAGACAAAATACCAATCCCCGAAAAGATTGTTTTAATATGGGGTGTTTCTCCTAATGCAACAGCGCACTAAATAGTCCCTGAAGCCCCTGTTAATGGATTCTGTCTCCAGGTTATTGCTCATTTCATTTATCTTTGGGGATTTCAGAGGGTGGTGGTGGGGATAGGCGGAGATCCTGAGAATCACAGCGTTAACAGCAGTGCACTTTACAGGGAATGGGGTGCCTTTTCAGTGTCTTTTATTGCCTCGTAAAGCACTCGTAATGGGCTTCCCTCAAAACTCCGCAATAACCCTGACGGATTACACGTTTATCAGTCAAACAATCTTTGCGGGGAAAGACATCAAAAACTCCGTCAACGCCAGTCAGCCACATACTGCTGTCAAGAATGCTGGTCCAGAGCTCAGAATAAATAATAGACCCTTCTGGGAGAGAACTGAAGTATGCTGGAGAAGAGATTTTGAGAAACAGCGAGAAAGTAAGAGCAGGAAAGGAAAGAAAGACCTAGGACCTAAAGCCAGTGTTGGCAGAGTGGGGGAAACCAGGGAGTGGGAATGCGACCAAGGTGGAGGCTTGCCACCTTGTTCAAGTGCACAGAAATCGCCTGGATAGGAAGACAGAAAAGAGAATCTGTGCCTGAAATCGGGAGGACATCTAAAAGGAGGCAAATGGAATTATTCATGGCTTGCACACAAGGCCGGGTCAAAGACATGATTTAAAAGAAAAATAACAACGAAGAAAAGGGTTTTCAACTTCCTTTTTGAACTCTCGGTGCTCTCGTTGTGAAGGCGAGGCAGTGTCACAGCAGGGCCTTGGCCTGGCTTTAGGCAGCTCCCGCCCTGGGGGGCTGATGGATCATCTGCTCGCTGGACTGGCCCAGATCACTGGATCGGGCTTCAGTTTGTTAAATAAACATCTCGCTCATGTTTATCATTCTTGAGGAAGTGTCTCCGAAAAGCCAAAGACCGCGATACCGACAGGGGCCACGGTCCCTGAGTTGTCGCCTGCACTGACATCAGTCAACATTGGAGTAGGCTATCTGCGGCCGCCTCCTACGCACAGATAAGAACGTCCCTCGGCTCCCCAATATTACCTTTAATTGAGAAGGCCCTTTGTTTCGGCCTCTGAATAGACTCGCTTCTAAAAACGAAGTCTAAAAGTAGCAGCTAAACAGAAAAACAAAGGCTGCACAAATAAAGAGACTGTACAGAAAAGGCAATGCTGACTCTAATAACCGAAGGTAACGCAATGATCTAACTCAGCACCCGCGAGTAATGCAGCCTTAAAACAAAACATTTCCTAGTTTTGATAAGATCATATTTACGGAGCGGTCAGTCTGTGTTTACATGCAGTCTGGTTTGTCATCAGACTTTATTATTCATCCTGTGTTTTTGCCAGCGCAAAAGTTGTCTCACAATGTGTGATGTTCATGGTTATCTACCAGACTATTATAAATACAAGGTCTGATAATAATGACAACTCAGTCAACAAGCGACAAGTTATTTTCCATGAAAAAGTGACCATGTACAGAACTTTGGATGAAATCATATCTCTGTATTGTATCTAAATTCCTGGGGACAGAGCAAGTGTATTCTATGGCAGTTAGATCTTAGCACAACAAAATATGATCCGATACCTTATAGATTAGCGCTTAATCAAGCATGTAATCTGGAGCCCGTCTCAGTAATTCTACATGACCCAATGTAAATAATGCTTAAAATAGTGGCGTGCAATGTGGTATGGAAATGTTACGTGGTTTTGTTTTTGTAATGTATGGTCTTTGTCACTGACATAGCTTTGAATTATGCCTGTGCCAATGGAAATGTCCTTGAATTTGGGGTTATGAATTACATGAAGGAGTCATGGGTGAAGAGGATCACGTTGGTCCGTATGCTTGAAAGATACGAAGTGCCGTGAGGTATGCCTACGGAGCATGCAGAGAGCATTCGCAGTAAGGAAGGAGGAACAGCTGTTTGGGGTCAGTCTTCTGCTACAGCTCCCACTCTTTCCAGCGCCTTCTCCCGATTATGGCCAGTGCAAGATAGGCGAGCCAAAGTTCAAACACTGCCGCAAGCCTTTGATGGCGACACGGACATTCCGTGAATGGTCTTAGATGCTTATCAGGCTCTGATCAACAGCAAGTTTACCCCCAAGTGAATTGAGGGCAATTTGCACAGTAGCTGCAACTTCAGTACACATGCAGGCTGTGTTTTTCTGCCTCTCTATTGCAGGTTAGTGTTAAGGAGCTATGTGATGAAAGAGTTGGGACTTGCAAACAGCTTGAAATGTTCACTCTGTCCTAACAGACTGTATTCAGTGGATACCCCTGTGGGTTGACTAATTTTCCAGTAATAAATTTCCATCATTTCTCCTACTTCCAAATAAAAAATGTCATGGGCAGTTAACACAGTAACAAATGACTGCCTCTGCACCCCTACTAAAGCAAATGGACAAATTTGATAACAACCGGGGAGGGCCAGGAAATATCTTGTTCTGGAATCATCCGCCAATGGCTCCAACGGGACATCGGATTCGTGAAATTAAGCATGATATTGATGCAAAGTGCTGTTTTTACAAGGCTGTGAATATTGAGAACACTGTTTTCAGACGGAAAGCTTATATCATGCAAACATCATCTGTTGCCTCCATACCTACCCTCTCTTCTGAGTTTAATAAGCGGTCATTATTGGACTCACCGGAGTCGTAGACGGCTGCTCCACTGCGGTGGAGGCCCGGTACACACACACACACACACACACACACACAGACACACACATACAGACTTGGTCGAATTCCAATCGTACAAACGTCTTCATGTATTTCAGCAAGTACTGCATGTTTTTAGGGAATTTAGATATATTGCTCAAATTGACTTTCACAGTTAAGAAAAGAGAATCATTGTCGTGGGAAGATCAGCCAACTTGATTAGCATTATTTGTAGCTAAGTTAGTGAGTTTTCAGTAAGTGAATAAGCAAGAAAAATATAAAATATAGCTGCAAGCAGCAGTGTGGGGGCCAAGCAGTGCGCTATAGCAGGAATGGCGTTGCCATTGCATGAGCAAGCACTCACAGCAAGTTTGATTGCAATTGGATGAAAGAAATGGCTGAGAAATAAGCTCATTTACTTTGTTATAGTGCCCCTAGAGGCGAAAATTACACCAATGTCCTTGTGCGTTTTTGCAAACAGCTACCATGTCCCTGGACTTCATACACCAAAGAGTTGTTGAGATGTGAGCTTAATTTGTCTATTACAGCACCCCTAGAGGCCAAATGAGACCACATTCCTTCCATGTCCTCACAAGCAGCTACTTTGTCTCTGTATTAAGTTTGGACTTTATACATCAAAGCGTTGCTGAGATACAAGCTCACTTCCTGTATTGCAGTGCCCCCTATAGAGGCCAAATGATGCCAATTTCCTATTGAGTCATCACAATCAGATACCAAGTCCCTGTACCAAGTCTGGACTTCATACATCGAAGTGTTGCTGAGATACAAGCTCACTTCCTGTATTACAGCGCCCCCTATAGAGGCCAAATGATGTCAATTTCCTACTGCGTCCTCACAATCAGATACCAAGTCCCTGTACCAAGTTTGGACATCATACATTAAAGCGTCTCCGAGATGTTAGCCCACTTCCTGTTTTGCGGCTTCATCGCCATATTTGATTGGCTGTCATGGGCCAATAAAGTGGAATTTTAAAAATCTGACAAGTATCTTTTGTGCGGCTCGGTCTGAAGATCATCTCCGCCAAGTCCAATATGGCGGAGGTCCAATATGGCGGAAAGTGACAGGATCATCTCCGCCAAGTCCAATATGGCGGAGGTCCAATATGGCGGAAAGTTTCATTTCAACTTTAGACCCAGCGATTCAATTTGCGGCCAGATTCTGATCTGTTGGTGGCGCTAGATGGCTGGGTTTAGAGGTCCGTAAATAAGTGTGAGTGGTCAGTGGAGTGTCCCGAAACTTTCTGCCAAAAAATCTGAACTTTTTAGCCAGGCGTTCTATGGGCTGCCATAGACTCCAATGGCAGAATAATAATAGGAAAAGCTACAACTCAATGGGGTCCTGCAGCTACGCTGCTTGGCCCCCAACTAGTACATTTTACTCATCTATAATCAAATAAGCATGAATAACATGCACAAAGTTGCAGGCCAGATACAAAAAGAAAACTATTGAGGTTGAAGGTATTGTCAAGTTTTGGGCATGCCCTATTCAGCCTACTAATCAGACTGTCCAGTCCATGTACCTTGTCATGATGTGCCGAGGTCACATCTGGCCTCTCAACACATGGTCAGCGGCCTGCAGTCTTTTAGCCCATCTTTACCAAGTGAACCCTTTTAGCCCATCTTTACCAAGAAAAACCCTTTTAGCCCATCTTTACCAAGTGAACCCTTTTAGCCCATCTTTACCAAGAAAAGCCCTTTTAGCCCATCTTTACCAAGTGAACCCTTTTAGCCCATCTTTACCAAGGGAACCCTTCTGAGCCCTTTCAACACTCTACTTTGAGATACCCAACCACCACTCATGTCGTCGATGTTGGATTTTGGGCGTCTGACAGAAACTGATCAATCTGACCAATTAACGTCGATTTGACAGTTTTGCTGTCCAGGTTTGCAAATCATTAATTTAGAAAACATATGTTGCGCTATTTGTTATTGTGCAGTAGGCGACGACCTTACTATGTTATCATTACTACCATTATTGCAATTAATAAGCCATCATAATCATCATCGTCAGCATGGCATGTCACACACACACCTGCTCCATCACTGAGTTCTTGTTGCATGTAGCCTCAACTACGCTACACTCTCCACCAGCTGCTCACTCCACTGTCCCACAGCTCTGTAAGATTGATCACATCTCCACTTCAGTTCAGTGAACTTCAACCTGTTGCTAAAATAGGCTAGTCTTCTTGCAATATTATATATTTTTGAAGCTTCTACATTGGTGTTATTTCTTGCCCAGTTGGCAAGTCTAGGCCAAAATGGGAGGGGTGGGGCCTGACAAGACGTGTTATTGGATCAGTCCAGTGTCAGTATGGAAAATTAACCAATGGGCCGCTGACTGTTTTAAATGAATTAAGTTGTAGGCTACAGCAAAGATGGTTGATTACAAAGATACTTCCTGAGAGGTAATTTCCTGTCCCCGGAAATGTATGCAAATAGGGTAGCAGTAGTACACGCCCCGCACAAGGGGGGGGGGGGGGGGGCACTATCCCCCATTTATGCAGTGATCGGGCTCCCTTTTTAACATTGAGGCAGAATCCAAGAATTTCCCAGAATTTGTCAAAGCCATATTTTTCTGAGCAATGGATGCACATTTCAGACACGGTATCATGATCTCCAAACCCTCCTCCCCATTTAAGAAGAATGTTGTGTGACAGTATGACCCTCCAGTCGGGAGAAAATCAACATTAATGAAGGTGTACACCAAGTTTGTTTTGTACTCTGGCTTCTGTCTGGCGTGGAACCGAGGCGTTCAAACGTCAGTCATACGTCAGTGGCACGTCCCTGTGCAGGCAGGGACTGAACCAGAGCCCTTGACTGAACTCCACTTTGCCCTCATAGACATGAACTAGGACGACCCATCTTGCTACGCATTAATTATCTTTGGCTACAGCCTATTGTATCAGGCCAAAAGGTGCGTCAGCCCACCGGGAAAATGCCCGGTTTGCCAGATAGCCGGTCCACCCCAGGTCAGCCTAAAGGAGCAGTATGAAGGATTTAGGATGAACTATTAGCAGAAATTGTATGTAGTATCATAAGTATGCGCTTGTTAGTGTATAATAATCACCTGTAACTACAAATCGTTGTGTTTTCGTTGTCTCAGAGCCCTTCATATCTGGGGAGCGGGTCCTCTTCCACAAAATCCGCCATGTTTTACCACCATGCTTCCACTACAGTAGCCCAAAACAGACAAACTAAACTGACACTAAAGAGTGATTTTTGCCATCATAAAAGCACCTGAAAGGCATTCAGTTGGTTACAATCTCAAGCTCCAGATGCTACAGAATGCAAGATCTGCAGATCTTACATTCTACTATGCTACTATGGGCTGTCTGGTTGGCTGCAATATCTGTTAGTTAAGCAGGCTGCAGAGTTGAACTTTGCCCAGATGAAAATACTTCCACCTCATAAAACATACTAAACTAATAATGAAGCTAATTTAAACTTGAATTAGATTACATCTACCAATTACATTTTTACTAGAATTCCTATTACAATGTTTTTCTCCTAGCATTTGGTGAAATTGCCAGTGAATATGATAATCACTGATAATCACTGAATAAAAACAATCCAAGTCTCCAGTTCCAAGTTTAGTCCCTTTGCTGGACATGGGAAATGCAGCTTAAAGTTACCTTACTCACTCCATGTCTAAATGATGAATGTCTAACAAGGTTAGGACCACTGCACTGAATTCCTGGACTCAATATATCCAATATTTAATTGTCCACTGACTTTTATAGGTGAAGATATTGGAGTAATTGCCGCAAACAAAGTCTAATAATTGAAGAAACCTGTGCAAAAGAAACAACTAACTTGCCAATGCGGCCTTGACCTGGTTTAAGACCGTCTGCAGTCTGATGTTAAATATGAAACAAAACATAAAATCTGACACATCTTTTTCCAACCGCAAAATTATTAAGTTCATCCCATATTTTCAAGATAAGAATGTAGCCTTCTCTTCCAGTCACAAGCAGTAGGCGAAAAGCACTGTTCATGCAGTAGGTGCTGTTCTTAAGAAACCATTGGAAACGTTTGATAAGGGAGGAGAACCAGAGCCCCTCCTGAACTCCCCAGTTCAACATGTGCGCAACGCACTGAAGGCCTCAGTTGGAGCGTTGAGCTCGGTAGTCTGTCTTCCGCCCTGTCCCTGTGCGGGATTATACCCAGCAGTGTCCATTAGCTGGGGATTGTTTGTTTATCTTAGCTTGGGAGAGGAATCTTAGCCCCTCACTCTACATCTGCACTTTCCCTATGCGCAAGGGCCAGTGGTCAAACAGAGATTGGTTGCAGCGAGATTTGAATTGCAAAGTAAACATGGTTTACTTCCAGCTGAACTGTAACTTTGATAATGGTAATTAATGGAGGAATCTGGCTCAATCAAATATGGTCTTAAACCTTCACCTCCAAGCAATTATGAAACGCTAAGAACAAAAGCTTCATTTTGATTTTCATTTCAGCATTTATGTTCCACTTTGGGAGCGATTTGGAACAAAGCAGTCAGTGTCTTGTGATCCTCTGTGTAATGATGACCCCAGTATCCTCAGACTGATTTGTGCCCTCTAAGGGGATCAGATATCTATTTTAGCAATGTCTTTTTATCTTGGAAGCAACCAAGTCTTTTCCATATTTCTTATTCTTCAGAAACTTTGACAAAATATCGCACGTCTCCAGGGCTGGTGTTACCAGATATACGGTTTCTGAGATTCTGAGTTTCCAGGGCGGAGTTTAGCGTGAATATTTATGAACGCAAAGAAAGTAGAAGTTAACATGTTTTTGATGTTGTCATGGATTATCAGTGGTGGAGGAAGTACTGAATCTCAGTACTTAAGTAAAAGTACAAATACACAGAGAAATATTTACTTTAGTAAAAGTAAAAGTACCACAATGACAACCCTACTTAAGTAGCCTAAAAGTAAAAAGTACCTGCTTTTAAATGTACTTTAAGTATTAAAAGTAAAAGTATTTGCATAATGATTTATTCTCTTAATATCTATATTCTAAAAGAAAAAATAGTATGGGCTGTGGCATTTTAATTAAGGGCAATTCCATGCAAAGGTCATCCTTACCATGGAAAAAAAAGTTGTGCATACGCAAATAGAACTGTTGTTAAAATCTTCATTTAGGTCTATATTTTATTGTTTGTAACTGATCGGATTGAATTTGATGGATAATTACACCCTTTTTACATCATAAATATGGTGTGCAACCATACAGAAACAACATTTTTCACATGGTAATATTATACATATTTAAAAGTGGATAAATGGACCCAAGGTTCAAACAAATTGTGCCATTTGACAAATTCCAGAGTGACAAGGGAATGGTAGAGCAATGTCTATGCTCAGCTTGCCTTTAAGAGCACAACTCCTTACATTTGTAAGGCTTTTGTTTTTAAGTCAACAAGTTCCATGGCCATGTCACATCCATAACGTTTTATAGGAAAAGTTTATGCTACACATACAGTGTTGATGCGACAATGTCCATAGTGTCTGTGCAAAGCTGATTTATATCAATGTAAAGTGTGATGACCAAATTGTGCCACTTTCTTGCTTTTAAAACCTTTAATGGTGCGTTATGGATGTGACGTTATGGATGTTACATAATGTAAATTTACAAGACTGGAGACTTTATTATACCTCAAAGCCGATAAAACGTCTGTTCTGGTGGCATGTCAGTTTCAACGCATTTCATAGTGTTTACAATTGACATTTCAAAGATTATTAGGTTGATCAAAACCACAGGGAGGCCTTGCCTAACCATTAGCAAAACAAACATAATATTAAAATACCTCCAGTGATTAGCCTAGCCATAGCCTATTTTCAAGTGGCCTAATAACGAAAATCTGAGCGATTATCTTCCTGTAACTGTCATACTGTTGTTGTACAGTAACTGGATTATCGTGTTAGCTGGTGAAGATGGCTGACTTTGCAGCTGGAGTTAACATAGCAACCTCCTTCTGTTGCAGATCTGTTCAGCCTGCCGTTCACGTCTGCTTAACACAGTTTAATTTTAAATGTGACGCGATATGCCAGCATTTGAAGTGTCAGGTCCTCTGTAGCTAATACCCACAGAGTAACATAAGTAACGGCAGCAATAAACTAGATGTACCGCATAGCGGTACAAAATATGACCGCCTCTCAGTCCTGCATATTCTCTTCGCAAAAATAAATCACGCTTGTCAATTTGTCTCCATTTCCTACTCCTGCAACTCATGTGCATGTAAATGGAGTGTGTGTCTGTGTGTGTGCATGTGCGTATGCGTGCCTGTGTTTGTGTGTTTATGTGTGTGTGTGTGTGTGTGTGTGCGTGTGTGTGTTGGCATGCGCACATGCGTATGCGTGCCTGTGTGTGTGTGTTTATGTGTCTGCATTCATGTGTGTGTGTGTGTGTGCTTGCCTGTCTGTATGTGTGCGACTGTGCGTGCGTGCGTGCGTGTGTGTGTGTGTGTGTGTGTGTGTGTGTGTGCATGTGCGCGTGCATGTACTTTATGTGTGCAAATCACAAATGAGTGGGTATGGGTTAGGTTGATGCGGGCTCTTGAGACTAACATACCATAAATATTTTGTCATCTTGGGTGCAACGGTTCAGGTAGGGCTAGTTATTTAGGGGGGTGGCCACCAAGTTTCATGTTCCCTGGTGTTTCAGTAATCCGGGAATCACTGACCAAAATTGATGACGGTAAAAGAAAAAAAGAAAAATATTTTTTATATTTTAAATGACTTGTTGTCCTGATTATTCCTGTGTCTCTTAGTGGGCACTGAGGAAGCAATAATTTCATCGCTAGTTTGTCATGATGACTATTTAAATTGTTTCATATCAAAATTCACTACTTAATTATGTGTTTTATGTAGTTTGTCGAGGACTTGTTCAGACACGTCACATCCATAACGTGAAACCGTCACATCCATAACGCCAGTTTTTCCTACATAATGCATTACGAAAATGACGCATAGTTTCAAAAACACACTTTTTGTGTTCATTCAAGTCTCCTTCATGCTACATATATCATAGTTTCGGCAGTTTCCTTCAAAATTCACAGAGTTTGTAGAAAACCTGTAATCTCTCACAAAAGTGTGTCCATTTCATGTCACATCCATAACGCTGATAAAATGCTTTGTATTCTTAGGATGAAATTGATTATATGAAATTTGAGGATTTCTCAGTATTCAGAGGACAGAGGTTACATTAAAAGTTATGCAAATTAATTCACTGATACTAATTTTGCCCCCACTCTAAGGCATTTTGTTTACCAATATGAGTCCAATTGTCACATCCATAACGCTGGAACTGCCCTTAAGCTAGTTTTAGGTTAGGCTATATTCGACTAGATAGTTTTAAGCTAATGCAATTGTGCTTACCATCTGTGGCCCAGTTTACATTCTGACTTACAATTCTAGAGAATGTAATTCTGGTTATCTACTAGGGTGATCTGCTGAGTATATCATTCAGCAAAACACAAGAGCCTGAAGTTTTACGGGGTAGACCAGGGAAACGTCGGGTGGATCGTAATGCCAATTCTGCTGATTGAACAGAAAAGTTGCTGAGAAAGGTGTCTTTATGATTAGGTTCAGTTTCACTTGCGCCGACGCACATAGACATTGAATGAGCGCTCACATTTCTACCCCCCCCCCCCCCCAATTGTAGGCTATGTCTCTTTATTTGATCACACACAATTAAGAAATATTTCCTAATCTGGAAAATGCTGCGTTTTTTTCGGCCAGCGGTTCTATAATAGTCCATTCATTTGTGCCGCAAATGATCAGACGTGTGACAGAAGCATGGGCATAGCCTGTAACTTCTCTGATCCGCGGATAGCAATCTCATCGGAGAGGAGGCCCTAACGCTGCAGATAACAGACAGAGAAAGGCACAGAACACAGTTGCATGTCCAGTGTAGCCATGGGTCTGGTGAATATAGCCTACCGAATGCAGATGGCTACAAGCTCACGATTTGCCCAGGGGGTCGTTTCTAGAAAGCATCGTTTGCTAACTTGCGTCGCAACCTTGGTAGTTCGCTCCATCGTTCTTGGATTTGGTGTTTCTAGAAAGGGTAGTTCGAACTCTCAATCGCAAACAAGGACGCAAAGTTTGGTCGTTTGAACTACTGCCCCTAGGCAGTCGCACTTGTGTCGTTCCTTGGTAGTTCCTGTTGGTGTCCGGAGCGCCTAACCAAAAATCACAACCGCCTAACCAAAATTTGCGAAGTGGATGTTTATCTCGTGACTCAATGATTGATCTATCCTGTAGCTTAATTTTGATTAAGACACTGCTCCCCTACTTGGCTCATTCTTGCTATTTATGTTAATTAAAGAAGTGCCTTGCTTTTAGTATTATAATCTTCACAGTCCCTAACAACAGTAGTGTTAAATGGTGTAGTGGCTAAAGCAGATGACTTATTATCCCAACGTTGTAGGTTCGATTTTCTTATGATATGAGATTGTCCTCTTGCTTCTCGCTACCTGCATGTGAACTAGTGTGACACGTAGATTCAATTGTTTTTGACTGATGTATTGTACCTATGGTCTCTCGATGTAGAGTAATTATATACATAAATATGTATGGTCAAAACCTATTGTGTCCCGTAGGCCTACTCTTACTCAGAGATGCAAAGAAGAGATAGGATGCGAACTCCGGCCGAGCGCGCAGTGCACCAATGCGCTGCCGTTAAGCCACGAGACAGTTGATAACCTACGGGATACCCAGATATTTGTCCAGGCTATATATTTTTTCCAACACATAGATATTTAATACAAATAATGACTCATTTTGGTCTGCTTAAGTTAACTGTTTTATATGCTTGCAATAGGTTTAGGTTTTGGCTGATGGCAATGACAATACCAGCATTAATCACTCAGTTTAGATTAGAAACATGTCTACATAGGCCGTGACAGAACATTTCTAGGGGGTGGGGTATTACACGTTGCCACTGTTTCCACCAATGATATGTATCGCTGCATCATCAACAACGTTGTTGGAACTATGGTGTTCGAACGTCGGAGGTAGCGAATTGCGACACAGGTACGATGCTTTCTGGAAACAGGTGTAACAGTGTCGTTGTTTGGTCGCAAGTTGCGTCGTACCATGGTGGTTGAGCAACGTTGTTGCTAACTTTTCCAGAAACGACCCCCAGAGAGGGTTAAAGCGGAGCTAGTAATCAAGGATCTTTGCTTTGCCTGGTCTAGACTAGAAGCTTACGTTTCAAAGATTTAGAAGCTGGGCATGTAGCGCTCCAGAATCTGTGGTAGCAACCCCGCCCCCTGGTAAAACAAACGTGTTTGTCAGAGAGAGAAAAAAATCTGATCATAAAATGTATTGTAAAATGGAACGATGGTGTTGTAGAAATGTAGCGGAGTAAAATTACAGATAATTGCTGTAAATTTAACGAAGTAAAAGTCAAAAGTATGCACTATAAATTCTACTTAAGTAAAGTACAAATACGTGGAATATTTACTTAAGTACAGTAACGAAGTATTTGTATACTTCGTTACATTCCACCACTGTGGATTATTAATGGAAAGTATGACTATGTCGTGTTGGAGTTTAGATGCAAGTTGGCGTCAATGTTGTTATCTTATGTCGCAGCCAGTCAAACAAAACTTTGTGTCAGATTCAGTGGGTCGCTTACCATTAAGGATATTGGCAATTTTTACACAGTAGGCTTTGATGGTAGTCCTAGCCTAGGCTATTATGTTTTTATCGTTTTGATTGAAGCCTAGCCTCTGTGCATCTGTAGTGACATGTTAGCTCAGGCAGCAGCATAGCCTACATCAGATTGACACACTGTATAGCCTACAACACAAATGTAATAAACTAGCCTATGTTACACGCCTGTGTATGTCCTAACTCATCGTGTCATTGCCCTCATGCACATGTGATATGTTATTCTGAGACATAATCTATAGGAATTACTACACATAACTAAACACACAAAAAGTTGTGAAAACAATTTATTGTTAGTTATTTACAGCCAGGGCAAATAAACTGTCCTTCAGTGTCAGGCCAGTTTACACATTTAGTTTTAGGCCTACCAGCCCTGGCAGCAATCACATTGTATCTTCAAGACAAAAAACATTGGCTTGACATCAGTATTAACTCAAAGTTGTTAAAAAAAAAAAAAATATCATACCAAAATACCCACAGAGTATTGTGTGCAAGAATAAGGATATACAAAATAAAGTTTGGGTAATCAGCCTTCAAAGGGCAGAAATGGGGTGCCCTGTCTATCTATTGTACAGCAGTTTATTCTTTTCAATTTTAATTTTACATTATAAGAGGGAGTCTGGCCAAGTTAGCCTAATATTCCTAGGGAATAGAACATAACAGCAGATTATGCATGACATGACTCATTTGGGGTTTGAAGGGCCAGATTACTACCTGTTATAATCAGCCCATATAGTCATTCACCTCAATCTGATTAACTTTACGTTATAGTCCCCCCCCCATCATCCTCATTGAGCACATAGGTTCTTGTAAAGTACTACTTAATTGCATTTGTAACCATTACCTTTTGAATATACAGATTCTATATGACCATACCCCACATTAATAACATTAACCCATTCATCCATGTAAAGCTAGACAGTGTTTGTAAGGTAATAAAGCATATTGACTTAATGCAGTTATGACCTTTATGAATAAACATAACCAATATACTGTAAGTGCATGGCCCATATTGATGCCCTGCTTCCCTAATGGCACAATAACGGAGCGCTGGCACTGCACGTCTCTCTCACACCATTACGGCAGTAATGTCAGCACCCCATTGAGTTTGTGAGCTCTGCAAGTAGACCATGAGTCATGACCAGGGCTGTAGTGGAGGCTAAATGTGAGTAAACACAGTTTATCCACCTCTGAAATTTCATAAATACAATTTATCCACCTCTTATTAGAGTTTATCCATCTCTTAAAATAGTTTATTCACTAATTACAACTTTTAACGTTCAAAAATCACACTGTGTTATCCACATTCACAATATGTACTGTACACCCATCAACACTCTAGGAACCATTTAATACCGCTGGTATTGTTATAAACACTGGACACTAACCTCCACCATCATCAAACATGTTCTGAATGCCTTTTTCAAAAAATCCGATACCACATGGCGCAGTCCACCTTACCATGATCACAGAATTCATAGTTAACCCACCTCTTATTTTAACACTGTACCACATGTCATGGCAATTCAAAGTAAGTCGATATGACCAGTTCACATATCAAAGTGATCACTCTGCCTTGACTGAGAGTATACCTTATATAGGACACAGATATGACTGATGAAAAAATATGAAAAACTTTGCCCAGATACTTGTTGGCAATAATTTGCACTGATGACAGCTTTGATTTGCAGACTTGGAAACAACATGAAGTGCTACAAGTCCTCTAGAAGCCTGTATGGGTTTCAAACATGTTCTTATCTCCATCACTTTAGATACTTCAAACTAGTTGAGTGAATTAGCTCAAACATACACACAATGTCTGGCACCTAGACAGACAGAAAATTGCAATGCACTGCACTGCAATTTGCAAAAGATACACAACTCCTTGGTTATACAGTTCTGTGTATCAAACTAAATAGTAATATGCAATAAGATTTAACCATCAATCATGAAGCAGTCATGCTAAAGACATTTGAGTCAGGACAATCACTCACACACACTATAGAAACCTACTGGGTATTCATGCGATCCTTTGGCACAACAAGCTATGTAAAGAGGAAGGTTTGTCAGACCCTGCGAACCAGGAAGCAATAGTATACCACTGAGTTGCCTAACACATTCTCCAATTATACATGCATCAAACTAACATTTGTCATAATGAGTTATCATGAATAAGCATGAACATGTTTTTGCAAAACATCATCAAGTAATGATGATTAAACAAGAGCTGTGGTTTGTTATCAGTATCATTTATTGCAATGGCTACCTCATAGGTACTGACTTGAAGGTATGCCAAAACAACTGTAAAATGTTTAACTGTAATCTATAAACAATCCGTAATGTGCCAGCAAAAGCAACACATGTATTGAGTGTGATAGATGATTCTTACTGATATTATTGTCCGTGGCGCTCCTATGTACAGGTCATTCTATATTATGTATACATCTCCTTTTGATGAAATAACAGAATGCATTATGCAAGCAGGGGGTTATGCTCTAGATTTTGTATTTGTTTTTTATGTCCTCCCATATGTGTAGTTGAGCGATCTTTGACTTTGAAAGCAGCCCAACACAGAGGGAGTTTTGCAGATGATAAAGCCATCAGAAACGGCAATTTAGTCTGAATAACCTTCATAATCACAGTGCTGGCGGACGCAGAAAAGTGCACAGCAGCCCTTGGCTCATTAACGAATTCTGCTCCGAGGAAACAAGACTACTTCCAGTCGAGCGCGCACCGGGGGACCTTTCCACAACATGTCCACAGAATGAATGTTTCACCCTGATACTGCTGCCGCCAGTCACCAGCAACAGCAGCAGCTGTAGCCATATGGTTTCAATGGGATAGTTCCTCATCTGAGACATATTCGTCTACTTATAACATATCAGCTCGTATCACACGTAGCTGCAGGAATATGATCACACAGAAGTCAAGAGTGATACATCACTTTTCCATAACGGAGGGTTTTTTCCTTTTTACAAATGGACTTGGGTTATCATCCAAATTACTCTGTTCTGCTCAGATCTGTTTCTTTTATCATGTTTCGCCGTTATCTATATTGGTCCGCAAAGTACTGGAGCTCTCCGTAGCCATGGCGATAGAGTGACCAGATGGGAAGGAGCTGGCAAGCGAACTTGTGGAGATTTCGAGGCAGGCAGGCAGTGGTGGTGGTGGGGGGTGGATTGGTGAAGTATGTGGCTCTCTGTGAGCTGGAGAAGATCCAGACTGTGCACACAGCAAAAAAAGAGAAGTAAAAATTCCCCAGGGTCCCCTTTTTACCCTCTGGCGCCATGCCAGGTTTCTTAGCCATGACGGGGCTCAACATTCCCTTTTTATTGCCCCTAACAAACTAGCCTCTCTCTCTCGGTCTCTCTCGCCCTACGTCTCTGTCCATCTCTCTCTCTTCCTGCCCCAGTGAAGGGCAGTGGGCATGGACACAACAGGTAGCCCTCATATAGGGCACCCACCACTGGTTTTAATGGCTGGGGCAGGTCTTTGTGGGTGCCGCTGTGTGCTTTCCCCTGATGAGTGCTTGTGCGGTTATTTATGGGAGTGCGTTAATCACTCTGCTTCTGTGGGAAGATGTTCCGGGGGACACTGGGCATGCTCATCTGAGACCATGCTCTCTACACGGTCCATTAGGCAAGGGTTGACCACAAACACAGACTTGTTAAGGACTTACATGGCTGCACATGCTAAGCTCCGTAGGCTAAGAGTTAGGTTGAGTTGCATTCATCCAAGCAGATTTTGTGACAAAAGGCAGATTGGTCTGGAGTTTGTCGAGGGATGGTCATGCTACAAAAAAAAAAACTAGATGAAACAATTTCGTGTTGTTTTTGGAAGAGTTGCCACTGAAAGCATTGTACCTACGCATCTCATGCATAGCACCCCCTTCCCCCCTTTTTTGGTCAGGTCTTCCTTCACTCTACCATGGGTAGCCAACTATGACTAAGCCATGTGGAGCCAATGGCATGGTTCCAAGGTAAACAATGCTGTTCCCACCCAACCATCACCATCACTGTTGTGATGAAATGCACTATTAATTTTCAATTCAGAAGAAATTGTACATAGCTTTTTTTCTCCAAAAGCAACGTCTCAGACCAGTGGTGCAGGGCCTTGGATCACTCCAAGCAGGCGCTGAGACAAGCATGTGTTCAAGACTGATGCGTTATAGCGTTGGTCTTTTGACACGAGTCGGAGAAATAGCGGGCACAAGGGAAGGCAAGTGAACAAATAAATACACTAGCCTGAGAAGGGACATTAAACGAGACCTTTAGCTTGTCGACAGTGCCCGTTGTTGACTTTGCCCATCTGGTCCTGATTTGGGCCTGGATGAGTGAGATGTTTGTTGCGGCTCGAACGCGGGGGTTTGGCAACCTCCCTGACCCTACTGCGGACTCCGGGGGAAAAGTACTAAGAGTCTCATTCGGGAGAGGACACCCAGCACACAATGGAAGTCATTATTTAATCGAAGGTAAAGAAACAGGAACCAGAGGACAATGTGCAGATGCTTGGACACATGGTTCAATGGGGGTGGGGGAGGAGTTGAAATATTTGTGCTCACCATTCTCTGCGCTCTGGGGCTTTATTCCTACAGACTCTCCCTATATAGCAGATCAATGTTTGGCTTGGAAGGGGGAGTGTGTGTGTGTGTGTGTGGGGGGGGGGGGGGTGCTCCAACTGTGTTCAAATAGCCTCACACCCAGGGCTAAAATTAAATTGGCTGGCCACTTATCATAGTTCCCACTCCCACACCTAAGTAAATTTAGACATGCCTTTTTGCACAAAGGATGAAACAGTCCTCAGAGTAAGCCTGTCATTGAGTGATGTGAGCCAAGAGAGAACACTCTGCATCACTGAGTCACTGTAAAAACTATGTAGCAAGAACACACACACACACACCATTTTATAAACAGCTATCTTCATATAACTATAATATTTACAGATACATTTTGTTATCAATTCCAATTTTGAGTAATATTTGAAGGAGGGCCATCTCTCATGGATAAACATTTGCGGCACTGCAGTACATTTTAGCAAGCTATGATTTTGAATTGTTATAAGTGTTGTGCAATGCCACAATGAAGCAAGAATAGAGACTCCCTACTTGGCCCTCATTGTTTGTAAACAGAAAGATGTGTAAACAGATTTTCTCTCACCCACAAAATGACTCTTCACTAATACAAGCAAACAACAATTTCACCAGCAAACACCTGTAGATACTGCAGGGGAAAAAAACTTAATTCGTTTGGCTGATAATCTGACTGCAAGACCTTATGCAGTTCTGCCAGATCTACCGTTCTGTGTTTGAAGTGCAGAAGGTAATGAAACAAATACTGGCTTTGCATCCTGCACCACCCAAACAGAGGAAATAATTTCTCCATTACAAGTCATCCACACTGCAACGGTTAATTTGATGTGATTGTTCTAAAATACGGTGCTGAAACCATTTTCAGACAACCCAGAGTTCTTTGAGCCAATTCCAGCAATGGAAATCAGCAAGTGATATCCAATTTCCCAGGTACAAAAAAAAGTGACTTTACATGAAACTTATTACAAGGTCTCCAGAAACACGGCACATATTACAGACTGTGGAGTTTGATCGACACGTTAGTTAGTTTATAGTGAATTTGTTACTTCCTGAACCAAATATTGACCTGAAGCCAAACATTTTTCCTTTTGTCACCAATGAGATCTCATTGTAAAGTGTTTGCCACTATTCATTTTTTTGTTGAAATGAATTAGAAACATGTATATACCAAAGGAAACTTCAAGCCACAGTGTTGAAAACAATCTGTCATTTTGATGGGAGTTGTGAAAGATGTCTTTGCACAGATTGACAGGTGAATAAACATAGGTATAGTTACAAGTCAGTGTGCATTTAAGAATACTATTTTCAAGAAAAGCTGTACTTTATTTTTGACCTTTTTGATCCTTCAATTTTGCATTTTAGTTTCTACAACATTCCCATTTGTATTCATTGCACTTACGTCTTCAGTGAACCAACAAGTGAAAAAAATGCTTTTTCCAGCCAATTGGAACCAACAAGTATACACAGGTACAAATGCTGGTTGGGTGCACAGTAGAAGCATTGTTTGATATAATCAGAGTTGGCTGTACTTGACCTATCATCTAATCAAAAGAAAAACAGAAGATCAACTCTCATGATTATTGCTTGTCCTGCGCCAGTGCACACAGCCTTATCTCAGCTGTATTTTTTTATTTTTTTATCAAGAGGAAAAATCACAGTCCCTGCTGCACTGCATGTACACACCTCATGGAATGATCAATATCCTAACTGCTGTTAAACGTTTCCGTGCTGTGACTTAACTTTTACCTCAGAGCCGTGATACATAACAGGACTAAACCTATGTGGTTTGCACTTTTCAATCAAGCCAAGGTTTGCCGTGTTCTCGTTCTCCTGATTACAGAGTGATTTAAGGAAACTTTGTGTTCATTAGGAAATGAGCAAGTCGGCCTTTGTGTAGCTACACAGATTAACACGAGAATCCCACGCACCCAGAAGGAATCGGTGTTGACCTAAGGCTGTAAACTAGCCCATGCATGTCTTGAACTGTCACTTGAGACAGTAGAGAAGGGATTAAAGCTGTTTTAATAGTAACAGCAACAGAGGAGTCGGGGGCCTTGGGAGAGGTACACAATTGTTCTGTTCTGTGTAGATTAGAAAGGTTGATTCGGACAGAACTAACCTAATAAATAGTTGGGATTTGCTGTCCGCTTTCTAACGGAGACATTTTCTTGACTGATAGCATTTCAACGCGGGCTGTGTATCATTTCAAGCAGGATGGACTGTTTTAAAACACCCCATTAAGACCAGGTGACAAGACTTAAACATGACCCCCCATTCCACCTAATCTCCCAGGTATTGTCCATGGAGTTGACTCGTTAAGAGGTGCCTCGTTAAACGAACACATGTCCGATTTACACTATTCCTCATTCTCCACATCCCGTTGCTGTCAGGGCCACAGTGATCATGCTGAAACAGGACATCTGTTTTAAGTTAGGAGCACTGGAGCAGGCCCTTTTCGCCGGCCTATCTGTGTTCTCAAGCTCTTAATATGGGCATGTCTTGTGTAATTTTAATCCAAAGGCAGGAAGCTAGGGTCAATTAACTGGTCAAAGCACACAATGGCTGCAGGGAGCCAACTTTTTTTTTTTCTTGTTGTGTCTTGTTTGTGACTATTAATTTTTACAAGCCAACCATCAGCCAGCTTCACAATTCTGTGACAAGGGAAGGGATGTATTAAACAGTGCCCTAATGCTATTGGATGTGGATAACATGAGGCACAGTAGAGCTGTGTACTGTGTGCAGTCTCTGTTTCAGAGCGCTGTTGCTCCAACTCCCTACTAACCACATCAGGAGGGCAGAGGTCCCCCAGGAGTCTTGTGTTTATTTCAACTGTGATAAATTTATCTCCCGTTAGTCCCCTCTTGGTGTTTTTATATCCTGAGGATGGTATATTTACTTTTGCTGAATTTAGAGTACACAAGGACCTGCTAGGTCATTGTGCTGCACCTTGGCTGACACCAGATTGATTCCCAAGGACAGAAGGTCACTCAGGCAAGGAACAAGCTCATGTATAATAACAAACAAAACGATTTCCAACACAGCAACATATCGGAAAACGCTGGAGCAATTTTCTCTGTGGGCACGTCAGAGAAATTATATATTAGTGAGGTGATGTCGCTGAAAAAGCAGCATTTCTGAGTTTTGTTATGAAGCTGAAGTGGTGCCAACCCCTATGCTTTCAATTTCAGAGTGCAGCCCTGTGACATTTTTCATCCTCGGCTTGCAAAATGTTCATGAATGGCCGACGTTTCTTTCATTTAAATCAGTCAGCTGCAACAGCTAATGGACATGCACTCTAATTCGCAATGAAAATAGTAATGATGCAGTTTCATAAGGAACAATGAACAAAAGGTGACCCAATGTCTGTGATGGGACAAAGTGTACCTCATTCCTTTCTGATCACTGTTCAACACAACATGAGGGAGCCATGCGAGAGTTTGTGACGACAAGCACAATATGAATGCAATATTAAGAGGGTAATTTTAAATATAGACAATACCAGATGGACAGAGAGTGGCTGACTATAAATGGACTTAGAGAGCGGCTAACAGTCATCTGACAGAAACACTGAAAACCCATCAGGCTTTGATCAACTTTTGGTGACTGGTGTATGAAAGTCACACACACACACACACACTGATTAACGCTTTTCTCTGTTTTCTATTTTGTTTTTGTTTTTATCACCAGCTAGAAAATTATATTCAGGAGAACATCAAAACAGAGATTGTCCAGATCCACGCAAATGCTGTCCATAACCAAACAGCTACGATGCTGAAGATCGGAACCAATTTGTTGACCAAAACTGCAGAGCAAACGCTGAAGCTGAATGTTGTAGAAGCCAAGGTAATGTAGGCAATCGTGTGTTACTGATATGTCAATCAGAGGCAGATTTATTGTTAATAATTAATGTTATTTATTAATTGTCAATCCACTATTACACATGTTTATATTTGCATACATTTGCATTTGCAACATTTTTTATAAACCAAATATAATGTCATATAAGACTGTTTCTTTATGACATGTTAGAATATAGCTGTTTTTTTGACAACTTGTCACTGTCACACAAAATTGACTAGACTAAGGAGATACCACTGAAGAATGCTGACTGATATCATATAGATCATATCACCCATGTTGAGAAACATTCTTGAGATGAATCACAGGCTCATTTCCAATGCTACGTCATTCATAAGATTTACTGTGCCATAATGTGTTTGAGTTCATGCACGAGACACTTATGCTCATTATATGACTTTGCAATGTATATCCATTCTAGATGACTTGTTAAATTTTGACTTAGAATAGAATTCCTTGTTGATGTCTAACAGTAGTGCAGTCTGACTCTCTCTTATCATACACATCTCACACATGATCCAATCTACATGAATGACAATACTTAATTCCAGAAACATGGGAGCAGTAGCCTGGGTGAACCCAGACAAACCTGTTAGCAAATTTGAATTTCTTCTGCAGGTTGGTCTGGAAAGGAACCACTGACGTTTGTTTCCAAACCACCAAAAACCCAGGAACGTGTATTTTCTTTTGGAATTGAGTAAACAATTTAAAACCTTTGTTTACAAGAAAGATATCTTTGCTGCACTTCTGGAATGATTTTGTAAGACTTAAATGGCCAAATTTAAGTTTCTCTGCTGGTTAGGCCTGTGGAAGTAGTACAACGGCAAGTTCGGAAACGGGCATCGATTCTCCTCCTTTGCAGATGGACCTGCAGAGCAAATGCAAATGTGCTAACAGGTTTGTCTGGATTCACCCAGGCTATGGCAGCAGATCCATATTCTAGAAACAGAGGGTATGGGAAACAGATATCATTCTTTTGAGTCATTGTAAAATGCTAAGAGACATTGTAACTGGGATATGCACTTACTAACTTCTTTTTTTACCTCTTATTTAACTTTCCTTTAATGTAACTTTTTACACTATCTCTTTTGTTCTTTGTACCCTTACCCAGAGCCTTTTTATATTGTCAACTCCTAACTGCCTCTATTGTAAGACACTTTGGTTCAACTACTGTTGTTTTAAAATGTGCTACATAAATAAAGTGACTTGGCTTGACTTGAATTGACTTGATTTAAGGATTGATTGGAGGCATTCATTTGATAATCACATTCATAAATAAATAAATATAGCCATTTCACTACTTATGAAATGTATTCACTTCATCGTCTTCACTTCATGTTTGGTGTCTATAATTTCAAATCTCTCTAGGTCATGAATCAGACGTCTCGAATTGAAATTCAATTATTGGAAAACTCGTTGTCTACAAACAAACTCGAGAAGGAGCTTTTGATGCAGACTTCAGAGATCACTAAGCTTCAGGACAAAAACAGGTGAAAGAATTGCTCGAATCCTTTCCCTAAACTTTTACAGATAATTAAGTCGTAAAAAGCAAATAATTAATCATCCTGCTATTACAGTACATCTGAAGAATCTGAGTAATACCCACTTGAATGGAGCCTTTGTTTTGGAAAATGCTAATTATTCCTTTAATTGTTTGTTTGTGATGCTGAATCACTGCGGCTTAAACACTGAGCTGATTTAAGTCCATATTCTCCATTCAAAAGATGTATTACATTAAGTCTATCTGTTTAATCTAGAGAAAATTAACTAGAACTTTTATGGGAAATCTGCAATTCATGCTTCACGCAGATTTCCCATAAAAGTTCTAGTTAATTTTCTCTAGATTAAACAGATAGACTTAATGTAATTCATCTTTTGCAAAGGTTGGATCCACAGCTGACTGTTGTTTTCTGCTCTTGTTGTGGTTACTGTGCAGTCTACGTGAAATCTCAGAGACAAATGTAATTGGCCACTGCATCACTGCTAAAAGCAGCTCCATGGGGGATTCAAGTGCTCTTAGTCCTTCATCATCATTTCAAGTGCACTTGCATTTAGTGTGCAATCAACACCAGAAATCCAGGGAGAAGTGAAAGACCACAGTCCACTCTATTCCCATGCTCCCATTAATGTTCGATGGTCAGCCACTCTGAACCTTAACCTCTGTAGTATGTATAACTGCAGAGGGCATTTTGCTGAGTTACAATAACGGGTTGGACGGAAAATGTTAAGGCCCTGACTTGCCATCTCTTAGGTTGAGTATATTTACTGAAATAGTGCGAAGGAACATTAAAGAGCCAGTATACTGTATGTAGAAAGGTTTTTCTTTGGGGAACTCTGAAAGAGTTGGTTTGGGAAACATGCATAGAAATGTAAACAACGTATTGGTACATCTTAAACGCTAAGGGACATTAGGTGGGTTTACATGACAGTTTTTTTGTCATTCTGAATAAACTATTCTGAATGAAAGATTTGTGCCATCTGTTTACACGGGGTATGTTCTATTTCATTGCTGCTACAGCAGGCAACCCAATTGACTAGATGCATGGCTATTCAGTCAGAATAAGATACACCACCTCTTTCATTCTTTCATAAAATTATAATCGGATCAGCCGTTTTATATGTGTTGTTTCTATTCTGATTGAGACGTTATTCTGATTCTATTCAGATTAAAAGTGTCCATGTAAACACACCTATTGTTATTGGGAAAGCCGACTGAGATACAGTATACAGTATATGTCTATGCAAGACACAGCTACCAATGCTTCACAACCACCTGCTTTGATTTTGCCTGCCTCTAGCCGGTTGGAGCACAAGGTGCGTCAGCTGGAGTCGCAGCAGCGCACGGAGCTGGAGGGGATGCGGGAGGAGAAGCAGCACCTCCAGGAGGTGGTGCGTCGGCAGATGGAGGCCATCGAGGCCCTGGAGCGGCAGCTGCGGGCGGCCAGCTCCAACAACTCGGCCCTGCAGCGCCAGCAGCAGCAGCTCATGACCTCCGTGCACACGCTCATCGGCCTGGTGTCCGGCGGGTCGGCTGCCCACCGCCCAGGTGACTATCGGCACTCATAACGACTAACACAGCTAGGAGTGATGCTTCAGCTGACTATGGTCTCTTTTAACGACTAACACGGCTACAGTAGGAGTGATGCTTCAGCTGACTATGGTCTCTTTTAACGACTACGGCTAGGAGTGATGCATCAGCTGACTATGGGCACTTTTAACAACTAACCCTGTAGGAGTGATGCATCAGGTGACTATGGGCACTCTTAACAATCCAGAACTAGCGAGGAGTGCGGTATCACACCTGCCCATGGGCTCTCTTAACAACACTGCTAGGAGTGAGGCATCAGGAATGAGCATCAAATTCATTAGCACATGTTTGTTTATGAGAATGTTGTCACATATAATAATAAAAAAAAAAACACTCAAGAAAAGGAAGAGATTGAGTGTGTAGACCCTTTTCAGCAGGTTATTTTTATACTGTAGGTATCTAATGCAGTTTGGGTTTTTTTGTGCTACTGGGCACCCCCTGCAATTGCAAGTGTGTCTTTTACACAACGGTCATAAATACCACTCTTGGCTATCACCTTTCCTCCTGGACACAATACATGTGGATTTGTTTACAAACCAGTCGAGATCATTTTAAGAAAAGCCATGTCAACTGACAAGGTAATATAACACAATTTAATACAATAGTAGGCCATTGATTTTGATTCAACGGGACGTTGGCAAGCAAGTTGTCCGGGATGTTTGGAAGGCTGGTTCTCCTTAGGCAGCTAGACTACGGCTGCACAGGCCAAGTGGTTCTCCCTACTAGAAGTTTGTTTGCCATCAACATGACTTTGAAGCTGTTATATGAAGGTAAACAACTGATGCCTTTTAGTTCACCCTCCTCATCTGCACCTAAGATGCGCACACTGACCTCTATCTTCTGTTTGTGAGAGCTGCAGTCCATTGGACAGAGCTCAGGTTTCTGGATGTAGATCATGTGGAATATAGTAAGGCCAAATTAAAAGATCTTCTAATAATGAGGCATGGAAATAGTCCAGAGATGACTTTGATTAAGCACTTTTTAATACATATGTAAACTAATGAGTAATATATAATCAGAGATCAAACTTGCTTTTATCTGCTTGAAGCACGTTGTGTTCTGAGTGCTTCAGGCATTGGCACTAGTGTGTAAGTCTTAGAGAGCTTTTTGAGGGGAACTGTATCCTTTTGTCATCTCATCCAAGATGTTTAGAAAGAGAGTAAAATGGGCTGTGACAACAACACTCTTCACAGTGATTTATTTGGCAGTATCTGGGTCTTGGGTCACACTCTGATAAAACTGTCTAATCCCTGACCAAAGTAAATCCTGTTCAGCGGTAAACATTACATTTTCCATATTATCATTTACCAGAGGTGGTTTGCTCTCAGATATACAAAATACACATCAAACTGCTACAGATCTGTGCTATATTTGGCACAGTCCTCAGGAATTAAATTGTTCAAATTGTGATGTGCAGAAATAGAAGATAAGCAAACGTAATTTGCTTAATTATAATTTACTTAATTTATTCAGATCACATGTAGCTTCTTTGACAGTTAATCTCATGTTTGATGCAGTTTTGCAATTTCATGTCATATCCAAAGACTAATCCTACCCCTAACCACACTGACATATGTTCTTTTTAAGCAAGAAGGATTATGTGCACTGAAAATTGGAAATTCTTCCCCACATATCAATCTCGTCTCATAAATTGATGCTATTCCTGAAGTTGATTGTGAAACATGTAAAAAGTATTTGGGATGTATGTGTTTGCTGACAGGGCAAAAGTTGAAAGAGCAGAAGTTTCAAGACTGTTCACAGGCCTTAAAAGCAGGTCACAACACCAGCGGAGTCTATTACATTTACATTGGCAACGTGACAACACCAACCAAGGTAAGAGTCATAAAGCTCTCATTTGTTCCTCGCTCTTTCTCCCTGTACGTTTACGGCGAATCAATTGTACAGATGTGGAATTCATTTATGTCCGACTGAAATGCATTTTTATCTACATAGAGACACAGTAAATCATATTTGTGCATACATTCTGAATTGATTTTTGAAGTTTTCCTGAATGTATGAATTATACTCAATAACAGCAATATCTAATAATGTTCATTCTGATCTATTTACAAACTTTCCCAATCGCCATTCCTTTTCAATAGAACTGAATGGAAATATGATTCTCTCGTTCACTATGCCACTGTATGCAGCCACAGGTGTCATTAAACCATTTACAGGCTTGACAGTCTTCCAACAAGAATGCGTAACAATAGAGACTAATGTTGGAATATTGAATTAAACATCTTTTGTATCTGGACTGGGCTGTGAGCAATGATCGTGCTTGTGAGTGGCTTTTGATAAAAGCGTCTGCCAAATGAATAAATGCAAATGTCAATGTTGTACGTCTGTTTCTGTTGAAGGTGTTCTGTGATATGGAGACAAGTGGGGGAGGGTGGACCATGGTTCAGCGGAGGATCGACGGTAGCACAGACTTCCAGAGGGGGTGGGAAGAATATAAAATGGTAAATGTTCCCTGCAGACTTATCAACAAGTAGGCTACCATTTGCACAGTGAGAATGATGTGTTCAAGCACAGCTTATCTTGTTTCAACATCTGTACATTACATATGGCCGCAACCGCTTTCCCATCCATGCTATCCAAGACGTAAGGCATCTAACTCAAGAAGCACTTAGAAAAGACAAATTATCAGATGTTTTCCTACTTATTCAGTGGAAGTTTTGATGAAGCGGGCGGGTATGCCTGGATGACATAAGCTCACAAATCATGAGCTGTAGAATGAAACATGGAGATGGCAACCGTGTCTGACAGCTTGGCTACATCCCCGCCAGAGGTTCATTTTTTTCACAGAGCATTTGGAGATCCAATTCTGTATTTGAGAAGCTGTGGAAAATAAACTCTGCATGTTTGTTTATATATTTAATTAAAAGAAATGGATGAGTTCAATAAACAATGCTCTCTTAAACAATTTCATTTTTTTGTAAAAATAAAGAAGTGAATTTAAGAAGAAGGGGATAAAAACAGAATTGTGTCCTGATGTCATAGTGAAAGACTAAAGACACATAAAATTAAAGTTGCCATGGCAACCGCTTTCTTTTCTCAGGGTTTTGGTGACCCAGCTCTGGAACACTGGCTGGGCAACGAAGCCGTGCACCAGATGACCGGCCAGACACAGTATTCTCTCCGAGTGGAGCTGAAGGACTGGGAGGGACACGCGCATTATGCTCTTTACGACCGATTCCAGCTGGCCAGTGAAAAACAGCAGTACAGGTGCTACTACATCGGATTTTAGTGACACTTATTTTAGCTTGTGCTGGCACCCATTGCATTAATGAGTGACTCCGGGATTCCTCAACCTGGGCCCTACTTTTAGATTGTTTTAGGTCTAAATTTTCACTACAGTCATAAATGGTACAAAATAGATCTATTTCATTCCAGGGTTAAAGTATCACCTAATAAAATGCATTTTTTATCATCTCATAAAATCAAGTCTTCACAAACGGCAGCTGCACTGGAACATTATTGCTGTTAGCCTTTTACACCACTCACAATGTAGCCGATAAACCCACTGCATAGTCCTGCTATGAGTCTTTGTTATTCTCTTCCCCGTGTGTTCTGATGCTCTCTGATCTCTGTCCACTCAGACTGTTCCTGAGGGGCTACAGTGGCACTGCAGGGCAGCAGAACAGCCTGGTGTCCCACGGGACGGCCTTCAGTACCCGAGACAGAGACAACGACAATTGCCTCTGCAAGTGTGCCCTCATGCTCACAGGCGGTATGTATCATGCTTCTCTATGATGTCTCACATGTCATATAGTATCATGTCATGTCATGTCATGTCAGGTCAGGTCATGTCAGGTCAGGTCATAGATAGATAGATAGATAGATAGATAGATAGATAGATAGATACTTTATTGATCCCCAAGGGGAAATTCAAGATGTCATCATGTCATGTCACATCATGTCAAGTCATTATATAATATATCATATCATGCCATGTCTCATATCATACATCATATACTTTGTCATAGCATGTGGTTCCTCTAGTCAAGTCTGCCTAATTTGTTGGACCACAGGGACTTTCACATTCTGCAGTGCTGCATATCATTTTACAATACCCATCTGAGTTTCTTAGAGGATTTGTTGGCCATATAACAAGAAAAATATTTTGGAATTCTTGTAATAGATAACATGACAGACAGCTGTCACTGTGAGCCTGTCCTAATATAATAAACCGTATTATGAGACATATAGTAATTGCCCTTATCAACGGTGCTGCTCTTCTTCCTTCTCTGGTCTTTCAAATCAATGACTTTTGAGCCAGGGCCCAGAACTGGAGACAGCACCAAACTCTTTCCTATGATCCCCATTCCAGACTTGTAGTATTATGTAAAACACATTGGATTTTAAGGTCTGCTATTTTTTGCACATGTGCCCCTCTCAATCATAGCTATTTATTCTATGGCCTTGACAATCTCACGAACTGAATGAACTCCAAGACAAATAGCTTTTTAATACTATGTTTCTTGATTGATTTTGAATGTTGTTTGAGTTAATTGGTCCAACTCAGCTGGAAGCCTTTGAGATTCCCCTGTTGTTTGTATTGTAATTCATAATCAAACCACTTATGGGAAGAAGCACTTGACGAGTCTCGTCCAAAGTAAACATTCGTTGAGTGAGGTGATATTAGATTAATCAGAGATGAATCCACAGTGTCTCTCTCTGCACAGAGAAAGAGATAGAAAAGCCTGGTTCCCATTGAGACATTTTCAGTTTGCTTTGAAATCAAATCACTACCATTTTAGCTCAGCAGGCAAAGTGTACCATTTCAAAATACAGAAATGCTCTTGGGGGGATAGAGAATCTGCTCCAATCCTGGTGTAAAAACAGGATGAGCAAACGGAGGGAAGTGTCAGACGTGCCACTTGGAGGTGTCAGTTACACTTTAATCGCTCCTCCAGATTTCTGCGCCTGCCAGACATAACACTCACACCTCTGCTGCATTCGGCTCTCCCCGCAGGGTGGTGGTTCGACGCCTGCGGCTTCTCCAACCTCAACGGAATCTACTACGCCATTGGCCACAACATCCGCAAGCTCAACGGCATCAAGTGGCACCACTTCCGAGGGCCCAGCTACTCCCTGCATTCAACAGCCATGATGATCCGACCGTACAGCTTCTGAGGGAGAGGGACTCCGACAGAGGAGAGAGAGAGAGAGGCAGGCATGACGCCCTCAGAGCCCCCAACCCCCTCCCTTCCACCCCCCACTCTCTAGAAACAAACAAACAAAAACCAAAAAAGCATTTTCACAGGATTTTCTGACAAGCGTGACGGGCCCGAAAGCGAAACATTTGTAAATCAGCGTCTTGAATCTCAAACAATCAATCAGCCGCTGATTTGCTGTAACTTGAGCTGGAGACAGTGGTCGAGTCGAAAAAGACGGACAAAGGCTCTATCCTCTGGCTGCTGCCCAGGGCCCAGAAACGAGGCAGGCCAATCCAATCTACCCACTGACAGGCCAGAACCACCCCCCACCACCACCACCACCATCCACCCCAACCTCAATCCCGACTCCACCACATCTATATCTCCACCCCCCACCCCCCACCCCACCACCACCAGAGATGAGGCTGGCCAATCTACCCATGGACATTGAATACCCCCACCACCACCACTGCATCCCACCCCAACCTCAATCCTGACTCCACCACATCTCCATCCCCACCCCCCCTCCCCTCCCTTCCCCATCCTCATCAGTTCTCCCACGGTGTGCCCCGCAGTGTCAACAGACCTCCTTGACAGCGCTCCATCCTTCTGTCATTGCCTCGGCGCTGTAGGAGGCCGCCGCCGTCGTCAAGACAGCGTCAAATGAATGTGAGGGGAAAACACAGCGCAGCCACTCAGTGATGGCTGGAGATGAATATCAGATTCAGGCGGCTGAGAGGAGAGGTGCAGGCACTGCTGTAGAGAGAGAGAGAGAGAGAGAGAGAGAGAGAGGAGGAAAGGAACCTCAGAGGGACAGAGCTGATTTCCTGGAATCCGCTAGAACTGCACTTGCGACGTGGAGAGCATAGAAATGTGATGAACTATCTTTTTTTTTATCTCTGTAACACTTTTTTAACATTGTATTTTTATATGTGTTTTTATTATTACTTGTCAAGAGCAGGCCTGGTTTTCTACTTCAACTTAAACTGGATCGCAAGATGTTATGGTGGTAAATGTATGCTTATATGAGGGGATGAGTGAAGAGACATGACAACAGAGGAGACAGAGACAGATCAAGACTCTTTGTGTGACATTTTGTGCTCTAGAAAAAAGGTTTGACTTCACTGGCATGAAGTCTTATCATACCATCAAATGTTATGTTTGCTCTTCTAAACATTATCTCACCTCCTGGGAAAATGCACTTTAAGATGTATGAAATGTACATTAAGCAGTGCCTTCATAGAGGGACCTGAGTGAGTATGTAGCCAGACTATACATATATACAAAATGGCCCTGTAGTCTACTATGTCTTTTGCATCACATCTTCTTTGTGCCTATGCTCACTTACTCATTTCCTCCATATGAGAATAATAAACATCACCAATATACACCCACCATATACAGACAGACCTACACCTGTTGTGTACTCGCCTATTTAAACATCATATGTACTATTTCCATGAAATTCTTATTACAGCTACCATTAAACGGAATTAAAAGTCACTTTCCTTTAAACAGTTTTTGGCAGACAATTTTGTATATTTATGAACATCGAGTTATGATTTATTTAAGAGCCTTGTAGGCACATCAGTCCATGACTCAATAACAATCCACTCCTCACTCGACATCCAGCAAATTCTTCTCTCAAGGCCAATAAAAACACAAGTCCTGTTGTTGAAAAAAAAATAGCTCAAATCAAAAATGTTCTGGTACATGAACACAACACATTCCCATCTCAGTAAAATGTTTATCGTCGTATCAGATTTCAGTTTAACATGTCGATTGCCTTTTATATGTCTAATGTCAGTACCTATTATATCTGAAAAGCAGCTGTCCTGCTAAATGTGTCAAATTGTTTATCACAGGTCCCTCAGTAAAAATCCCATCCCGATCAATTTACAGCGAAATCAAGGTTATTATTAAGACATGTGTGCTGCATCTCATGAGTGAGTCCTTTTTGGCCGAGGCTACTACCCTTGGACTCAGTAATGAGCTTGGACAATGCTGCGAGACTATGACGTGTTTCCAGAGTGTGTTGATTGAAGGGATAACACTCATATGGAAATACTTACACGGCAGTGATTACATCTGTCCGCAGCTGTGGTTGTCTCATTTTATTTACTTTTTTTACAGCGTGTATTTGATAACGTAACAAAAGGGCATTGACAAAGAACAAGCCATTTTATTACCATTAGCATCACAAGTGAATGGCCTGCCCCATTAAAAGGCTATTTTTCACTTGAGGAGTCATCATTGACACCGACTTTGCCCCAGTTACTGGGCTGCCTTGTGTAAAGCCTCTCCCTTTTCTTATAGCTGATGTCTCGGTACAAACCAAGGAACACTGCAGGGAAACAGAGGGAAACAGCAGTTTGTTAAGCAGTCCCTTAGAGAGAGAGAAAGAGGGAGGGGAGAGCATAGACTGTAGTCTATGGGGGAGAGGGAGGGAGGGGGGTTCTTCTTGTTTCATTAGCAGGTTCTTTGAAAATGAGCCGGCCAATCAAGTTGTATTGTATAGAAGCTTCAAAAAGGCAACTACTGTGTGACCTGTTATATACTGCCTGAAAAGTTGCAAGAATCATTTTGCGCTGAAAATGTGTATACATTATTTTACAAGTTTGTTTAGAAATAGTTTCCTAGATCTTTGTGTCCATAGCACTGGATCTGATTTAATCTTTTATAATAAATGATGCAGGGAGACACTAACAACACATATGACTCACTGACTATATGCACACTGATAGACCTGCTTGCACTGGTATAGCAGTACTCACTTTGAGTGTCACTTCATATTATGCCACAACAGTGCAATTCTTAACGAATACTACATCTCTTTAATATCAATAGTATTATCCTTTACACATCTGCATCCACATAAATGAGATGATGTGGCCCCCTGGTGGCAAATCCCATGCACTTACACACTGACAGACAACAAGGCTTATACCCTTACCTCCCTACTACACAAACAATCAGGCCTTGCTGCTTGCATTGACATTGTGGCTGGGCTGAACCTTAATGGAAGACTGGAACCTTCACTGGAAAATACATAGATAAGACCACAGAGAGCCAGGCAGATTTGCTTGAGAGCTGATAAAAAGGTTGGGAAAGGTTGTTATGCTATTAAATGTGAAAGCATTATAGACATGTCTGTCAATACTGTGAACGGAGACAACAGATAACTGATCATCTGTGTTATAGAACCAGCCAAACTTTCTTTGGCTCCCCTAAGACCTTGATTCGTACTCTTTGTCTTTTTTCCCACAGTCCTTTTCCCTGCAGCCTCGCTTTGTCTTCTTCCAAAGAAACGGGATGAGAATCTAGGTTATCAAATGTGTTCTATTTCCAAGCAACACCAGACAAGTCGCTTTTTTTTGCAACAAAAAAAAAGTGCGTACTCTCCTTCACAAACCTCTCATCTGCAGACTACGTTTTCGCTCTCAGGTTGTACACGGTAGGAGCTCTCTGGTGTATTTGAGGAATCTAAAGTGAACTGGAGCTTTTTTTATGTGCTTTAAAACTGTGTCAACACTTACTGCAACACTCTCTCTCTCTCTCTCTCTCTCACACACACACACACACACAAGGACAGATGGAGAGAGAGAGAGAGAGAGAGAGAGAGAGAGAGAGAGAGAGGAAGGATTATCTGTCCATGAGATGCAGGTACTGCCAGATGGGGGCACTACTAGGCTACACACCACCATAGCCCAGACCATCTTTAGAGTTAGTAGGAGTGTGCCACAGTGCAGTGCAGAGCAGTCAGTCAATGCAATTATAGCCATTACTGCTTTCACAATAGCAGAGATGACGAAGAGGAAACATTTATCCCCTCAGTGGAAGAGTGAGACTCCTTCCCAGCTACAGCATCTCAGGGTACTTTGAATGCACATGCAGTACTTTTTGCATATGTGCTTCATGAGTCCGTTTGATAATAACCACGTGTGATCATATGGAGATGTATGTGCAAGCTGCAGAACATGCGATGTGCTTCAAAGGAGTCGGTGCATGCAATAAAGGCATGGAGCTGCAGGAAGGTATGCATACATGCAAGAAGGTGTAAATTAACACAGAAAGCATTTAGTTATTGTATGTTATCTGTCTCTATCTGTAAACATGGCTGCTCATTGAGTAATTAACTACACAGAGCTGGAAAAACATTAGAAATGGTCCAGTTCTACTGTAGCACACCAGAGATAGTCTGGCGGCCCACATTTTTGTTTTGGTGCCTCTCTTGTGGCTGAGTCCTGCAGAAACCCAGTTAGCTGTGAAGAGCATGGAGAATCACCTCCGCTGAAATAAAGAAGGCTCAGTTTGCCTGCTATGTCCAACTGCTTGCCCCCCATCTCAATAACACATAACGTCAGCAGCATCTCTCTGGGTAGTAAATTACCAAACCTCCGTTTAATAAGTCAGAAATATTGTGAAATTTAATCATCCAGAACTGTTCTCTTGATAATTAACTGCCAGTCGGGGATACGCTGCATTTAACATCCAGCTTACCATCAATTTTTCATGTGTCACTTTTTTGGTGCATGCAATTAGCAGGTATCCTCTGCTGGTATATTAGCTTAGCGTTCAGAATTCAGAAATAGCTTGTGTCGCCCCCTCACCTTTCCTTGCATGTTTCCAATCTGCTGTCCAGAGGCCATAAAGTAAATATATGAGGGGAGGGGGGGTGTTATGGTGTTATGGGGGGTTATAAATCTACTACAAGACGGGGCCTCCAGTGCTGGCAGTTCTGAATGCTTATGCCCTGCTCTCTCTCTCTCTCTCTCTCTCTCTATGACTCATTCAGTCTCTAGTGCAAATTACAAAGATGAAATATCTATTTCCTACAACAAAACACATAGCACAATGGTCCCAGTTTTATTGTCTATTCTGATTATCTATCTATCTACATCTTTTGTCTATTCTGATATATATATATATAAAATCTATATTAATGCATAAAGTCTATTTTATGGTGTTCTGAATATTAGAAAATGTATGATATAAAATATTTAAAAGTCCTTTTTTACTGGAGTTTTGAACTCAATGTAATATCCCAAACCAAGACTGCACACTGAGTCCCCTCTCTCCCCTCTTTCCCCTCCACCATGATTGCACTCATTAATGCATCTTTAAGGAAGTGGAAGGCAGGAGTCTATTTTGGAGTGCTGTCTTTGAGGATCGCATGCATGGCGAACAGGTGCTCCCACCCTGCTGCTGCGGGAATTATTCAGACGGCAAAAATCACTGACTGAGTCACTGTCGGAGTGACTCACTGAGATGCACACAGAGACAGACTTGGTCCTTTCATTTCATTAGGACGCATGACATGACACCACAGATATGTCTGTCATAGCTTTGACTCTGCGGGGCCAGAGGCAATTTCCTTTTACATGTCTTACTGCTGTTTCCTCGGCGTGTCAAACTGTAGCCTACTCAAGGTTAAACCGTTGCATCATTATTTAACACACTGCCTGTTCAGCACCCACTTCTCTCTGTTTCAAACTTCCTATCTGGGCCACGGTTTCGGTGTCGTTTAGGGAAATGAAAAGAAAAGTGTATGTAGAACAGTCTTGGTGATTGCTTGCCGACTGGGTGACCGAATCCCCACAAATGTGCCCAATACACAGACAGGAAAGTGAACGGCGCAGTGCATTCTGGATGCTTCCAAAAAAGAATCCCAGGCTAGAGCGGCAGACAAAGCTTGGTAAAAATACTTCCTCTGAGAATATAGTTCAAGGGCACATTTTTGGGTCAGGTTACCTATTAAAGAAAGAGAGGCAGGCGGCAGCAACAGTGTCCAGGAATACAAAATGACTCTTTGTGGGCCACATCAGTGGTGCTCATAAGAAGTGGAGTAATTATTAGCAGCGCTACTCCACTCCAAAGCCAACACAATGACCTCACGCTTTAAATAAAATATATTACCTGGGTCACAATGGCACGCGCAGCACTTGTGGAAAACATGTCTGTGCCGTTATGCTTCCTGTAAAGATAGCACATGTGTATTTATTGAATCCTGTATAAACAAATATAACACATAAACAAACTTGTAAGCAATGGCAGTCACAAAGGCAATATCAGTCACTCTGGTATGTACTGGTAATGAAGGTACCTTCATTAAACACTCTCTGTTGGCAAAACAAGTGTTTCACAGGAGCTTTTTAAACATCCTGTAGAAGAGACGTTTCCTGTCACCAGCTCGCTGCCTGGCGTCATCATACTGTGTTGATTAGCTGATTCCTCATTCTCCTCTAATGAGTAGGCCTACTATACAGATGCAGGAGTTATTCAGACACACTGAAAAACACATCATGATGCCACACGGCTTTGGCCTGTGGTGACAGAACATATTTTGTAACTCTCTTTTGAGGTAAAGTTATTCGATTTAGGGGAAAGATTTTCAATCACATTTTGACTCCTTCCATCTCTCAAAGTACCACTCAACAGATAAAGATTTTTCCTGATATGTAATCCCTTAACAGGAGATTTTTTAAGAGGATAATTTTTGTCAAATTCCATGATTTACAGATTGCATGTTCTGCTTCTTGGGGCCCTATTTTGACGATCAGAAACGCAGCGCATAGCGTATTCTTACCATTAGACATTTATATGCAGTTACTTTCACTATTGACTGACAATGGGTTACCATCGAAAACATAGGCTGGAAAAAGCAACACTTACCCTAACATTGCTCAAATGACTGAATAAAACAGCATTTATCCTACAGAGGAGTTGCTTATATCTCGTGACAGTGCGTCTTCAGCTGTGCCATACTGTCTCTCGCCTCTCCCCTAATCACTTTTAACCGTCATTACCAATTTGCAAATGATGGTGAATAACTACTCATCAAGAGATGTACAGTTTTTCGTAATATCTTTATTCTAATTATGTTTCAGTGTTCAGATAGATTTTTTTTAACCCCCCCCCCCAAAAAAAACAAAGGTTAGTAGCCTATAAAAAAAACGGTCGGGTGTCACTCGCGGGATGTTTTTTTTAATTCTAGTTGCTAATCACACCATTTAGCCTAACGTAACTTGAGAGGGACAGGATTCAGGAACTAAGGGCCCGTCCACACGGAGACGCTTTTTAGGTTAAACGCAGAGGTTTTGCTTCGTCTTGGCCGAGCGTCCAAACGAATCCTGTAAATGCACTGCCTGAAACCGCACCTTTCTGAAACCTGGTCCCAGAGTGGAGAAATCTGAAACAGTAGCCCGTTTGAATTCGTTTAGACAGCGAAACCGCACATCCTGCTTGCGTATCTATGATGTCATTGCCACACCTCAGCTGCCCTGGACTTGCACTTATAGTATTGCCTAACAATACTAGTTTTCATACATGACATTACCTACGATTACACTCCGTAAGATAAATATCACAACTGGTGCTGCGCAGCGCCGATAGCTTATGACTTGGTGGACTGAACACTGTTTTTCCCGGTGTTTTTTTATGCATTCTAGCTACTGTCAGTGACGCGAGAGAACTTAAGTTATTAGGAAAGTGCGGTGTAAGTTTAGGCTACATTAATTTGTGCGTAGTGCCAGTGTCATTCATTTATTTTACATGTCTTACAACATATATACATGCATTCACAGTCGAGTGAAATCAGATATAAGCATACAAAGACGCTTAGAACTCACGTTAAGCCGATGGTAGCACACTGAATGCGAATGCGCGATTTGATGCAGGCAAAAGTATTGACTGTTACTAAGGAAGGTTTTATAGCAATAGTATAAATGTGGCGACAGAATAGCCTAGAACTTGGGTAAGCCTTGCGTTTAGTAGCCTAATTGCGGTGATAGCCAAAACTAATGTGAATCACTGGACTATCCTACAACCAAAGAAAGTAAAGGTGATTAGTAGGCCTACCTGCATTAGCCAAATAAAGGACGGGACTACACCCTTCACAACCCGTAAAATAAAGTTTATTAGTTTTACAATTGACTACAGTTGACAGTTCACCATCAGTCCACACAAACAATTCTGGTTTCCTTGCACTAGCCATTTGGTCGTAGCCTATTCTGTCTGTTTGTAAAGCGCAAATGTTGGTCAATTTCTGTAAAGAAACAGTGCCACCTATAGGCCTGGGATATGAAGTAACGTGTTGAGTCGTGTTGAGATGGATCCGTTTGGACGCAAATATCCTTGATGCGGTTTCAGGGAAGACGGAGGAAAAAAGATCGGTTTCGTACGTGTGGACTAGCCCTAAACCACATTGTCACTTGAACGCTTGAACATACCGGTAGTTCACGTTGACAATGGAGAAACAAGCTTACTTCGTTTATGACAGAAATTAAGTTTTGTGCCAACGTTGTAAAAACACAACCCACAACACTGCCTTTATTTGGTGCAAATCTCCTTTACGTTATAGTCCGCGATTCACAATAGCCTACTAGGCCATCACTACGAGTGCATAGCCTACAAAATGTTTTGAAATTTACCTTCTGCAGTAGTTGCTTTTTTACTGCGTCGATTAGTGATTGAGTGCGCATCTAATGTAACAGCGGTGTCTTCGCGGAGACATCCTCTCAGTTTCATTTTTGCTGTTGTTGCGAGTGAGCTTAGGCCTATAGACTACGATATGGGAAATACTTTATATGATCAGCTTCAGAAATTAATGGGTTTTCCTTGGCCTGTGCTACACCTTTCCACCAAGTTGTGCGAAAATTTTAGTTTTTGCGATGTTGACAAACATGCGTAGCAAATGGAAGCTCTTGATAGCGCATGCCACTAACGTCTATAAAAACAATATATAATATGGAATAAAACTATTAGGATTAGCGGCATTAGCATTGCTGTTTATTCATAAACTGCAATTTTCAGCAGCCGCGGAGGGCGTTTAGCCTACTATGCTTCCGGACAATATTTTGCGTCTCCCCTAATTCTGAAGCAGTGGCACCGATGAAGAGGAAACACTGAGAAGAAAGTTAATGCTTTAAATAGGCTACATCAATACAATATATAATATGTGAACTGAAACTGGACGGGCCATAATAACCTCTGACTAGTTTAGGCTACTTAGGCTATTGTTAAATTGCAATGTTAGCGGCAGCCAGCAGGGGAGGATACATCGTAGGATTATTTAAAAAGTAAATGTGTGTCTGCCCTGATTCTGATACCGTGGCGGTATTAATTAAACTGTGGGGGGCCACCATGCTGAAATAAACGTAGAGGAAACACTGTGTTTCCCATTGTAATCGTGCAATTTGTAATGTTTTGCATGGACGTGCGCTGGTGTGGGATAGAAGGATGGTGCGTTGTGCACCAGCAATATGACTTAAAATAACATATAAACAACTCGCCATACTTCTGACCAGGTGTAATAGCGATTTTTAGACAATGCGCCAGGGCACTCCCTAAGTTGTTAATTGCCACACCCCTGGGCGCATTGTTTAAAAAATAAATGTGCAAAATACCGAATTAAACTTTGCTTTGGGTGGAAAACTAGTTTTACGCCATGCGCCAGGGTGCAAAATACAGCCCAAGGTGTGGTCTGGCGCATGATCTTACACCATCAAAAAAGCATTATGCCACTGACCAAGAAAAACCTGGTCTATAGCGAAAGGCGCATATGAAGCACAGCTGAAGACGCACTATCACGAGATGTAAGCAGCAACTTCTCTGCAGGATAAATGTTCTTAGGATTTTTATTCAGTAATTTGAACATTATTGGGGTAAGTGTTGCTTTTTTAAGGCTATGTTTTCGATGGTAACCCATTGTCAGTCAATAGTGAAAGAAATTACCTGTGTATAACTGTTTTGTCCTTGAATATGACACCAACGTAAAGTTAGTTTCACTTTATGAGTTCAAATAATAGACAAGTGCAGATGTGTGTGGGCTATACTGCTAGGTTTTAGTAAAGCATGGTTTAGTGGAATGCCTTTTCCATACGGTCTCACATACAAGCAGATTCCTTCAAATGCGTAGCTGACTATCAAAATATCGATGTGTTGTTTGAAGTTGCACTGCTTGTTGTTAAAGAGAATGACAGATGTCATTTTCATTGGTTAAAAGGATGTTACTCCCAAAACACCCATGACTGATTAACAAACATAAGACAACCCTTTTTGCGCCAGGCGCCCGACGTTTGATAACAAAACCACCCCCAATGTGGACTGGACAAGCCTCTAAATTTATTTAAGCTATTCGCCAGTGACCATACGTTTTAGATCGCCAAGATAGGGCCCTTGGAGTTCTCCATCTCTCTGGTGCAGTATACTGTATGTGCATTCAGAAAATGCTGGTGTTTGTACTCAGTCCAAACTCTGTAAGCACAATACAAATATGTTGGTGTGGACAGACTCTAAGGGGTGTCATTTCTCTCACGAATCACAGATTGTGCCTTTAAGGGAGCAGGTTGGTTTGACAGATGGATACCTCATACTTGTCAAATAGCACAAGCATACTCAGGCATGCGGAGGCTGTTGTGAAAGGTGCCAAGTTTGGTATAAATACACAAAAGCGTTGCCAAATTATGGAGGCACTTTCATTAACACTGAGCACTGCCTTTGTTCAACACTTTTGAAAATGAAACTCTCTGTTACACCTCTTGTTGGTGAGTCACACTGTCCTTTTTGTAAATGAAGAAGTGTGACTAGCTAAATATGGTGGAAGATGTGTCCTCAGCAGATGGAGGAGGGCATGGGATCATTGTAAACACTAGTGTCAGTCAATGAAATCAGGTGTCTGTTAGAGGTGTGGAATAAGCCCAAGGAGGTTGCAGGTTACAGTGATTTTAGAATTATAGCTAAGGGATGTTGTTGGGCACGCAAAGCAACAAATCTCTTTCAAGTTGTGGAGAATTTGTGACTTTTGTGCCCTTGCAGGGCCTTTTGGTTTTCTGAAACCATTACCATATATATTTCATAAACTCTCACAAATATAAGTGCAATAGTTTTCTCTGCTTTTTCTGCAGGATGTATTTGAGTATACACTTTTGTAAAGAATACGCTGAATGAGAGAGACTAAAGGCATGTTATTTGTTTCTGACATTTTACATTTCACATAGAAATGTATACAGCTGAAGTCAAAAGCTTTATTAATGGTGTAATGTGACTGTCTAACTAATGTTTTGAGACAGGCGATGTCGAGATCATAACAACTTGGGCCGAAAAACAGATGTGCAGGTGTGTAATGTAAGGGTCCCAGCACATAAGTCTGACCATTTTTGGTTGCGGGGCTACCCTGAATCTTTCTGTTCACAAGTCACTCCTGTATTTATGTCATGTTTATGCAATGACTTTTGCATTGCAGCCCTTTCAGCTCAAAGGGCTGATGCACTTCAAAGTTCTAGCAGTCGCGTTGACTTTTACGTTCTTTCTGGGACCTTTACATAATCTTATCTTTCTATGGTATGTAAAGCCAGGCCTACATGTTTTTTCTCACAATGTAATTTAACCAGTGCAACTCAATGACACAACATGCGGAACAAGTCTGAAAAAGGTATTGAGCGCTGTATTGTGAGAAAGGGGCGAGGAAGCAGATCCTGTTACGTCTGATGCAGAGAGCGACGTTAGCCACACTCCTCCATACGTGAGTCACTCAGTCGCATTCTGTCACGGCTTAACCAAAATAGGCCGAGCGGCTTTGGCTTGTTGTACACCACAATTAATTCATTTCCTCTCCAATGTGCATCCTCAAGGGACTTGAGTGGGAGACGAAACCAACGTATGAATTAAGACATGGCCCATCTAAAGGAAAGACTTTCTCTCTGGTTGTCTTTGACAAGTAACACTGTTTGAAAATACAATTTGTTTCATTACCTCAACAAATTGTCACAAGTCTAGTCAACTTAAAATTCTATTGTTTGTTTAAGTCAGAAGTTTTTTCTTTTTTTTCTGTGAATGTATTGGCTTTTGCCTTGTGACAGGATCACAGGCATCAAAATCTACTCAGGCATACTAGTAGCAGGAACGCAAAGGGAAATCATATGTAGTGAATGTGTGTTTATAAGATAGATATCTAAAAATCTGTGCTGCCATGGTCTTAACCTTTTCTGCCATTGCAACAAAACAACCTGCTTCCATCATATCACTCAGTCATTCAGAGTTTTGTATGTGTGTTTGTCCATTTGTTTGTGCATATATTCATTGATACTCTTATGTAAGACCTTCCGTTTTAATTTTTTGTTTGCATAAACCCATGAAGTCAGGTGGTCATTTGAGCAGTGTGACTCAAACACCCAGTTTAAAATGTAAATACGCCAGATGGACCCCACTGGTTCGTTGTGGCTGGTCCAAGGACAACGATGTGCCCAAAATAGCCCAGCTCATGTTTTGCCGAGCAGGCCTGTGTATCAATCAGTAGAGGCCAGCACATGCAGCCCTTCTCAAAAATAGATCAAGTCATAGAGTGTTGGCGAGCCACCCAAAAACAGACATCCGAAATAACAAGCTAATGCTCAAACGCAAGTCCTTCTGGTGACAAAAGCTGTCTAAGTATGTGGGAGTGAGCTAATCTTTTCACTATGTGAGCGGCAGCCATGGTTAGAGGACGCTAAAATAAGAGATATCATCCGTTTCCTCTGGAATGAGGTCCTGTGTGTATGTGGGCTAGTACGTCAGGCCAGACAGGTCAGTAGGATTGTCATTGCCGCTTCGCTCCACACGGCCACCTGTTGCCTGGGTCGGCTCCGTGGGGAAATTCCTATGGCATGCGGGAGGTCAGCCCGATCACCATGTGCACACCAAAAATGTCACACCTCCGGACCCCAACATCTCTTCCTCTCTCCACCCGTATTTAAACCCCAGCACCCTCTCCAACAGGCTCCAGAGGATTACCTAGCTTCCCAGGAGCCCCCTTGATATTTATTTTCCTATCCCAGCATCACACAGCACTCCAGGCAGCCATGAGTACAGCAACAGAGGGGAATCAGCAGTTCACCCGGGTCGTGCGGAAGATTAAGTGTGCGGCGATGGTCAATAGCCTGGCTAAGAGCTGGCAGGGCTGGGCTAGCGACCACACTAGCAAGCAGGACACCATCCCCGCGGGCTGGATGCCCGACTCCATCATCGAGGACGTGGAGAACAAGGAGCAAGCAATGAGCGAGGTCAAGCAGCTGGTCAACACCCGAGTGGTGACGGTGGACGCCAGTGAGGACCTGGGAGAGGGCATCATCCGGGCGGCCATGTTGACCAAGAGCGTGGCGCAGCCACGGCCCAGCGAGTGCGGCAGCGACTGGGTGAGCACCATGAAGGAGAAGATCAACACCAACCAGATGGCGCCATCCACGGACGTGAAGACCTTCCTGGGAAACGAGTCGCCCACCAGAAGACGCTACTGCGGGTTCAAGGCGGCGACGACGAAGACCCCCAGCGGCCAGGCGGGCAGGGGGGAGCGGAAGCTGAGCTCACGCAGCAGCAGCCTTGAGACAGAGGACAGCGGCCTCGGGGAGGACACGGCCCTCAGTGACCATAGCGACCAGAACGAGGCTGAACAGAAGAAACCCGTCGCCAGACCTAAGGTATGGTGTCAGCATGTGTGCTTGACCCCCTACTCTAAGCCTATTAAGTTTAATGCATCTCTTGTAGTCAAGGAAATAAAAAAATAGTAGGGAAGCAGTTGAATGTGCTTTTCTGTTCACTATCACCTTGTTTATTTTATATAGGTTAGCATTGTGTATAAATATAACCATACATAATACTGGGACTTTATACAGTAAACAGACCAGACATAACAGATACTCCGTACTACACATGTAGATCATTTTAAAGGGATGTTTTTACAGCCTGTGTCTGGAAAACTTGTCCTTTGAATGACAACAAAATATTTTGACGTCTGTGCAGTGGAAGTTATGAGGACATATATATAGTCACATACAGTATCTTTCCATCTGACCTCAAAATCATTGGGATATCTCAGATAGCCTTGGTCTTGGCCAGGATTCTTTTAATTCAGAGAGGTTTCCATCTTAGATTTCACTAGACACATTCCTCACACTTCAAATGACAAGCCATGAAAGATGCTCCCCTCAAAGCACATCACAGCGCAGATCATGTGCCAACACGTGGACTCTTGGCATGACTGTATATTATTTTCAAATGGCTGCAGCATTAGCCAGTATTTGTGAGGACTAGAGGACTCTGTATCCATAAA
>NW_027468837.1:10710958-10958458 GCF_046254945.1 Alosa pseudoharengus | reverse complement strand
TGCGATGCTACTAAAAGTTCTGCATTTCCCATGTAAGAGAAATAATATTACAACTGATAGCAGCACTTTTGCTCACTAAATAACCTGGTTAAATGTTGTAATGATAAAGTGCCAAATATAAACAACTCATTTGACAATTAATCATTATTCTACATCATATTCAAGGTATACATTTGTTATATATATACATATATATATATATATTCTTTGTATACCTTATTTTGAGAGTTTCCTCAGACAAATCATATTCTATTTATTACGCCAGTCTAAACATCAGTGATGAAGGTTAACACATTCTATAAAGATGTCTGAAGTTTCAGATCCTTAGGAAACCTTCAGAAGTGGCACGTGATACAAAGCAAAGACACTTGCTGGATATTTGGCACAATAAAGAGATGGATTAGAGCAAGAAAAAACAATCTATGCTCCAAGCGTGTATCCACATGTCAACCAAAGAGACGGTCATGACTTTGAATTTGTCCAGATCATCTCACATTGCCTACTTTTGTGCAGGAAACGAGAAGTGAGCCTGCTTTTTTATAAAAACAAAAACTGGGTATTCATCTGTGTTGGTTGGATGTTCAATAATTCTTGGAGCCCAATTGAACCTTCATATTGCACGTACTGGTCCCATACGAACAGGATGTCCCATCAGACACGACGGGTCTCATGTTCAGCACTCCTCCCCGACATCTTCCTTCTTTTCTGAGCAAAAACAGATGACGGTTCAACTCTGAGGCTTTGCCTCTTAAACAGCAATAAAAGACAGAAAGAAAGACAGAAATAAAGAAAGAACACAACAAGCCAAGATGAAGAACATTATTGTGCTCAAGTCCTACTGCTGTCCTAGGGTCACATGACTTGCCCAAGTCACCTTTGCAGTGATTTTTTTTTTCCAAATCTTTTTTCCTTCTCCAGACAATGCAAGGTGATTTTTTTTTTTGGACTGTAGGTTCACACCCAGGTTCACCCAGAGTTCTGCACTGCAGTGCTGCTTACTCTAAAGGTAAGACACCCCACAGGCCCACAAAAGAGGGGTGGGGGTGTGGTGGGGGTGTGGGGGAGGCTTTGTAGCGAAAGAGCCAGAGCGGGACGCCATCATCACTCTTAGGAGCGGTCACAGCAAGGTCCGACTGTACTCTCCAGCGAGAGCTGCGACGAGTGGCGGATCAGTGGCGCCATCATCGGGTCCACCATGGAGGAGGTGGGGAACAGCTTGTACCAGCCAATCACCATCGTCGTCAAATCCAGCTCCTCCAACAGAATGCGAGCCACGCCCATGAAACATTTGCGGTCCATTCGGCCATAGTTGCCCCAGACGATAACCTAAAAGATAGTCACAAAATTAGCCATATATTTTTTTATATGTCGAGTCTTACACCTAAAGTGTGTGAGAACTGTATGATGTAAGACATTTCTTCTATGATAGATTTTTGTTTACAATATGATGATCATCATGAAAGATATATACCATGATCACACTGCATTGTTTTTACAATATCTTTGATCTTTATAATTTTCTTTTAAGGCATTTATGATATTTCATTCCATTCACAACAGCTAAAGTAATGTTGCTTCATTAAATGAATTATTCATCTGCTTAGCCTTAGCTAGTGAACATATGTTTATTATAAGAAACAATTGTCCAACAAACTGTACAGAACAGCATATAAATAAACTCTAACTGATATTTATTAGACACCACAGTCTGCCTTATAAGGGTTCTGTGTCTTTTGTATGTTTAGAACTGACCCACTGTCAGTATAAATCATCCTGTCCAGACACACACAGACACAGGTATACACCCTTTCCCTGAACATTAAAAGAGGGGCTGTGTTTTGTTTAAGTCTGTAAGGTTTCCTTTCAAAAATACTTTAGATGAGTGTTTAGCATTTCCCATATTTTCTCTGACACACAAAAAATAAAGCATTCAACCCATTTCTCTGTTCTCTTGCCAAACCTCCTAAAAGAAGACATTTATCTGGGCAGAAAACTAAAAACGGACGTGGAAAGTAGAATTATTCATTGACAGGACATGGAATTATCCCTGGAATTGTTCTTCAGCAGTTGGTTTGGATGTGACTGTTTTGTTGTCCACTTTGCATTACCTTTAACCTGAATATTTTGACTGGACTGTAGTTATCCATTACTGATGTCCTCAGATTGTCTATTTATACCCACTCAATAAGTGTTGACACAGATACATAGCCAGCAACTGTGGCTGTGGCATTATTGCCATCAGATCCGATGCTAGGCAAGCTCAGGGTGGTCCATTTCAGTAAAGTCTAAATCAAGTAAATTGAAGTGCTTTTTTAGTAGTTTATTTAATCTTCCACATGAATAGTAACAATGCCATTGTGCATTTTTCTCCAGGCGATTTTAAATAGAAAAGCCAGACTGATTTCAGCTCTTCTTTAAAAACTGAATTCTGTATGTCCAAATGTCAGAAACTGCTGACTGGCTTTTTCAAATGCTACAGTTGACTTTATTGCACTGTAGGCTAAATAAATTTAAGTGACTTAAATTCTTAAATGCATCTGCCTGTAATATTGTGGGTAGTGGAATCTGGGGGTCACAGTACCTGCTGGCTGATGCATGTAAGCAACTGACATTTAACTTTAACAACTAAGAAATGGTGCCCTAACATCATTCATAATGGACGCATTTGCTGCATATTACAGATGCAAAGCCATATTGCTCTTATGCATTTGCATATATCTACAGCAGATGCTGAACACTAGATTTAGCAGGAAATATAATTTTTAAAATGTGTCCTCCAGCCCTGATATTCTCTAGTGTGTGTAGCAGGTATATGCTGCAGGTGAGTGGTGAATATTCTCTAGTGTGTGTCCGTGTAGCAGGTATATGCTGCAGGTGAGTGGTGAATATTCTCTAGTGCAGGTGGCAGGTGTATGCTGCAGGTGAGTGGTGAATATTCTCTAGTTTGTGTAGCAGGTATATGCTGCAGGTGAGTGGTGAATATTCTCTAGTGTGTGTAGCAGGTATATGCTGCAGGTGAGTGGTGAATATTCTCTAGTGTGTGTCCGTGTAGCAGGTATATGCTGCAGGTGAGTGGTGAATATTCTCTAGTGTGTGTCCGTGTAGCAGGTATATGCTGCAGGTGAGTGGTGAATATTCTCTAGTGTGTGTCCGTGTAGCAGGTATATGCTGCAGGTGAGTGGCGAATATTCTCTAGTGTAGGTGGCAGGTGTATGCTCTGAGGTGAGTGGCGGATATTTTTTACCTGTACAACCTTTCCCTGGGGGCTTTCCGAGAAGACCAGGACCTGGTTGTAGAGCGGGTCAAGGGACTTCCTCACTGACTTGGTCTTCTTTTTGGCTACACAGACACCGTTTTCAAGTAGGTACACTTTTATGTAGGCCGCTGCCAAGAGAAGGAAAAACAATTATAATCAAGACATGAAATTCCTGTTGAACAGTGTGTGAGATTTACTCCTGGACATAAAATGTAAAGTTGTAAAGTATCCACTGTTAACATTTCATAGATGTTTCTTCTCTATACAGTGTGTGTCCACTTGAATCTCCTATAAAACTATATTCTATTGAATGTCTGCAGGTCATGGTTACCTGGGGGCCCTTTAGACCCTGGCTTCATGGTCAAGCCTCTTGCCTGAATGATCTCCACCTCGAGCTGCCCGTTCCTCTCCGCCAGGCCTATCTCCACATCCCCTGAAATACACACTCCAAAAATTACTCTGGTTTCCTTATACATCATCATATCAAATATTTACATTTCTATTTACATTCATTCATTTGGCTGAGGCTTTTATCCAAAGTGACTTACATATGTAATTTATATTAAAAGGGCCAAATATGTCATTCCAGATATTACAGATTAATTTTTCTAATTCTATCCCAGTATTCCTCACCCATCGAGGTTGTTGCCAGAGTCTGTCGGCCCACAAACTGGGCAGGACCCATGCCGTCCAGGAAGTCACTGAACTGGGAATCAGAGGCCAGGCACACGCCAGAGTAATTAAGACTGGATGAAACAGAGAGAAACAAATACAGGGCATTAGATTCCCACATTTACGCCCGCAGGGTTCTACAGTGTCAGCCCTGGCTAATATGCTTCCAAATGGGCTTTGTGACAGTGTTTGGGGACAGTGGCTCATGCGAGCAATCCAAAGCAGGTTCTCAGCCTCTCTCTTTGTGACAACATTATGGACAGACCTGCACACACTGGGTGGAATTGCATTGGTGCTCCGGCTGCAGGGCGCTCTCATGCAACGCGAGCCGCTTTCGAGCTTAATGATGTCTAACAATGAGACGGGAGCGTGTGTTTTTGTGGCCCCCTCTGTGCGAGTGATACGGGCCCGACTGGGGCATGTAAAGAGGCCCGCTGGCCAGGGGCCAGGGCTGGAGAGCAGATAAGGCAGCCTGGAGAATGAATTAAGGGAATTACTGTGACATGTGATTTCTGGCCGCGTAGGGGGGGGGGGGGGGATAGGGAGGCGACGCAGTGCAGTGTGGCACGGCACGGTGCGATGCACAGAGTGGCCGTCTGGTGGACTGAGCTGGCACTGTGACACAGGTGCCTTTCAATACGCCACTCTCTCCATGGCGATGGATGAGACACACGCATGGAGGAGAGGCTGATTCAGAGAGAGGGGAAGGTGCAGAGCCTCTCTCCGAGGACATTGTTTCATCCGTCTCACAGCTTTGTTTGGGTAGGGGGGTGGGTGGGTGTAGAAGAGGAGGAATATGTGCAGCCTGGAGAACATAACAACGAATGTGTGCAACAAAAACACATCTTTTATTTAAAGATATAAGATAGAATGTGGAATTTGTTGTAATTGATTGATCTGTTTTGGCATCCTACCCTTGGCAGACACAAAGATGACAGCAGTCACAGACAAATAAAGTCTTATGTGAAGACTGATTCATCTCTCAGTGCTATGTAGTGTTTTTTGGTTCGATCTGAAATACAATGCAATACAGTTGAATCCAATTGAGTTTTAAAAATCAGCATTGGTGAAATTACCCAAGCTCCCACCCTCTTGTGTATGTGTGTGTGTTTGTGAGTGTGTGTGTCTTGCTCTTCTCTGCTAGAGGATATTGCTCGCCATTGTCTCTCTCTCTGTCTCCTGCATGTGTGCGGGGAGGCTCACTGGAGTGTTGGAGGTGCTTTATTAATTAATTAATTTCCTCTCTGTGTTTCTGACCTCAATTCTTCATCTGCATTGCTCTCTCATCCTCTTTTCCTCTCTCACGCTCTCTCTCCTTCTCTCTCTCACTCTCTCTTTCTTTCTTTCTTTCTTTCTTCCTCTCTCTCATTCTCTCTCTCTCTCTCTTTGCTCTCCTCTCCTCGCCGGTCTATTTTTACGGCGCTGCTGGGATGGTCCACACCAGCTGCCACACATTTGGACAGGCAGAGGGTCTCAGGAGAACTCCTCTTCCCCACTCATCTATCTTAGCACCATCACTCTCCAGCCGAGCCGCGAGCCTCCTTAGGAGACGCCACACCAAGAACAACACCCATTAAAGTCTCATTCCGCCCTAATGAGGGGGTGGGGGGGGGGGTGACAAAGGAAACCAGGCCTGACCTGTGTCATTTCACACCCTGTCGCCATGACACACACCGTCTGTCCGGCACTATAGGGACGCTAAGTGGCAGGGGAAGACATAGTGATCATTTCGTTACACACAGCAAACGCGTGTCCTGAATAACATTGGTGTAAGCGGAAATGAAGGTGGTGATCAGTGGCTTCGTTTTGTAAAGCCTGAATAAAGCCACCGGGTGTCTGATTAAAACAAACATTTGCATGTAATCAGCATGCCTCAATACTGAGGGCTGAATTTCGAAAGGAAATCCGGAGCCAAACCCAGAAGCCATGTGTTTTTTTTTTGTTTCCCGTGTATAGGGAAGAGGCAATGCTTTTCATATCACATTCCAAAGGGAAGCAAGAATACGTACTGAAAGTGTCTATTTGGAGATGCTTTGAAATTTCTCCAGCTGTCACATATGTTTGGCTAAGATAAACAACCTTACACAACCTATGTTTGATAAAATAGCATAAAAGATAAGTGTAACCTATAGAGTTCATAGGAAATGTTACAAAAAGAGATTATTCATAGTATTGTATTAATCTCTCCATGACCCCCTTTCCCACTGGTTTTACACACTGGTTTTAAAGCATAGTGTAGTAATACAAACTCAGACATACACAAAACGTAATCATGTAAACATGTAAACACATGTGCACAAACACACACACACACACACACACACTGGCCAAATGCTGCAAATGTAAGAGCAATTATGGAGCTTTCTACTGGAGAGTAGGAGAAATGGAACCCATTTTGTTTGGCCGCCACTCCAAAAAGAATGTTTATGGGCGGACGTATTTTGTTGTTATGCACTAAAGAGATTCCAGAGATTCAATATAATATGGTAAAATATTCAGCCTGAGCCAAAAGTGTAATCTGCCCCCCCCCCCCCCCCCCCCCAGCAGTCCTCACAGTCCCCATCCCCTCCCCAACTCCCCATGCAATTCCCAGTAATCCAGCTTCAATGAGGTTGATTTCTCCCTGCTGATGTCACTTCACTGCCAGAATGGCCAAGGCTGTAGGTATTATGTAACAAATCTGCGTGCAGGTTTTGCGTGAGGCCTGCACATCTGAATCTGTTTGCAGAGAGCCGTACTGGATCAGGGCTTCCAGTGGCCGCAGGTCACACGGGAATACTCCATTTCCTTAGATGGCACGGGTGGAGAGGGCATATCGGGTATATGAAAAGGGTGCAGGTTCCTGAAAATAACTTTTTAAAAAGGATCTAAGCCTAAAATAAATATTATACAATTTAATAAGATTAATTTATTTTTCTATTATTTGGATTTTGTGTTTCTATTTCCTGAAAAGTGTTATGGCCAGGCAATCTTTGTAAGAGAGTCAAGTTTCTAAAACTTTGTGAGCTGTAGACTGTGCTTTCCACAGAATCAGCCATCTGTCTCCTGCAGCCCCTATCTGTGCGTTTAGAGATTTAAGTCTTGTCCAACTCCAAAGATGCAAGTGTCCTAGCTAACAGACACCAAAAGAAGATGTCCCTCAGCTTGCATAAAAAAAAAAAGCACTATGGCTTGAAAGTCCGTTTGTGATGTCTACCCAGATTTGTACAAGTTCCACATTTCTGCATGTCTGTTTTTAATCTCTTTGCCGATATTTGAGCATGCTTGCGTAACCTTTGTTGAATTTGCACTGACTGCATTGTTATGACTCTGACAACATAAAAGGCAAAGGTGTTTTCCCCCATAAGCAACAAGGTCCTAATTTTATCAATGATTAAGTGTCTTTTATATTTATTTTAAAAAATAAATAAACAAACATGAGCATAATTGGTGTTATCTTAAGACAAATCAAACATGGTTAGTGTGAGGTGTGTAGTGTGTGCAATACACTGATTTATTTTGACAGGCAAAAAGAGCAACCTTATGCATAACTGTGCTTTACAATATCACAGTGAGTTTATATGTCAAGACCTTAAAATTGCAAGGCTTAATCTGACGTTTGGTTGATGGTTGATGCTTACAGGCCTGAGGTAAAATACTGTTGAATAGAATAGGTCCTGAGGGCTACAGCAGAAAGACCTGAAAATCACAGTCCGAATAGTCCAAAGAATCTTTATAATTCTAAGTACTAAAACAGTCATCATTAGCAACAGCAGACTTTGTTTAGATGACCTTCTATACACTATCTACAGATCTGTATCTCCAGACAGAGACAGATCCGATCCTAGTAGCCTACTTGTCTAGTCTACCCATAGCACAGGAGAAGAGTGTGAGATTTGACAATAGCACAGGAGAAGAGTATGAGATGGACAGTGGACTCACTTTCCCTCTGATCCGTAGCTGTTCATGCTGTCCTCGATGGACTCGTGGCTGGCCTGGCGCACAGTCCGGCTTGGCATCTCCACGGCCAGCCCCGTCTCCGTGCTGCGTTGGATCCCCTTTAGCCTGCGACCCTCCGCATCTGCAAGAGCCACACAGAGGTACCAACCAGCTGAAAACAGCATGCATTGTTTCATACACATCTTAGGCATTGGAAGATTCATGTCTCAAAATGGACGAGAGGTGAGCCAACGGATACACTTATACGCAGTTAGACCCAGCTGCTACACTGAAAAACAATTTTCCACTAAATATCATCAATGCTCATTCATAATGCAGCTAAATATGTAAACTACATTATAGTGAATGCATCTATTCTATCACTTTTCAACTGTAACGAGAGAAATGATTATACAACAACCACAGCAATTTGTCATTGGGCAGGACAGAATCATTGCCACACAATGGCTGCACATTGTTGTTAGTTGTAAAAACTAGGCTGCTTTTACGTCATTATATCAATCAACAATTGGGGCTAATTAAAACAGCAGATGTGGGTAATTTATCTACAAGTGATGGGAGTTTGGTGAACAGCTATTGTGCAGAGAAAGGAACAGCTTAACATGACATCTATTTGATCTAGCTCTGCCTTGTGAATCAAGTGTACAGCTTATGATGTTCCCTCTTCTTAAAATGTATCCCATCAACGACAAAGACCACTGTGTAACAGGTAGCACATTCTGTTTTCAACCTTACTGAACGGTGGCATATTCAGGCTTGTTGCCTGAATATGCCACCGTTCAGAATTGTCCAGTGGCACTCTGTATTTGCATGAAGGTGCATTGCTGAAAAACAGGGGAAGAGAAGGCTCCTATTTACATCTTAGATCCCTGGTATGAAGCTCATGACCTAGATTGCTTGCTGTATAATGAACTGCGGTATTTGGCGTCAGGTGGAGCAGCACATACCGCTGGCTACCATGTCAACGTGGTTTGGAGGCACACGGGGGAAAGAACATCCTGTATCATGAAAGACCCTCAAAAAGACATGTCGTTGCCATGGGAGACAAGCCCCAGCCTAATTCGGAGCATGCCTTTCTCTGAAATATTTCCCTGAGCTGTGTGCATGATTAAGGCCGATAATTATTTTCTTTTCAACCAGGATTATTAACAGATGCCAGGGAAGAATCCTTCCCTTTCAACAGGTGTGATGGCAAAGGAGTCATTTTTGTGCATTAAACAAATACATTTTATATTTTCATGGTGATGATCACAGATTTAATGAAAGGAACACAATTAATGTTAGCATGAACTCTGAGAACTCAGAGGATAAAAGCACTGTCATTAAAAGGGGCCACTCTTATTGGGGGCCAAGCAGAAAAGCTGCGAAAGCACCCATTGTGTTCCTACGTTTTCTTATTATCATTTCAGGTTAAAACTTTCAAATCAGTCAGTATTTCAGGTTCACTGGACATCCTTGTGAACAGCATTCACCTGGTCATTAGGCATCACGTAAGGCAGACTATGTAGCGATTGTGATTCATGCCAGCACTTACGGCAGTGTAGCGCCTGCATGTTTATATCCATGGATGTTGCGTAATAGCATGCACTAGAAAGGCATCATACACATCTAGCTCTTGAACCAGATTGATAACTTCTCCGGTGGTATGTAGACCAGTCAGAAGTAGGCCTCATTAGAGTGCTCCCCGGAGAATGGATAAAAATGTACGCAGCACATTTATTAATGCTGGCTGAATTCATTAATCAAAATGACAGTCATGAATTTAAAACAGAAAAGAGACAAGAGATAAGGTACATTGTCAATATCCTGTGACGTTACATCCAGCATCTCCTTGCTTTCACAATGTAAGGACACATTTGATATTCATGATTAGATGTATGTCATGAATATATCTGCACTCGATTCATTGATCAGTCAACTTTTAGTGCTCCTAATTTTACAGCACTATAATTCATATTCTACGTATTTGCTTTGTCTAATTGTTTTGCACTAAGTGACATTGTCACTGTATTGGTTTGTTTGTAAGATAAATGATATAATTCCTCAACTGTCAAATTTGAAACTCTTGACATGCTCAGGCTTTGATGCAATGGACACTGTTTAAGGCTTTTATACAATCTATTTTGCATATGAATGCAATCTGTGATAAATCCTATCTCTCAGTTGACAAATATGTCCCTACACAAAATGCATTGTACTCATTCATAGCATTTTAGGCGCAAAGACACATTACTTTCTTAAATAAAAGGGAACACAGTTTTACGCATGTCACTTTCTGGTTAAAAGGACATGTTAGAAGAGGATCTAGTACTACAGCAATTGTACAGCGATAAACTCATTAAAGCTAATATTATCATGACATTCCAATTTTGTCTGTCAAAAAATAAGAGATATCCAGGACCATAGCACTTTATGATTGTTTCACAATTATTACTGACAAATAAACAATGAATTATGAGCAACTGTATATTTACTAATTGACTCAAATGTGGCATGGCTATTGCCAAGGGTGTTATTGATCCCAAACCGAGTCATCAATTTTCTGTTTAGTCCAGACCATCAACCAGCTATCATACAGCTCTTCATTGCAGTCACATTAATTACCTATTAACTGTTTGAGTAATCGGTGCAGCTAAACTCATTGATCCATAAGGATGTGGAGAAACGGTATCTGTGAAGCTAACAGGCTGAAAAAAATACAGCCATAAACCTCACAACAACCTCGCTACCCACACAGCCTCAAAGGCATCATCACCATAGATCACTCTGTCTTCCCTCTTCTCCTCAGGGTTTAGGCATAAAGGTGGTGGAGGAAACACAGTATAAACGAGCTTCTCTACCATCCGTTCCTCAGGAACACACTGTATCACTCATGAGCTACTCATGAGCTACTGCAGCTACTCAATAAACAGATTAGCAGACTCATAATATTAAGGGCCCTAAATGTTTGTTTATTTAGTTTGTTTGTTTATGTTTAGTTTTAATAGAGGCTGTTTTGAAGATACTGAACTGTATAGTAGCACTGAGGAGAGTCAAGCACAAGTCCTCTAAGCATCCCCAACCCCCACAGAGTTTTTCCTGAGCATTCTCCATCTGTTTCCCTTTTTTCTCCGTCTCTACGCAAACCACTCGCGGCAACACCACAAATCACAGCAAATATTTACTCCTGTGGTGACACCATCATTCTGCCCTAAAATTAATTTTGTATGAGTTATTTCTAGGATAAATGACAGGCAAAAAGGAGCCTGCTCGGGTCATGTAATAAATGACCATAACATATCTATAATTGGATATGGGGAAGGGGGGGTTTTCTTCACATCTCCAACTTCAGAATGTCTGTGAGAGGTATTAATGAACTGTGATATTCTGGGATTTTTGGCATTTGTCATACCTGAAATGAACTTAGAACCATTTAGCCCTATGCCAAAGCTACTCTCTCACCATTACTAAATGATATCTCTGCTTGTTGTGTTCATTTTAAACACTTCACTGAAGTCATAATTGACGTTCTGCCACTGTGGCAAAGCATTAAGCAATATTAGCTAATTTCCAAAAGCCCATTGTAGATTTTCACTGACATGAACGCTGAATGAAATATGTCTGCACATACTTCTTGACTGATGGCTATTCTTAACTAATGACAGTAAGTGATGGCATTAATATTACCATGACATGAATGGGACACACACAACATTCAACTGGCAAAATAGAACATACTCTACACATTTTCTGGCAAAAAAATATTTGCATTTTCTGATACCTTATGACATGCCAGAAAGGATCTATTTACTTAGCTTCAAAGCTGAATACTGACGAGAGTCAAAAGTACAGTACAGATGTCAATTGGTAGATATTGTATCATATGTTTCAACAGTGCTCCAAAAGAACTAATAAGAGAGTGAACACTAAATTACTGTAATTAAGGCAAATTGCATGACCATCACTACACTTCAGAGGGTCTTGCTGAAGTGGTCCAGGACCCTGGAGAATGAGCAGGAGCATGCTGCTCATTGTGCTAAGCCCTAAGTAGTCCCATTTTCTAAAGCTGATAAGAGCATGTTATGTAAATGTTCAACAACAAAACAAACATCACTTCTGTTAGTTTGACAGATCGTATGAATGAGCTCCTCTCTCCCTCCCTCTGTCTCTCCTTCTCTCTCTCTCTCTCTCTCTCTTTCTCTTTCTCCCTCTCTCTCTCCCTCTCTCTCTCTCTCTCTCTCTCTCTCTCTCTCTCTCTCCTGCCCCATTCTCTCTCTCTCTCTCTCCCCCTGTCTTATTCTTCCTTCTTCTTTCTTATATACACCAAACCACCAGAAACGCACGCACGCACGCACGCACACACACACACACACAGCACATGCTCAATGTCTTGCATGTTTTCTTAAAGGTCAGACAGGAGCTTGTTCTGATCAGGGAGAGTGTGTGGACGGCATGTTTGTACATAATGTGCATTATTCATTAGGGTGATCGCAGAATACCAATACCAAACAGACTAACACTGTGAATGCTATCTGAATAATTACAGCTAGAGGATAACACATAGGCTAGATTCCACAATAAATATCGGCACATTTTAATTGTGTGTTGTTTGAATATTTAGTTCAAGGTGTTTTGTTCTTGTATATAGTCCTTAACAGTATACAGTATGTTAGGATTGTCAGTCTGTGATTACATTATATTGTATGCCAGCTTTTTTTCATGTACGAATAACGCTCATGATCCCTGAAGCAAAGCTAGTTTACAGCAGTGAATGGATAAATGGTGTGGCATTGCAAAGCCCTATATTCACATCTTTCTGATTTACATAAAACAAAAAAAGCTGCCAGTGCTTTCTGTCTGGAAAACATGATGTCTTTAAAAATGCATTACAGTATATTATTATGATTGTATTATCCTTTCACATGTGTAGCAGAGAGATTTGAAATGTCAAGGCAAGCCTGTATGCTGGATGTTGAGAATGCAGAGTGGAGAAGCAGCTACCAGTTTCTGGGAATAGAGACACCCCCCTTACAACTGGATATTAGCGTACTTGAGAACAATGGCCATGAAAATCAACTCGGTAGCCAGTGGTACTGAGTGACAGACTGATTTCCTGCACCAGGCACAGTGCACAACATGCACAAAAACACAGCATCTCACTACTCCAGTTGTGTTAAGACATGATTGCTTGTTTTAGTGTGTGGTGTGTGTGTGTGTGTGTGTGTGTGTGTGTGTGCCTGCGTGTGTTTGTTTTTGTGTGTGTATGTGTCCAAACAGCCAACACCACCAATTGGTTCCCTGTTCTCCGAGAGAAAATAGTCACTTTCTCACCTGACTGTAGAGCGCACGAATACAAAGCTCAGTTCATTTACAACCAATCCAGGCGCACGCCACACAAACAGGCTCCTGGGTGTGCTTCCCCATCACACCCTATCATGTTTTATCGCTCATATTTGCAGAGCAGATGCTCAGGTGAGAAGCAAGTTCTCACAGCCTTTATAATGAGTTGAACTTGCGGGGTCAAGCCTGACCTCATCTGGAGCAGCCCATATAGCTGACAATGACAGTTGTAGCATAAGAGCCACCATGAGGAGAGAACATGGAGATTGGATGGAATGTGTGTGTGTGTGTGTGTGTGTGTGTGTGTGTGTGTGTGTGTGTGTGTGTGTGTGTGTGTGTGTGTGTGTGTGTGTGTGTGCGTGCGTGGGTGCGTGCATGTGTGTGTGTGTGTTTCTGTGTTTGTGTGTTTGATTGTAAGGAATGGTTGGATCTTTAAATCATGACCCATGTCAATGTTTATGCACATGCTCAGGCTAGAGGACGCTTCAGCACTTAAATCAACCTGCCGCCATTCACAGTTTAGGTTCTTAATTCATGAGATCCTTACGCAACTGAGAATATGGAGTTGTATAGGTATGAAGTCATTTGCTGTGTATTGTCTCCCTTGTATAGTGTTCCGAGCAGAGCAATCAGTTTTCTCCGGCCCTGGCAGCGTAGGTGTGCTAATAAGCTTACAGAAGTTCTAAGACCACCCCCTTCTTTTCTTAACAGATCACAGTTAACAGATCTGAGAGAGTGTAGGCAATCACGGTGTCCAAGCATGCCACAGAAAACTGAGAGGAAATGTGAGACTTGGATCATGCCAAGGGCTACATTATGAGATCAAATCCAGCCAGTATCTAAAATGGTATGCGTTTGTGAAAATGTGAATATTTTATAGTTTTAGAACTTTCAAGGGGAAAAAATGCCTGAAAGCTTTGATGTCATCATAAATGCATTCTAAATCAAATTTCCAATGTAAATGGCCATAAACCTTTCCAAATGTGTGAATTTATCTGTCATTGCGTTATACTGTATGGCAGCTATGGAGATGTTGCATAACTCATATGAGCAGGTGCTCACCCGGGGAAAAAAAACATACTTTTTTTCTAAGGTCTACAGATATGACTCAGATGTTCTTTAGATGAGGCAATGTGATTGATTTTAGGGATCTTGTCTTTTTTCAAGATGGTGGCAAGATTTTATGTGTGTTACATTACTGATTTTAGCTTTTTGTGCAAAAGATGACAGATTAGCAAAAATGTAGGTATTTTTTTTAGAATTTCAAATACCAAGTACCAAGAGGATATTAAAATTCCTCAAACTGGTGTTTTAACCCTAACCAAATAATTACATGACATGAAATGAAAACTGTGGCACAATACTTTCTACTTCACTGATGCTCAATTGAATTCAAATGCAAATCATCCTAAAAAAAACACCTACAGTGGGACATTTGACATTTCACATAGTTGATGTGTTCATATGCATCGGTCCACTATCAGAGGGGCAGACTTTTCTTGTGGGTGAAATTAATTTCTTTCCCCGTGACTTTTCTGGGTCATGTCTCTAACGTAGCCCACCGAGGGACGTCGATTTCTCTCCTCCTCCTTGCACTGCCTGAGACTCCAGCTATTACACTGGTCCGACCTCACAGATTGATTGAACAAAATGTTCAGTCTCCTCTGGATAGAAATGACAGGTAATTACTAACTATTCTAGTACCTGCTGATTTATGCAGAACCCCTCCGAAAAAAGGAAAGATATCATGAATACAATATGGGGTTCTCATTCTTTTTGGTCCAAATTTGTTTCTATATTTGTAGAACATTTCCTTTCCTTGTAGACTGATGGATGTTGGTTATATAAGGATGCGGTGACATTTTCATTAATTTCTGTGCCACAGCAGTAGTTGTCAGGAAGTTACCTGACAACATTGTCAGGTGAACTCCAACTGTTCAGAATTATCAGTAGTCCCTTCTGCTACAGTGATGGTTCCATTTTTTTTTATTTTGTTGGTGTAACATACACTTAACATCCTTTTAATTTTGCTATTTTTGCTATAACAGTAGTATCATCATTTTTATAATGTGGATCAGATATTTCCTGACACAAATGGCAGCAGCTAGGCCATATCACAATGTCCAACTGTTAGCCTCCTCATAGCTCTGATCCTTTTGGCATGTGATGCTGGACAAACAGAGGCCGTCTGGCGACGGGAATATTTGCGTCATACTCTGATTTTCAGTGCTCCAGCGTGGTAGGGGTCGGGCTGAGACCCGGAGATGCAATCAGGGCTGAATGCCAGAGTACATCTCAACAGGTAATAATCCACATGCTGGCTTTTAGCTGCACTGTGCCTTCTGCCAATCCTACTGTATAGGCAGAGCTGGCAATATTTATCACCTGTACATCTGCTGCACTTTATGTGTGTGTGTGTGTGTGTGTGTGTGTGTGTGTCTTGTCACCATGCTCTCATATGTACAGTGTGTATGTTTGTGTGTGTGTGTGTGTGTGTGTGTGTGTGTCAGCATACTCTCATATGTACAGGCGTCTTCAAAATGCCTCTCACCAGCCATTAGCCATTTAACACTTTGAATTGAAATGTGATTTAAATGGTGTTCATTTATAATGTATAATAACAGGCTAATTAATGAGATTTATGCTAATCATCAGCGCTTGATCAAGAGATAAATGTCAGCTTGGTCAAATGAAAAGCCATTTTGGCATGTATTTAATTCCATGGGTCTTTGCCTTCATTTGTGTGTGTGTGTGTGTGTGTCTATGCACACATTTTGGCGTGCATATGTGTTTGCATCGTGTTGCCTTTGCGTGTTTGTGTGTCAGTCTGACGTGTGTCTGCCTGATGCGATACTTAGGTCTGCTGTCTTGGCCCTATCTTTCAACCCTCTTGTGATCAATGCTGCTGCCACTTCTGAGAGTGCAGAGAGACAGAGAGATATACTGGCTTGGCAACTGTCACTCCATTCTACCTGCTCGCTGCTCTGGGAACACAGTCAACGCATGGCACACACCATGAGTGGAGGAACGGCTGTAATGATTACACCACTCAGATGAATGTGGTGCACATGAAAGCATTGTAACATTCAGTGACTGAATATGTTTGTCCTTGTGTATGTCCGAGTGTGTGCCTGTAAGTTTGTTTGTCTGTGTGCTTTTGTGTGTGTGTGTGTGTGTGTGTGTGTGTGTGTGTGTGTGTGTGTGCGTGTGAGAAAGAGAGAGAGAGAAAGAAAGTGTGTGTGTGTGTGTGTGTGTGTCAGTGTGTGTGTTTCAGTGTGTGAATGAGTGTGTGTGTGCTGCACATTCATAATGGGACTAGAGGTGCTTATGCATCTTGCCATTAGCACTGAGAATGAGAGGGATAAATCGTTTCATTTTGAGAGATGAGTCGGTTTAGTCCTTCAGATTAACACACAACAACCATCTATATATATTTTTTTTCCAAACTCAACAGATTGACTGGTGGGTCCTGACTTTTATAAAGGACTTTGCATTAGAAAGAATATACATAGTTTTTCACTTTAAAAATGGTGCCACTGAACAGTGAACACAATCTCTTCATAGGCTGCATCAATGTGACCACTAATACAGAATGCAAATCACTCCTCAAGAATGAAAACTAAAACAATACCTATTTTCCTCTGTTATTCTCAACAGTAGTTTGCAGAGGTTAAATGCCCACCAGTAGTTGACACATAAGCACCCTGAACTGCAAGGATGCACATTGTAACACCAACTCCACAACCCTCTTCCCAAACTAAATATGTCATGCCCTTGCCATGCTGTCAGCCCTTCCAAAAGTTATACTAGTGGACAGTAATGGGGTCTAGAGTGAGACGAGGTGGCAGAAGGGAACAGACAGGAGACAGATTTCCCCCGAGAGCTTACCCGCATCGTCCTCATCAAAGGAGTTCATACAGGGGAAGTAGATGGCCAGGGCCTCGAAGGAGGCCGACAGGCTGATGCGGCTCTGGGAGCGCTCCATGTAGAGCCCCGGAGTGGGCGCCGGCTCCGCCGGCTTGGCCAACCGCGCCTGGGCATTCTTCACGCGGAGCACGGCACGCGGCGTCTTGGCAGACTTTCACGGCACCACACCACGAGAAACAACTGGGGGGAAAAATACCGCCGACAACCAAAAACAAACAAAACAACAACAACAAAAAAAGCACAAAAATAAAAACACTAAGAAAGGAAAGAAACTAGAATTCCCTTTTTTTCTTGTTATTCCTAGTTTCCAGCAGAATTGTCTCCAAAGCTGTCTGCTGTGTATTCCCCCTTAGGCATGGGTAGATAAAGTTACCCAGAACGTCTGACTTCTACCAGTCTCTATTGGGTAAGGTGCGTTTGTTGTCAGATGTTTGCGTTCCTGGTCCGTCGTTTCCTCTTCCCTCTTCTTCTTGAGGTTAGTCCACAGGTCTCAGATCAGGTGGCAAAACTGTCTAGCTACAAAAGCCCGAAAATATCTGGAGCAAGGAGAGATGACAGTGTGGAAAACAATCACTTGTCAGGTGAAGGTTCTGTGCTGTTCTGGAACATGTCTTCTTGTCGAGAGAGCATGATCTGTTGCTGAAGCTTCATGTACTAAACTCCCCGCCTGTGCCCTGAAAGATTCAAGCCATCAGATATGGAGAGAGGCGGAGAGAGAGAGATGAAGAGAGAGAGGGGGAAGAGAGAAGGAGAGGGAGACAGGCTCTCACTATCTCAACAGCTAGTGCTTGATTCAGTTCATTCACTGGTGAATCCTTTGTGGAAGCAAAAATAGGAGGAGTCATCGAGAGCTGTTGCTGGGATTCGGAGGCTCCTCCAATCCGATGGCAGCTATGGGAGTCTGGGTGTGTTCAGAGTCCGTAACAACCTCTCAGCTCCATGGCTGAGATTCTGCTCTCCCTTTCTCTCTCTCTTTCTTTCTTTCTCTCTCTCTCTCTCTCTCTCCCTTTCTCCCTCTCCCTCTCTCTGTCTCTCTCTCTCGCTCACCTTATGCACATTTTTCTTCATATTTCACCAATCGTCTTCCTTTCATTTGACTGCTAAATGATGACAGAATAAGTAGGGGGTGTAACATCAGCAATCTTATGATAAGAGCTGATTTTCAAGCATTTCCTCGGTCATACTCTCAGAATATATTACAGCTGTTCTGATAGCATCATTATTAGCAACAGTTGTCATAGGTAAGGACTACTGTATAGAATATTACTCTTTGTTGAAAAAAAAAACATGAAATGACAGAATATCTTTGGAGAAGTTATATTGTAAAATTCTCTCATTTTACTTGGGTAACCTAAATGCATTACTAAGAGAAAGAAAGCATTGCAAAGGTTTATAATCAATTAGGTGGACATGTCTGTATTACATTTTAGTTCATACATCACCCATACATCACCTTTGGTCCATACATGTCTATGCAATTAAGGGGGTTGCTAGATGCCTTTATAGAAAACACAATGTGGACTTTTACCCAGTAGTCCACTGTCTGTTTAGATCTCCAATCATTTTTTGTTGAACAATAAACAGTAATTGGAAAATAATGAAATATACAGTGCACTAGACCGTTTGACAAAACTTACAGTATAGAATGTGACTGTGAGCAGGCTTATTGATTTGACAGGTACGTATCCACTTTCCAGTGTTCCACACACAGCGTCATGCCTCCATCCCAACGCAGTGACCTTTCACTATGTGGCTTTAATTTCTCAGCAGCCCGCGGGAACAAGGTGGCGAGTTGAGAGAACCAGCATCTCTCAGGGACGCAATGGTTCTTCGATAACACTGCTCGTCTCTGACGGTGATCCGCCTTGACAGGCCCACCCAGGCTGTGAGAGCCAGGAGACAGGCGCTTTCTGCTGGACACGTCCATACGGTGAGCAGCCTTACAGATGGATGACCGCCTATGCTGGACATTACTCAGTGTCATAGAGAGAGATGTGATACACACTTTGGGCATTTTCCACCATATTGCGGCCATATCTTATAATCCAATTCAAATTACATGAGTTTAGATAATATAAGTAATATTTGTTTGAACATAAACACGTTCAATGAGCAATTGCATAAGGATGAACATGTGTGTAACTATTTAAATATAAAAATGTAAAATAGAAATATTTTATGGTTAAAGGCGCTCTAAACAATGTTAGGTAACGCCACTTCTGTTGACGTTCAAACAAAACAGAAAGCTAGCTCGCTACTTCCTCCCCCTCCCTCCTGTGCAATTGAAACTCTCCTAAACGCGCATCTCGTCGTGATTTGCTGGAACAGTTTGTTATGTTTTTATGGGCAAGGTTTGCCCAAGTTGTTTTAGCTGTTTTTGGAGCCTGGGTTGTCCACAGATATAGCATGTTTTACAGTGTATTCAGGACACAGGCAGCTAGCGGATGGGTGATGTTTGCTGTAAGTGACAAAAAATGTTTTAGTCAAAAAACGTATGACATCGCTTAGAGCACCTTATATCTTTGTCATGGTTCCTGGTCCTTTATTCAAAGCAACTGGCATCTTTAGCTGTCTGCGGTTATGCAAACACAGTCCAGTGCTTTATTTAACAGAGTGGCCTCTGTCAAAACGCTGTCTGATTTCATCAAGGATTCTTCACTGCAAGAGCCCTCTGTCAATCATACCAGCCCAAAATCCACTTAAAGGATTTGGCAAACACTGTGAGCATGGGCCAATCCTCCCAACAGCTTTTGATAACAACATTTGCAGAAGCATTTTGGGTATTCCTCTCTTTCTGCTCGTCCTGTCACTGCAAAGACCTCAGTGTGCGTTCTTGGATCAGACTTGTCTTGAGATTTGTCAAAGGGCTGGATCTTCTGATGTGACAAGACGGCCACACAATATGAGTTAATACGAGATGGCATGGTATGGTCTGAAATATCTTATCTGTAACTGGAAAAACAGATACTTTTACCAAATGCACTTCTCTGTGATGTGGAGCGGGATTACAAAATCGGCAGGGTGTTATTCCAGAATAATCAACACTCGCTCAAAAGGCATTTTAAGGCAGCCAAGTTTGAAATCCCACACTCACCCAATTTGAACATATGATTGAAACATGCAATCATTTCACATCATGCATACAATAATTTAATAGGAGCTGATATATGTTTTTATTCCAAATGTATACTATTTCCAAATTCAAAGTTTTGTGATGCAAATATCCCTTTATTGACCAGATCAGTAAAATAATGACTAGGAAATGATGGCCTGATTGAATTTATCCTGTTGAGTAAAATTGATTTTGATAGTTTACCTGATATGCTTATGATTTCCTCATCCTTCGTCACCTGTGAGATCCTGTACATGACAGGGAACTGTATAGTAATTTCCTGTGTTATTACTGCACCTCACCTGTGTGTTAACCGCAGTGCCCAATAGCCTAATGAATCAGAATCAGATCAGAAGAAAGAATGAAAAAAATGTACTCCCATGTATAGCCCACCCTGTGTATTAATCCTATAGCTGAGGAAATTTTGCAAAATCAAGGCTTAAACCTTGGTTAGACGGGAAATTACGGTACCAGGTTAGATTTATATCAGGCATCAAACAAACCTTTGGCTATAAAGGACTGAATAATATAAACTCATGTGATTATAGTCTCATTGGCAGATCACCTTGCAGAGGTGCAATTGCAGCCGGTCTAGGAGACGGTATAGGAGAGTGCTAAGGGCCTCCAGCCAGGGAAGCCTGAAATTACTTTTTTTCCAGGCTATTTTTCCCCACAACTATTAAACTATTATTTTGAAATATTTAAAAAAAAAAATCACTTTTCATTTCCCCCTGTGTTTAGTTAGAGCTGCAGTGATTAACCATGAAACATCTTAGGCCTACACAACAAACATCAGTAACCACTAAATTCAGAGTGTGCCTCTTCGCAACAAATAGATTGTCGCCCCCTAGGTTGTGCACACAACTGCAGAGTACAGGACAACTACAGCTTAAGATGTTTAACAGAGTACAGAAGAACCAACCAAAATGTATGATCTGATGTGCGGGGACTGGTCAGCACATCATAGTTCACATCTCAGCATCAGAAACATGCTGTAAGATAGACTACAGTAACTCCATGTGACCTGCCAATTTTTGTTAAATCAATGTAGTTAGCTCTTGCTCCAGTTAGTTAGCATTCTGTCCAGATATGCCTAATGCAGAGGTTATTATGTTAGCTGCTTCCTTTCAAGCTCCTTATTACTGCAATAAAGACCACATACCCACATGTATTCATGAGCTGGACTTGAGAGATTGCCCTTCCATTGTGGTGCTTTTAATTAATATTGCAATGTCATTGATATACAAACTATTAAAGTCCTCAAACATTGCATAATATTAAGTTATGTAGTTAATGAATATGCTATTAAAGTATGTGAAGTTCCTTCACACTAATGTCTTGTTTATATTCATTAGTACAGCAGCCAGTGTTTATAATGAAGGGGACCGTACAATTTAAAATTACACTTGATAAAACTACTGCAGTATTGTAAAAGTGTGTATTATATTTTGGTAAGAATCTTATAGAAAAGTTCCTTTCTGTTTATTTGTACTATTATTATAACTCCTTGTTTTGATAACAATGGGATGTTAAACTTTAATCCGTAACAATAATGCCCCTACTTATCCAGCCAGTTAAATACATTAGCCTATTTGTGCCATTGTACAGGCCTGTTCACTGTGTAATCACGTCTCCCTCTCATTCTGCTGTTCCAAGCCCTGTAATAACTACATGTTGAGATGAAAAACTCATCACTTTTGAAAATTGTGTTAAATTATGCATATTTTACAGACAGAAATAACGAGAACTGGCCTCTGTCCTTCGGTGTTGGTCCCATTTTCAGGAGTGAGTTGAAAGGGTGGACTCTACACAGCCCTTCTCCTCACACTGAGCTAGTTGCAAATTGAGCCTGCAGAAGGCACAGGCCACCGAAACAGCGTCCATGCAGGTGAGATTGTCCTTGGAATCTAAATACACGACTCTTTGGTCTTCGCCTGGAGAGATGGGCCTTCGACAAATACTGGACGACTGACTCCTATTTGTTGAGCGCTCCACTGCTCAAAATGAAAAAAAAAGGACAAAGGAACGCGGAGAATGTCATAAAGCACAATAGTCCTGTCGAAGCAGGAGGGGGTGAAACTAGCATGTCACACTCAGATGACATCACCCCCACCATTACTGCATGTGAAGCCAGACCCCATTTGTCTGAAGCGCCTGACTTTTCAACAGCAACTTTTCACCATGTCAGTGGACTCCCCTGTGTTTTCTGCCATATAGCTACACAAGTTCACTTCTGTACAGAGTTCCATTTGAATTCCATTTTATTTAGTAAGCACTAATGACTAGATCACTTATGCTTAAAAGCCATACCCACATCATATTTGCCTAATTTTTCCGTTTGTCGTCAGCTAAATGTAGCATTTTATTTTCAGGAAGAGTGTGTTGGTTGCTGGATTCTGTTTGTGTCCTCAGCAGCTTGTCTTCATCCTACATGGTTGGCCTGGCTCACTTTGTGGCTAAATGAAAGTGAAATCGTAAGAATCGACGGTAAAGGCTGTGTGTTGACATGACGGGTTAAAGAGGAGTGTATTTGATATTGATTATTGATCTTTCCTCGGCCCCAGCTGGGTTCTTTCACCTTTTTCCCCATGGCAGGCCAGAAATCTGTGAGCGGTGCTTTGAAAAAGTAATTTAGGTGCTCCCACAGCTCCGACACATTAAAGACTAATATCTCTGATGCATGTCAAGTTGCATGCGTGTTACCTTGTGTTGAGCAAAATCTTTACCTGAGATCCAGTTGCGTGATTACGGTGGTGACAGAGGCTTCCTTCCGCTCTTCGTTGGCCAGCTGCACAGATGCTTAGGGATTTTGGCGAGAACCCAACATAAATCATTTCTGAGTAATTTGTGCTTACTCTGCCTGACTACCAAAAAAAAGGTCATGGTAGGATTTCTTTTTGTATCAGCCAGTGCTAGGAGACACACAGAAAAAGGACACAGTATGCATGTTTCATTAGTGAATGTCTGAGACTATCTAGGCATGGCGTGACCTCTTGGGTAATACACACGTGACATTGAATTGTCTTTCAGCGCGCCTCTCCCTAGAGTAGCAGCCTCTCTCATTCCCTCCTGTGTGCTAGGGTCTCTACTGCACCATACATTTCTGACATGAGCTAAAGCCAATACAGAAAATCTACGGTAGCATGTATACTGACAGAGAATAATTAGAGTCTTATTTCTTCCTTCTTCCCTCTTGGCCTTTCTCAGTCCCACTCCTTCTCCCTACAGTAGCATGTTTCAGACTGACCTAGAAACAAGGTAAATCTCCTGCCTCATTGCCAGACCACAGAAAGATTTATCACTACACTGGCCTCCTGCATCCAAGAGCAAATGCTACACGTTCATTAATTCAATGGTAATAAGCACTGAGTGTGTCCTTCCTCCATGGACGTGTTCACTAACAACAGCACCTTTTAAAGGACCCACCCCCACACACACCAGACACACTAGGGTTGATGGATGTTCTGTCCTATTTCTGATTAATTCCTGTTGAGGGATGGAAATGTTTAATAAAATATTTACAAAACAATCCTGTTGTGTGTCCAATTGTTTTCTCTATTCCCCAAGTAAGATCTGAGATTATTATTTTTTATTTCTACCTTAACGCCACGGATATCCACTTTTTCATTTCCATTGCAGGTTTATCAGTCGGCAGGCATATCATGATAAAGTCATAAATGTAGAACCCTTTTGTGTTTTTTGTCTTCAAGAGTGGTCTGAGGCAATACTTTGTATATATGTAAATGTATATATATATATATATATATATATATATATATATATGTATACATGCTTCGAGCCAGTTCAGGATATTGACTCTTAAACCCAATTTGTTTTACTCCTGTCTTGTCACTTTGTGCAACCCTGAGGACAAACTGCGTATCAACGGCTTCTATTTACCAGGAAAGGGGTGGGAGAAGCAAACAATGCAGCCAGCTGTTTCCCCTCCCTGCTCTGAATACCTGGAGAGGAGGAATTAATTTAGCCCAGGAACTGCATGCTCCAGCACCTTGTCATAATATACTGCTGACTCAGGAAGCCAATTGCTTTAGACCGATCAAAACAATATTTTACAAGAGCCCAGTGGTTTGACATTTCATATGTGTAAGCAATGATGGTCAAAAGCAATGACAAATGCTTAGAAATCAATTCAATATATCATATTTGGAAGGTTTTTTTTAAATACGGGAGGTGTACAGTATGATGTGTTGGGAAATATTTATTGAACATTTTGTATGGTCATAGCTCCTTCTATGGAAACAGAAATGAACCATTTAGAAAATATATTAATCTTTTGAATATTCTTTCCTCGGAGAACCAATTGAATGTTATGTGATCAATTTCAAGTATTGCAAGAATGTATTTCTGTTCCAACCACAATAAATAACAATATAGTGCTAAGAATGTAGTACCAATACTTATATCATTTTGTTCATTCAAAACTAAACTGAACTAAAAGTAAGAACATGTTTTTATTTCATATTAAAGTCTATGAGAGTTGTATGCATAATTGGTGGTCATCTAAATGGAAATCTGATTAGACTATATGAATAAAAGCAATCAAATACCCTTTGTGCCTAAAGAGATGGAGAACAAATTTTTATTACAGGAATATATTATTCTGCTGATCCATATTCTTGCCACATATGTCCACACTCTTTTTCCATAACCACAATTCTTTAGTCATAAGGTGACCAAATAGCAAGACAGCTACCATGCTGGGAATGTAATGGTGGAAATGTATCCTGCAGTTGTTCTCACACAGGCTTCAGTCTTGGCGTATCCCTCTGTTATGTCTTTTTCTTCTGCGGCTCTGGGATTGGATAGGTGGCAATGTCATGGCAAGGACACAGTGACTGTGCTGCTTAGACTGCTGGCTGTGAGCATCAATGAATTATGATGACTCTGACCTCTGAGCGCTAACTTATTTACCTCACCTCTACACTTGTCCTCTGCTGATTTTCCACACTCATTTGAATATGTAGTATGGCTGATGTTTTGACATCCAGTCACCTCAGTAACCTCTGACACGTACGGTGTTTGCCAAAGTTTTTTGCACATTTGTTTATTTTGCATAATACTATTCCTAGCCTCAAATTAATTTTAGGATAATTTTGTAGGTCACTTGAAACTTTTGGATTTTATTGCTCAAGCTGTGTATAGGACATCTTGAGTGCATATTTGTCTACATTAAAGTCTAATAAAGCATTAACAATGTTTATAAAAGACAACACCACAGCACTAAATATTTGTGACATAATGTACAATTTCTGCATGTTTTAGTGAACTCAATAAAAAGATCAGGCCTATTATTAGCACTGACAAAGAGATGATCTCAATCACATACTGGCAAATGGCTTCATCTGTCCATTCCTGTCAGTGACATTCTGGAGTGTGACATTAATTTAGCAACAAAGCCTCTCAATCAAGAGTTAAAATCAATAGGCCCACCACAACATCTTGGCACTTGTTTCAGCAGGGCGATCAGTTTCCTTCAGTACATCTCAACCTAGTTTCAGTGGAAAATGGAGCAGAAGCTGCCAGTTAATTTGAGCATCTGAACCCTGAGTTTGATTCCTCTTTAGCCATGCCTGAAACTATGCACAAATAGAAAAAATAAGGTTATCACCCATGTATTTGTTTGTAGGATTTAGGCTAAGCCGTAAGGATAATTTAGAGATCTGAGGCTTGATTTGCTTGCATGGTGAGTAAGCCATAAACAAATTGGTTTCATATGTGACCACATAACGAAGTTACATGTCCCTGGTAATGCAGGACTATAAAATATTGATTGTCATTTACAGAGTCTTTCTTTGTTAGTCACTCACTTTATATATTTAAAGAACTAAAGGCATCAAAGATGTACAGGGTAGCTTCTGTTCTATGCAGAGTTAAAATGGCTCGGGGAGGAATGGAAGGCCTCCACGCTACTCCCTCTGTGCAGATGCCCCCTGGGGGTTTGCTAATTCAGTGCAATGGTCAAAACAACCAGCACAACCACCAACCAAACTTTCACTCCAAAAGGAAATGTTAAATTGCTGTTCATCCTATTGATACTGTGTGTATGTTCTGTTTCTGCTGAATAGCATTGTATGGAATCTGCTTGCTAGTTCGGCTAAATTTCCCAGGAGACTATTGACTGAAGAAATGGCTTTCTTTCCCTTCTGGGAATGTGAATACTCTTTTGCATCAGCACTGAGCTTGAGATGAGTTTTTGCTCCAGTGGTATTTAATTGGAGAATAATGTTTTAAAATAATGCTTTAAGGGGTATTGCTAGGCCTATTTTCTGGGGAAGGAGTGTCTACCACACTAATTCAAGCACATGTCCCTTACTGTTTTTCTAATTTTCATCTAAATGTATAGAGTGCCTTGGGGACAGTGGTAACATGTGAGGGACAGTTGTAACATGCCAGGTTGATAGAGTGGAATAAAATTTACTGTAACAGCCCTGCATTGTTCAAACCAAAATAGTGGTAGATTGCAGTCTTTTGCAGGTAGGCTAAACTTCAGTGTGCCAAATATTCGTAAAAGAAAATGGCCTATTTCCCTTAGTAAGACTTTGGTTGCAACAGACTATATGTATTGCAACTATTCATGGCCCCCCTTCCACAGGTGTATTAATCAAGCAGCATGCAGTCTGCATTTATAATGTACTGTACTGGTGCTTGATTTTATACACCTGTGGAAAGGGACCTGATGAAACCCATGAATACCAAAGTCCTTTTAGGTAAGTCCTGCCACTCGGCAGCCATCTTGGAATGCACTTTAGGCAGTTATCGGGCAGCTATGTTGGGCATACTGCACGTGTGCAAGGCTTCACGACACCAAGATGGGAGATTACAACACATGATTGGCATGATGTATTCACATGCCGACATTTGGCGGCAGAAAGGGCGGGATATGTGTAGACAACTGTCATATAGGTGTTACGAACTAATTAAAAATGCAGCGCTTTTTCAAGACTTCTTTGTGAAGTTTGCCAAGGTTTAGGTTCAAAGGTGTAAACAGTGGCATAGAAAGACACTCTTCTACAGCACATTCTACAGGAGCAACGGGAAGATGCTTTACCCCATAGATATTAGAAAGCTGGATATGGCATTGGGCTCCAAAACGTACGTAAATAGCGGCGCCATATTGGTGGGGGCATCAATCACTGGAGGCCAATGGAGAAACATGTGACTCTGACTGGAGGTGTCTCTGATTGCCGGCAAGTGTTGCCCAAAGACAGTAAGGTGTTTGTCCCCACCAATATGGTGGGCACAACCCAGAATTCCAGAAATTGTAAAATGGGCTAATTTGGAATATAACACATGCAGCTAAAAATTATACTAGCATCTACTTAGATGGGAAATGACTGATTACAACCACCTGTTCCTGCACATCATCTCTCTCCATAGACACTAAACAGGGAAGGGGCTTTGGGGATTGATTTTCAATCAGCAAAATCAGGCCACTGGTATTTTTGCAAAAAGAAGCTTTGTCATATTTAAAGTATGTCAGTGGTGTTATGAGGTGTTTTGACAATAAAAGGTCAAAACATCAGGTATGCAAATGTTTTTTTTTATATATAATAATCAGAAAAGGATTAACAGATTTAAAAAACCTTGTGAATCAACATATCACCAGTGCTTATGAAACCGTCACAGTTGGTTGACTATGAATATGTATTCAGTATGAAAATGTGAAATACATTTTTCAATACTGTATGTTGAACATTGAATATTGAATATAAAACACATTTCATTTACATTTTTACAGACATAATTTTTTTCTGAATGCATATGATCAAATAACAAGTGATATGACTAAGACTATATATCAAAATGTGAACTATTGCACTATAAACCTCTGTGTCAGTAGATAAAACATTTCATAACAAAACAATTCTAAATATTTTAGGCATCTATTGCATCATCAGAAAGTTATTTACATGTTGCACATTTATTCTAGTAAACAACAGTAGCATATCGTGCTATTTTGCTTTTAGCCTATAGGGGTCCCTGGTCCAAGATTCTGCTCACTGTGTTTCCCTCAGTCACTCACCTATGTAACTTGAGTTGTATTCATTGCAAGACTAATTTTACCAAGATGCATCACAATGTCACAGGTAGCCATTCCTGCCTGTGTAGCAAACCTTTTTACTTCTGCCTCAGAGTGACAAACATTATGAATCAATGCACGGGCCCTTGAGCTTATTTCACCCCATCTGAAGATTTTTTATGATTAGTGTAATACCAGAATTTGGACCAGGAATGATTGGAAGAACTACACCTAACACAGAGTCAAACTACTTAACAATATTTACAATTAGCTGTGTCCGGTTAGAAACAACAATGAAAAGACGAAAGAGGCAGACGGGACGTGGATAGGAGTCCTCTGCCAAATTATTGTGGCTAAGCAAAGCATGGACCTATATTTACACCATGGAGACACCTAAGCTATTTTAACAGAGGAAAATAGGCTACACTAAAGGGACTGTAAGCAATGCTGGACGACATTGCATTTGTTGATGTTTATGTTTGTGGTTCGTAGTAGACACTTTTTGTCCAAAGCCACTTACATTATATTTACATCACATTACATTTGGCTGACGCCTTTTTAGCCAAAGCAACTTACAACATGGTAAACAGATTAAAGCTTTTTAAAACTAGATGTACCGCAGAGCGGTACAAAATATGACCGCCGCCCAGTCCAGCACATTTTTTCCACAAAAAGAAATCACGCTGAAAGGCCTATATGATTCTAACTGTCTCACTAAATTGCATTATCCACACTCAATTCTCACTGGTATCTGCTAGACAACAAGTACCAAAACATGATTAGTTCATAGATTTCACATGTAAAATTCATTTTATACAACCCCACCTCCATCTTGCCTGTTCATAATTATGAGAAATTCTTGATTGTTTGTGTTATGTTTATGTTATGTGTGTGGGTGTGTGGGTGTGTGTGTGTGTGAGTGTATGTGTGTGTGTGTGTGTGTGTGTGTGTGTGTGTGTGTGTGTGCGTGCTTGTGTGTGTGCCTGCGTATGTGCCTGTGCATGGAAGCGTACATATGTCTACTGTGTGAGTATGTGTCATACATACGTATGATTACTGTGAATGTGTGTGTGTGTGTATCTGTTTGTGCACATGTGTGCACATGAACTGGGTTAACATGACCCCTGGAGGCAAATATACGAAAAAAATGGTCATCTTAGGTCCTACAGTTCTCAAGATATTCACAGAGAACTGTGTCTGGCCTACCCTCCTTTCGGGGGGTCCAGTCCAGCGGGGGGGCTACAGATCAAAACGAAAAATGACAGTTCCATGCTATCCATGTGGGGGTACATGCCCACCAAGTTTTGTGTACCCCGGTCTTTCAGTGTCCCGGGAATCCTTGTTGGTGTACGTCACTAAATGTACACATAAATTGTGTAAATATATATCGTTCAAATAAAATGAACGAAAGTACACAAAACTTGGCATGCATTCGGAGGGTGTCATAATGATCATACACTTTCAATTTCGTGCAGTTTTGACCGTGTCAGCCAGAGATATTGTGATGAAAACACCTAATTTTTTGTTTTTTAATTTTTAACTAGGTGGCGCTATACATGAAATAAGTGGTAATGGGATGGGTTGACATGGCCCCTTGAGATCAACATACAAAAAAAAGGTGGACCTCCTAGGCCCTACGGTTCTCGAGATATTCACAGAAAACTGTCTCCGGCCACCTACAGGCCAGTTGGTGTATAGTAACATAAATTAATTTATTGTGTGGCCCCCCATGAACGGAATTCCACGAAACTTGGCGTGCATTCAGAGGGTGTCATAATGATCCTACACTTCCAATTTCATGCAGTTTTGACTATGTTAGGTCACAGATACCTGCGATTACAACACCTCATTTTTACTTTTTTGTGTTTAACTAGGTGGCGCTATACATGAAATGAGTGGTTATGGAATGGGTTGACATGGCCCCTTGAGATCAACATACAAAAAAAAATGGTCCTCCTAAACCTTGCGGTTCTCGAGATATTCACAGAAAACTGTGTCTGCCCTACCCTCCTTTCGGGGGTGCAGTCCAGCGGGGGGGCTACAGATCAAAACGAAAAACGATGGTTCCATGCTATCCATATGGGGTTACATGCCCACCAATTTCGTCTACCCCGGTCTTTCAGTGTCCCGGGAATCATTGACTGAAATTTGGACATGCGAAAAGAAAAAAAATAATTTTTTTTTTTTTTTTTTAAATCTGACTAAACCTATATGACCGCCGCTTCGCTGCGCGGCGGTCATAACAATTCTCTCAACAATTCTAGAAGAATTTAAAACAATTTAGAAGGTAAAGTACAATAAGAAAAAAATTGCATCAGTGAGTGCTGTTTTTATACAGTCAAATGTCAGTTAGTCAGGTGGTAAGTGCCAGAATTAGCAAGGCTAGTTGTAGTAGTGCTACGAGAGGAGATATTTTTTGTTTGAGTTTTTTGAAGATGTAGAGGTTTGCCCCTGCTAGGAACTGGTAGAACATTTGAACCAAACACCAAACAAAACACACCAGAGAGGGAGTTCATCCCTCCTTTCAGTGATCCCTGAGAAACCCCACACAGTGATTTTTTTATGGTTTGGGGGACAGGCTTACACCACTTTGTATGTTTCCCATTTATGGAGCCAGGGCTGTGTAAAACATTTTTGGGTCATTCTACAAAGGTGGAATTTGGCTGATGAAAATCTACTAAAATGTATTTCTTTAAACATACCCTAATCTTGATAAGTTTTATAGCATTCATTAACTTGTAAATTTGATGAATCCACAAAAAGTAGAGCTTAATTTATATATATTATATTTTTCTAATTAGACTAGCCATCAGGAAAGCACCACAAATGACAATTTAAATGGATTATTTTTTTATTATTATTTTTTACAAAAATGTCTGCCATGTGACAGATCACATGTCATCAATATCAAAATGACTTCATTATTAAACATACCTTTTTTAGAAAAAAATATATTTTCACACCCCACAGCTAAAATGAGTAACACCAATGACATCCTTAAAAGCCATGCTTTAAATTCTAAAACAAATCATGATATCTTAAACAAATGAACTAAGATATATCACAAATGACATGTGTCAGAGAACGGACATCTAGCAGATCGTAAGGAGATACTCGTTGAATGTGACAACATGTGTTCAGGGTTAGAAGTCATTCTGAATTGCGTACCTTTAGGTGGCTAAAATGAAAAAGAAGTACAGTATGACAAACTGTATGTGCACAGAATTAAATCTGTAGTGATTCTCATTCTTTCAACTCAGGTAAATCTAATCAGATCATTTTGGATTATTGCATTCAGTTTATATATATATCCCTCCTGTTTTGTTCCATGTGTATTCCTGGTCAAAAATGACTAGCTATTAGAAATGAATGGGTGAGAAAATGGTCAGTGTTTTAAATTGAGTCCAGGCACATACTTATTGATCAGATGGACTGTATGTGTGCTTCTACTTTAAAACACACACACAAACACAACCTCACTCCCCCTTTTTGTTTCTATGCCAGCCCCCACTGGAACCTTTCCCCAATAACTACATATAACTGCAACATATAACTGCATTTCATTGTCGTTGTACTTGTACTCTGCACAATGACAATAACGTTGAATCTATTCTAATCTAATCTAATAAATAGAATCTTCCCCTTTCTGACTTGCATGAGCTCAGGTCAATGAGGCCTGTGGACCATAAATAGCAAAGTTCAAAACTGGTTATATCTAATTGAACACAAGTTGATACAAAGGTCTATCACAACATTAGATGATAATATATGTGTTACTATGGATTTATAACAAGTTATAATGCAGCGGTCATTTTTGACTGGGAACACAAAACTAGTAAACATGAAACAAACACAACAGGAGGGATATCCATGTTCCAGTACCAACTTCACTGTGAAATAAGTCAAACAAAACATTATATAACTGACAGGACAGGTGAGGTCACACAATCACAAATGATGAAATTTAACAGTGTTGAGTGGACAAACAATAAAATAATTAGTGTCTTTTTTATGGTTCTTTGATTATTGATAAAAAATATGTCAACATAATCATAAATAAGTTAATAAGTAAAACAATTAAAGCACAAAACACAGTATATGAACAGAACTGTGTAAGAGCTTTGCTGATCCTGAAAAGCATTTCATACAGAATCCTTCAGTACACTCTACTGGTCATTTGGTAGTACCACATGTGCCTGTGTCTTGTCCTAGTACAGTCAGCAAAGGTAGCATTGCATCTGTCTCTTCACATCTGAATTTAAAAGTGGTAGGCTATGCACACATTTTGGTAAAAAATATTATAAAACTGATTACATTCAAAACTATGTGAAGTAGTCTAAGCCTACTAAATACTTTAGCAACCGGCTGTCAATCAGAGAGCCCGCGCTATATATAACTCCAGGCACGCTGATGGTTGGCAGCCTGGCGAGATGGGGGTGGACCTCCCGGGATATATGTTACCGGTTGAGGAAGTCTCTCTCTTTCTGTTCTGGGTCAGACACGGACCACTGTTCTTATGCCTGTGAGACATTACAATATGCAGTTACGTTTATTAGGAAGCAGATTATTAATTACATGGCCAAGGCTAATTATAGTTAACCTATATACTGTAGATTAGGGTTCCCTAGGCCTATTTAGCTGACATATTTGTCCAGGGCAATATATACATAATTTATCATTCAGATTCTTTAGGCTACCCCAGTGAGATCTTGAATCAGTTTTCAAATGTATTAGCTGATAAGCCTAGTTAGCTTATAATTAGGCCTAACACAAACACTCAGTCTATAGTGGTGTTTATGCTATAGGCTAGCCTGGTAGTTAGCCTAGAGGTACTGACATTATTTTGCCACCTTGCTGTGTCTGGCCTTTTTAAGACCAGAAACTAGAAGACGAGCCAGTGATTTGGACAGATGTGTCCTCTGTTTATTTATAGCCTAAACCTTTAGGCTATGTGGGCCTAGGCCTATAGGCTAGCCTATATCAGTAAGTATAAGTATAGTATAAGTATATATACTTTTTTGATCCCGCGAGGGAATCACATTTGGTCTCTGCATTTAACCCAATCGGTGAATTAGTGAAACACAAACAGCACACAGTGAGGTGAAGCACACACTAATCCCGGCACAGTGAGCTGCCTGCTACAACGTCGGCGTTAGGGGAGCAATGAGGGGTTAGGTGCCTTGCTGAAGGGCACTTCAGCCGCAGCCCACTGGTCGGGGCTCGAACCGGCAACCCTCTGGTTACAAGTCCAGAGTGCTAACCAGTGGGCCATGGCTGCCCATATCATGAAACAAACTTAACAATTTGGAGAAGTAAATAGGCCTACAGGACTAAACATTTAAACAAAGTAGGCCTAGGCTACTAAACAGCCTACAAACTTGCGAAATCTGAAGGCTTGTGATTATGACACTCAAATCTTTCCTTGATTTTGATCTGATAATTTTGTAGGACCTACAATTCAGTTTAGGCCTATTTACAAACAGATAGCCTATACATATGTGTAGGCTATATGTTTATTGTAAAATTAGTCAAACAAAATGCATAGGCCTAGCTGTCCAGTAACTCTACATGTTGCACCCATAGATAGAGGTTGCGCCACCTGTCCATAATGCTGAAGCCTATTGACAATCAGTCAAAATTAGGGCTGTCAAAATAACTGATTAATTTCGATTAATTAATTTGAGAAAAAATAACTGATTAAAAAAAATAACGCAGATTAATCGATTCTGTATGACCTTTGACCCCGAGCCGTTGTAGTCAGTAACCATTAGACTGTAAAATGAAGGAGAGAGAAGAAAATGTGCTGCCTAGATCATTGATTGGAACATTTACTTTTCAAACACGGCCTGATGGTGTTGATAAAAATAAAGTGTTGATTAAAATAAAGTCCTCTGCAATGTATGTGATAAAAAAAAACTTCTTCCCGAAGCACTTTTGAATTTATTTCCTCAGCATATTAGGTCATATCATAGATTATTATTAGCCTCGTAAGACCATCCTGATCTCGCAAGCTTTCAAGATTTCACTCGCAGATCAGTCTGGCAACTTTTCGTTAAAGAGAATTTGGAGCAGTTCACCAAACGAACGTCCAATCAGCGTTGGCTTTGAGGCGGGTTGAGGTGTGACGCAACAAACAACATGACGGCATCCACAGATGGGATGAGCATAGCTATTATATCGCGCAAGTTTTATTCAAATTAGAAAGTATTCCTGGGTAAGCTGTGAAGCTATGAGTCTCAGCCATGCAGCTGGGAGGAATGAATGACACAGATATCCTCCACGGCCGATTCCAGTTCATAATGGAGGAATATACTTTCTTCAGAAGTGTAGGGCCTACCGTGAAAACTTGATGGGAATTGTCGTTGATTAGGTTCATGTCACATACAAATGGTAAGTTAAAACATCTTAACGTTAGTTACGTTACCTAACTTAATTGTATGTTAAACGAAAGCATTAGAAGAACACTTTGTTCATCTAATTGGTTGATTTGGCCCGTCGATAACCACCAAAGGTGGTGATAGACAGATGGTTTATCCAATCAGTGAAAAGTTCCCAGATGGATATGCGGAGCAAATCCATCTGGCGGAGTCAGGTTAGATTATTATGGCCATTATTAAAATAATAATAAAAGAGTTTTTGAACTTTAATGTCACTAATGCTGATTATTCAACGATTCATTTGAATTTAAATATTTAAAATACTTTCAAAGCAAAAATCATATATGCGATTAATTTAGATTAATTAATCACAGAGTATGTAATTAATTAGATTATTTTTTTTAATCGTTTGACAGCCCTAGTCAAAATAATCAGTCATTTGCTATAGGCGACTGATGGGCACAAGTGCAAATGATTGCAGGGGCCCAATCTGATCGTCAAAGAGTTAATTCCTCACAGGCTGAAAACTGCTGACTGATCAAGTGGGCCAGCCCAACTTTGTGTCAGTTTAAGACATGGGTTGGGTGATGGTAGCCTTGATAGGGCTTACAGCAATTGCCTTCTAATGCAACAAGGCCAACAAAGTAGCATTATGAGGTTACGAAATGATTTGAGCTGTCATTTTGTAGCTGTAAGATGCCTCCTGGAAACTGTTACTATGGAGATTGCAGACGTCACCCGTCGATGGTTACCATGGTCCACATGACGTCAACCGCCCTGTAAAATGCCTAGGAAACCCCGGATAGAGGTTACCATAGATACTGGCGGGGGGAGGGGTGCGGTTTAGAGGAAGCGGAAGTGTCAGGGAGAGCGGAAGTGGTACTGCCCTGAATATCCCGAGCAACGAAACGGAGGACAGCTTGATACTCCAATCGTTCAGAGAAAAAAAGGATTCAAAATACATTTTAAATGTGAGTTCCCTTTTAGAGATACGTTAATATCCCAAGCAAATCGATAAGCCTTCCTTTGTGTTCGTAATATTGCAGTGATGGCACCCATCGTTGTCAATGGCGGAAGGTGCCTATTGTGGTTTGGGGCTGGGTACAAGGACTTAGGCCGAGGCGTGTGATGAATAGCGAGCTAGACCTCTGAAATGTGGATGCAGCATGATATTTTGTAGGTTTGCCATGCCATGTATACAGCCTTGACAGAATATCGTAGTGTTACTACAAACACTAAACACATAACCTGTCGCTATGCTACCGCTGCACTCATTTCATCTAGCTGGCCGTCGTGATGGCTAGTGGGGTAACGTTAGCCCGTTAGTTACGCTATCCAGTAAATTTAACCGCAGGTGTTAACGGTATTGCTGGCTAACGGTGCACGGGCCTTTGACACACGAGAACAATAAACTGTCATTAATGGTTTTGCCTTTTTGGTGACTCGGGATAATACGGTATGCGCGATTAATTTGTTACCGCTATGGTCATCCTCCTATCTGACAGGCAAGCTAAATTCCACAAGGGAATGTGATTGAGAGGGCGTAGCGAGTACGCTACCAGCAGTTGGGAGGCTAATGTAAGCTAGCAATTCGCTAGCCATCGCTTGAAATAAGCTAAGCATATAGCTAGCTAGCGAACCACCGATTTTTGAATGCACTGCAGTGCAGTATTTTGCAGTGTGCATATTGCTATATTTCTCACTTCAAGCTAGCTAGCAGTTGGTCTTGCGGCATGGATGTAGAAAGGTTAATGTCCACTTTGGTAGCAGCTAACGTTAACGGTATATCAATGTCTTGCCTAAGTACAGAGATGGCAAGGTTACCACTAACTGACATTTGTGGCATTTTGCTTGCTAAGGGTTGGTAAGGGCAGGGACTGTTGTCAGGCCGTGTCTCGATGGCTATCAGCACAACCCAATTAAGCGTTAGGGTTGTTACAGCTGGTGTCCAGCCTTCGACTGTAAAGCCCTGTTATGGCGACGGCCACCGTAACATACCGACGTGACGCTATCGGTACGAAATTACCGTATGAAATCATAAGTAACTCCAATGATTACCTTAGACTCTCGTGTACTTCAAATTATGTTGACATCTAAACGCTTAGTAATGTTAGCTGGGTTTTGGACGTTAGCTAGGATAGCTAGCTAATGTTAGCTATTTTTGGTTAATCGGTGCCTTTTATGGGGTTGCGAGCTAACTTTATGCCAATGTCAAAAACAACATTAACCCGCAAAACATTCTCACCTGGTTGCCGTTTATGTATTAGACAACATGGGTTTGGCAGTGTTTTACTGTAACGTAGTCATCAAGCTATGCTAACACCCTCCCCTGGGCGTTGTCGCAGTGGTGAGAACATCTAGCGTACCGTTATAGCTAGCTAATGTGGTGATTAGCTTGGCAAACACCTATAGAAATAGCCAGCTTTAAGCTACCCATGCTTTGTGGCACATAATGTAAATAGCCCGAATTTTAAATAGTGGACACGGAAAATAAAGATATTAAGCACTAACAAGTCGCCTATTGCCGTTTCACTATGTTGTTGTTAATAGGTCTTTAGTTCGCAACTTTGTTAGCCAACGTCAAAGGTAGCTTGTTGTGATCTGTTGGTCACTACTAGTTTGATGCTATTATTGATTCGTCTCACTTTAAGTGAAATACAGGATTGCCCAGTTTGTGTTGATGCAATTACACAGTATAACATTTAAATACATTTAAATGCATGCAGTTCTACAAGTGAAGTATTCTAGGCCAATTCAATCGCTAGTCAGTGATTGATTAATTAATTCATTACATCACCATGATGGTGCTTATTAATGAGGAATATTGTCAAGTCACTTTATTTATATAGCACATTTAAAACAACAACGTTGACCCAAAGTGCTTAACAGGTAAGGCTATCTTACAAAAAAGCAAAGGAGGGAGATGGACAAATAAAATGAAATTAAAAAGGGGGGATATATAGTAGAGGTGTTAATTGTATTATATAATTCAACAGGAGTTTATCATCAATAAATTGAGTTTTCTTTTAAATATCTATCACAAACCAGATCCACTTAACCCTTCTTGTTGACCCATCTCTCAGTGTCCCATAGGAGTCCTGTCTGAACAGTCATCACAATAAATGGCAAAAGGCTTAAATTGTAAGTTGGAACAGACGTAATAAGTAGTAGGGTTGCATAGATTTATTGACACCCCTACCTTCAATCCTCTGGTAGATTCGACATGGACAAGAGCGACCTGGTACAGAAGGCAAAGTTGGCCGAGCAGGCCGAACGCTATGACGACATGGCGGCGGCAATGAAGGCCGTGACGGAGCAGGGTCACGAGCTGTCCAACGAGGAGCGCAACCTCCTGTCGGTGGCCTACAAGAACGTGGTCGGTGCTCGCCGCTCCTCCTGGCGCGTCATCTCCAGCATTGAGCAGAAGACAGAGGGCAACGAGAAGAAGCAGCAAATGGCCCGCGAGTACCGTGAGAAGATCGAGGCAGAGCTGCAAGACATCTGCAACGATGTGCTGGTGAGCAAAGGCTTGACTGAACTTGTCTCATTGAACTGATTGAGTGTGCTGTTTGAATCCACTCATTACTGTAGTGACTAATTATTTTCTTTGCCATTATTGAAAAGAAATGTGCACCAATTTAATTGGTAGAATCGTGCACAACATGAACAGATCCTCCTGACTACTCTTGTTGTGTTTTTAAACACAGGGGCTTCTTGACAGTTACCTCATTGCCAACGCTAGCCAGGCAGAAAGCAAAGTCTTCTACCTGAAAATGAAGGGCGATTACTACAGATATCTGTCTGAAGTGGCATCTGGAGACTCAAAGAAGAGTAAGTAGATTGAAATCTCCTGGGGAAGGGCCGAAAAGGGCTTGTCGTTTTATCCCAAATCCTGACATGTCTGCATTTGGCACAGGTTAATTAAATTAATTGCAACAGAGAATCCACAGCATTTTCCATCACATAGCCTAATACCCGCTCATTTTTGAGTGTAGCCCAAGTAATTTCCATTTGATGCGAGTGGCTGTAAATTGTCTGCCATGGTCCCCCCACCTCCCGCCTGAAACAAACATTTCTTCTTTTTTCGCCACAGCTACAGTGGAGAACTCCCAGCAGGCCTACCAGGAAGCTTTTGAGATCAGCAAGAAGGAGATGCAGCCAACACACCCCATCAGGCTGGGTTTAGCTCTCAACTTCTCCGTTTTCTACTATGAAATCCTCAACTCCCCAGAGCAGGCTTGCAGTTTGGCAAAGACGGTGAGCACCAAACACAAAGCCCTCATTAGTCTGCCTGAGAGCTGCAGACACTCTGCTCCCAATGTATTAGATGTAGCATGTCTATAGTATACAAGAACTGGGTGCTCAACTATGCACTGAATGAGTTGTATTGTGTTACGTTGTTTGTTTCTATGGATTGACTTGTGCAGCACTGACATCAGTAATGCAGTCATTAAAATGGATCTGGGTGGCTGTGCCTCATTTTGCCCATGCTTGATTTCTGTAGGCTTTTGATGAGGCGATTGCTGAGCTTGATACTTTGAATGAGGACTCCTACAAAGACAGCACTCTGATCATGCAGCTACTAAGGGACAACCTCACTGTAAGTATTGTACTTTCTAATGGGTTTTTTTTTGGTCAGCTGTACAGACAAGAAAGAACCAGTTTTTGTCTTGCATGACACTTGACTGAATGTTTTTGTGTGTATGTATGTATGTGTGTATATATATATATATATATATATATATATATATATGGAATCTTTGAAAGGAGTATCTAATTCTCTGTTTCATCCTGCGACTTCTCCCTGCAGCTGTGGACATCGGAAAACCAGGGTGACGAGGGGGATGCTGGCGAAGGGGAGAACTAAAAGGCGTTGCACTTCACTGTTAATCCACCCACACTCTATCTTACACATATACAGCCCATACACCCCTGCTCCATCTGCCCCTCCATCCCTTTCTGTATGACGAGCAGCATGAATTGTACCTGACCTACCAGTGGTGCCCTTCTCAGAGAAGTTTCCAAGGTGACAGGGTGACGTTCAGTTGTTGGCAAGCCAAGTCTTGTGTGTGAAGAAAAAGAAAATAATAATTTTTCCAGTTGAGTAGTGAGGCCATTTTTGTCCCCACCTTCTCCCTCATAACATTTTTTTTTTTAAAAAAGGTATATGTTCTTTCACCTTGCAAGTTATGCATTCTAGTACCTCCTTTTGCTTTCCTAGTGTACTGGCATTTGCTGGTTTTATTCAAAGGTTATTAAACTGTCAGTTTAATTTAACAAACACTGTGACGCTTAGTTTTTCTCTACATTTTATGAATAAATTGTGATTGCTAAAATTCAGGACTGTATGGATTGAGTAGCAGTACAATTCTGCTGTGGCCTCGTACAGAATGGTAGAACAGGCTGTATTGTGACACTGACTAACATGCATTTTGCTGTGTAATGTACACAATTTTATTTTGCATATGAAACAAAAGAGAAAAGGGACCCTAGGTTTTGCCATTCCACATCTGTTAAGTCGAAAGAAGAGACATTCCATGAGAGTGTTACATCGAAGACTAGACCTTTTTTGAACAAACTGGACCATTCTCCTAATGTGCTGTTCATGAACAGTTAACATAAAGGTGCTGTTTGACATCAGTACGATGATCCCTGTTTGTTCTTAAATGTTAACTTTCCCCCCTTTTCCTTGCATAACGCAGACTCACATTTCAGTAAAACAAAATATTAAAAGACTGTAAAATTGTAAACAATTTTAGAAGTAAATATAAATTTGTCTTAAAATGTAATGTTGTAAAACTTGCTTGCAAAGAAACACCTTAAAGCCGTTACGTTAATTTTTTTCTAGATATTTTTTTTTTCTTCCTTCGTACAAGCTTGTCCTGCGGGCCTTAAATTGACAGTCCACACTGATGATAGGAGGGATGAGGGTAGATGGACAAAGGCCTGTAAGAGCCTGGAAATGGTTTGAGCACGGAGGGCTGTTGTGTCTATGCGGGAGTTGATGGCTTGATGTCTACCATAAGTGGTCCATCTTGTAGAGGGCTTTGAGAAAGGTTTTGGTTAGTCAGGATGAGTAGACTTTTTCAGACAGATATGAAGGACGTAACTGATTTCACTCAGTGTCACAATACCTTGTCATCACCATAACATTCCACTTAGGTGTAGAATTCATCTGTCTCAGACCGTCTTGCTGAAGACAATGTTTCATGCACTGAAGAAAAATCTCCCCCTTAGCTGAACAAATGGCAGTTACTCTACGCTTGATAAAAATGCAGTAGTGAATGTGGAACCGAGCCTGTCTGTATATCTGGTATCTCAAATTGCTTTGTTTTTACTGACCAGTATTCTGCCTAAAGTTTGCTTCTGTGACGGTTTTATTGCTTAGCGCGCACGTGGTTGTGAAAATTTAGAATAGCTTAAAAAATTACAAAATGACAAAAAAAGAAACCTGGTTATTGACGTAATACTAGATTTGTGTATGTCTTTTAAAACAGTTCTAGTTTCACCTTACATGTTATAATCAGGAAAGTGTAAAAGACAATTTAAAGTGAAATAAAAGTTTTATCAGTTCCAAATTTCCCTGTTTTATTTTTGAAATCAAAGTGTGGCTTTTATTGCATGTGTTCTTATACATTGAACTGTAATCTAAGGCACACATCCCTTTTGACTGATAAAAGTAGGCTTAGTGCATGGTGCATAGTGCTATAGCCTTGTAATGCATAATAATGTGATCATGAAGGATTTTCAAAACTTAGGCCAGTTGAAAAGTTACCACATAAAATGCATTGCATGCATATATGAAACTTCTATTATCATTTCAGTTGCTTTTCTATGTATTAGAATGTTCATCCTTTAATTGGACACTGTAGTAAATAACTATAAATTCTGTGACACTAAATTTAACATGTAAAAGGAAAATGTTAAGGAACAGTCAAGATAAAATGCTTACAGAGAGCACATATTTATCATGAATTTTGTTTTAATTGGACAGTGACACCAAAGTGGGTCAGTGTTTAACTTTCTCACAAAGAGCCACAACTCATTCTTCAGTTGTAGAGATAAAACACATTCTATTAAGTTTCAACATGAGACTGAATCAAGCCTCACAAGTGTGAATATATAGTTCTATAGTGACTTCACTTGGATATGCAGCATGTTCAATAATGTAAACAAGAAAGTTAAATATGTCTTGCTTCAAGCAAGTGAGACCTGAGTGATGAACATTTTAAGGTCGTCAGCGAATGCAACAATGCCCTACAGTTAACTCTGAGCTATTACAAAAGGTAAGCTTAATTTGAGAAGCCCTAAACGCAATTATTACCAGCTAACTAAAACTTTTCTTAAAACCCTGTATGATATGTCTCTTGCACATTTCTGGTAGACTTCCACAATGTACAAGTACTCTTCCTGCCTGCAATGTTCTGTGCAGAAGTAAATTAATCAGCAGGTGGATAGGTCTCTGGAAGTTTCTTAATCAGTTAACACAGCTTAAGACAGAGTACTGACATTTTAGTTGCTGAATACAGACGCCAGACATTTTTAATTCGGCAAGTAGTCATTACAAAAACATTATCGATAACACACCAATATTGATCTGCTAACAACTGACCTCATCATGCCTCGTATGAATAAAACAAATGTTGCATGAAGTATGCTGAACCTATGATTGTTATGGTGTAAGCCTACATGAAGATATGACTGTATTACTTTGTGTTCATGTCCAGGTGATTGTTAATGACTGATTCCAAAAGGCCTAACCTTAATCTATGTCCGTTACCATGATTAACTATACTACATGTAGCTGTATCTGCATTCTGCATTTGAGACAGCACCAGTGGATCTACAAAGGAAAACATGTAGGTAATATTTGTAGTCTTTACCCAACAAAAAGAAACCATTTCCGGAGTAATGCAGATTCAACACCTTCAAACATTTACATAAACATTTAAAATATCTATTCACCACATTTGGTTCCTATGTCATGCACAACTTGAAAGCAGAGGAGAAATCAACTGACACTGGGCACACTTGTGAGGAAAAGTGCGTAATGAAAAGTTTGAAGTTAGATAAATATGAGGAGAAATCAAGCTTAGGCTGTCTCGTAGGCACTTGGAACATGAACAGCGGGTCAGGGTAGGGTCCCTTGTTGTTTCTTTGGGCCTTTACACCACATCACTTAGTATTCTGCACATCAAGCAATAATTTCTGAGCAGCGGTGTTCTGTGGTTCAATTTTAAGCAAGATGTTAAGATCCTCAATGCATGCTTTGTTCTCCTGAAAAGACAAAGACATGTTCCAAAATATATGAGCAAATCAGTAGAATTGTGAATATTATCAGGTATACACAGATCCTCAATATGCTATGACTAAGGGAACTTATTTTGGAATTATAGTATTATACCATTCACAGGAGAAATTGTACATAGGCCTAACGTAATTTGAAATAGAGCACAGTGGTTTGTTCCAAATCACAAATCATGCTACAGTTAGCTGGATCACTCGAATTCCTCATTGGACTTTGCTTGTGCATCCTTAATTATGTACTGAAATGTTTGGTTGTTTAAATGAACATTATTAGGTTTACATGAAACAAAAGTGCACCAACACAGCGACTACTAAAATGTGTATATCTAATAAGGTGAGGGCATTTAAGGCATGCGTAAAAGAAATGCAAAAACCTTGCAACACCACCAACAACATGGGTGGCAATGACACTGATAAAAGCTTGAAAATATGCTTTTTATGATATAGCCGTAGTTGCTATGTTGTTTTTTGTTAATATTTACTTTTTCACAGATGTTCACTGGTCAGACATGTGTTCCAACCCAAACCACAGAACAAAAGTGTTCAGTCTGGGTGGCTGGTGGAAACGACAGGGGTGTTTATCGGTCCTTCAGCAAACACCATCGAAATGACTTTGAAGATAATACCAAAACGAATTACCTATAAAGGCATACCTCAACAACTAGCATTGGTTTCCATTACTTCAAAAGGACAGAATCTCACCTTCAGCTCCTTGTTTGCCTGTGCACGTCTGTATAGGGCCTTAATATTGGCTGCATCCAGTCCCAAAGCCTCAGAGCAATCTTTTACTGCTTCTTTGTACTTCTTCAAAGCGTTGTAACACAGCGCCCTGGATTAAAGAGACACAACAGCATTCTCCTCAAGTTAATCGGCTTCATGCAGAACTTTTCAGCATTAACTGTGAGCAACTGGTAGGGGACATTTTACAAAAAAAAAATAATTCCATAGGTGCAAGCTTTGGAGCTTCTTGGCTCATCTCTTAAGATAACAAGGCGTGAGCTCTGTGCCGTTTAATATCAGAAACTGGGATGAACAATCCACAGAACATTTAGGCCATATTCCCTATGGTTAGCATTCACACTCATTGGACAGCTTACAGCAAAGAACGCTTGGGTTTACAAACTCATTCCATTTTTATGTGTGGGTACCATCGGCTGCAAATGCAATCTGTTCCTTTGGAACAGTACAGTATGGGTCAACTCCAAGGGCATTCACTCTACTGATAGAAAGTGTTCAATGCACAGATGTTTGTCTGTACCATTAACCCCACACTGTTAAAATCTTCCCTAGTGCAAAGCTGCACACATACACACATACACAGCAATATAAATGAAACTAAGTGCAGGTGGATGTATGTTTGGTTGGTTGCAGTCTTTGCAGGGGTGGCCCAAGGCAGGCTTTCAAAAGTTTCATAGGAGAGTGGGTGGGGGAAAAGGAGATATAAGGACAAATATACACCAGTTGCAAGTAAATTTTGGCAAGTATATTTTAAACTGCTACAAAAAAAGCCAAGGATATTCCATGACTTTGCCCCAAAAATGATAAAATTCCCTGACATACCATGTCTGGAATAGACTTTCCAAAATTCCATGATATTCCAGAAATTCCACGACCCATGGAACCCCTGCATATTGTGTCAGTTTGTGTATGTGCATGTGTGCATGAGTGGGTGTGTCTGCAACAACAAACAAAGTATACTTTGACAACTCCCAAATATTCACCTGTATCCGCATTCCACTCCATTCCGTATCAAGTACACCTCTATCATTATGCGGTAGCCATTATCACTGTGCATCTAGATATTTACAGTGTGTGTGTGTGCACGCATATACCAGTGTGAGTGAGTGTGTTGGCTATCCATCAGTTAAAATAAGTTAACTCTCTCTTTCATTTTGAAACTTGTCTTGAAACAGGCAAGGGTAAAATAAATAGGCAGAAAACTATTACCCGAGTAGGCTATAGCTAAATTCTGATAGTAGATAATCTAAATTTACTGAGTTTTTTATAGTGAGCTAACACACACACACACACACACACACACACACACAGCGCAGCCTGAACAGCCCTGGTTCCAGCTCATTTACATTTTTCCTGTGTATGCACATGTCTTTATGTGTGTATGTCTATGCATGCATGTGTGTGACTGTCATTTACAACTTGGCATTTGGCAATCCACCATATTCTTGATTTGCGGTTTATATATTTTACCAACTTTCTTTAGTGAACAGTAGTGTTGAAATGGCAAGATGCTGGGTTGCATACAGTACAGTATACAGAGCACTGGGTTGTATACAGTAATGTCCCATGTATTAGCCACATTGTGTATAAATCCCAGCACAGTGTTTACTGTATTGCAAATAAAAAAATGGTGTATTAAGCTCAGTGCCCAATTGCCCAAATCAGATCATGCTTTAATTTAAATCATGCTTTAATCTTTAGATTAAAGAAAACAAATGCATTCCCATGTATAGCATCCCCCTGTGTATTAACCTCATAGCTGAAGAAATGTAGCAAAATCAATGTATAAAACTTTGGTTAATAGGTGGGATATTACGGTATGTTTTGTTTCTCCACACCCATATTGCGCTAACAGCAGAATGTAGCCTATGTGCTAGCTGACGGAGGGCAGTCGTTGTATCCTGCATGTTGTAGTAGTGCAACTTTTTTCCCGCTCAGACAGGCAACACCAAGCAACACAAAAGGACTTAACAGACAGTCGGCATCGCAGCGTGTGCATTCGCCTTTGAAAGCTTTGTACAACATTAAATACCTCACATTTCACTGGAATGTCTACCAATGAAGGAAAAACAAAAAAAAGAGACACAAAAAATTATGTTCAACCAGTCTTAATTGTGCTGCATACCTGTTAGTGTAAGTTGTGACTTCTGTGGGGTCTTGTTTGAGACTCTGGGTGTACTTCTCCACCGCCTTCTTATGTTCTCCTTTCTTCACCAGTGCATTACCCTCCTCTTTTAAAGTCTTGGCTTTTTTCATCGATGCATCACTCACAACTGAAATTTGAAATGAAAATGTACACACTCACAAAGTTTAAAGGCAATAGATAATACAAATGAGGCTTCCACGCACTTTAAATGTCTCAGAATGCAACTGAGGCTTTTTGTATGAGATAGCTTGTAGCAGGTCATACACATTATCTGCTCCTAATTTATTGTGTCAGTATTAGTATTATAAATTTTCTTAAGACTTGACATGACCCTAACATTACTACCTCTCCAGCACACATTGGTTACATCATAACATCACCTAGGCAAAAATGAAAGTGAAACCACTGTTTTCATCTGGGAAAAGGAAACTAATACACACACACACACACACACACACAAGACATGACATCATCTTGACGAAGGGCAGTGAATACCTGGCTTGGCTTTTTCTTTGACACCATTTTGCTGTGCATTTGGGGCTGAGGCTGTCGACTGTAAAAGCTTTTCTTTAACTGCAATCGGCACAGTCGGGATAGGAGGGAGCTTCTCTCGCCATGATGGACCATCCATTTCGGTCAGAACCTTTGTCATTCTGTCGAACACCACATTTTTCGATCAGCATTAAAAATGGACTTAATACAACTATAAAGGTTCTGTAATAACATATTTTTGTAAGGCATGCCCTCAAAACAATTCAGCTACTGTAACACCCCCAATTATCACCACTTTTGTTCAAAATTCTAAAACAACTATGTTTTTTAACACTTCAAAATAACATTTGCTAAATGAACCTTACATTTTTCAGTAGCCATAGGCTGCCTGAAATATCCGATTTTGTTTACCACGCTCGGAGTTATAGTGCTGGCCTGATGGGTCGCCTATTTACGCCGTTTCAACGGCACTTAAACGGTTAGACCGAGAATTCTCGTCATGAAATTTAAATTCCACTGGAGCTCCAAGCGGTTGTGTAGGCTACACGCAGCCTTACAACACTGTTTACAGCTCGTCGAGTCACGGTCAAATGTATTTTTTGGTACATAGCTAATTTAGATACACCTATGGTGTGGGTGGTTGCGTTTCTTTAGGAGTCCGCCGTCTTGGTTTGTATAGAAATGTATATTAAGTGACACATACATGCAAGGCGGCGGAAATACGCGACCGACGGTAATAGGGGGAGTTCCGATACCACTTTTACCTGTTTGTTCCATCATGGGCTGATGGGACATTACAGTCTATCTGTAAGACTGTTTTGTAGTCCACATAAGCCAGTCTGTATCTTTCCAGGGCTTCATAGGCTGCAGCTCGACGCAACAGAGACTTCATACCAAAGGGAACCAAGTCAAGAGATCTGTTGAAGATCAGTGGTCATATAAAATGTATTTCAACAAGCATAATAACCAGAGCAAAGTGTCATGTCTTCTTCAAATCAGTCTTACATCTACAACAGTGTAGAAATAGATCATAGTATTATGTACATGCAGTGTAGGCCTATGTCAAATTTTAATATGAACAGGCACATGCAAATTCCAACTTGGGGACTTACACAGTGCAATCCTTCACACACTGTTCACAGTTACCATCCTTCAAGTAACTGGCTGCTCGGTTTGAATACAGGATGCTAAGATCCTGTTGGTTAGTGCCACCTGTAAAGTTTAATTAAATTAAGTTAAATTTAGCACTAGTGATAACTACTTTATGCTATTAAGCTGAATAAGCCATTTATGCAAGACTTCATATTCAAAGCATGTCCAAACTGCAGCATGCAAGGGTACATGTGAAGTTATGTTACATAGACTGTGTGTAAATTAGTGATCTAAAAAGCACTGTAATTGTTACTTAAACCTCACCGGCTTTCTCCAACAGCTGAATAGCTTGAGTGTAAAAGGATGCAGCATCTCCGTACTGGCCATTTTTAAAACATTCGTTGCCCGTCTGCTTCACTTCAGACCATGACTGTGAACGCCGCTTAGAAGGCATGCCTGCCCAGTCTGACATAGATTAGATGATGTTACAACACTCAATCCACAACAAACCATTTATCGCTAACATTAGCATACCCAGACACGTATGTTACAAAGTGGCCAGTGTGCCTAGCTTGCTGGCTAACACAAAGGGTTCGAACAAATATTATAGAATAGATATAATGTTAAATAGGTCCGATGGTAGCTGGCAGTAATGTAAGCTAACAGAGCTTTGGAAGGCAACACTAGCCAGCTACGTGAACTAACTCTAAACAATTCACATAGGTTTGGCTATGTAGCTATGTACACGCACCTTTAATATTTGCTGGTCGCGCAGATTGTCAATGTAAGGTTATGTTATGAGAAAAGGTAGCTTGTCAACGTCTTTCAAGTCCCGTCAATGATCCGCTAGCTTGCTAACGTGACAGTATGTGCTAGCTTTCACTACCTCACTGTACTTAAATTTCTGTGACGATACTAGCAGGCTAAATACCGCGGTAATAGGCCCTCTTCGCCCTATGACATTAGCGAATGTTAATTTCACTGCTAAATTGGAAAGATTACATAAACACCGCGGAGAAAATATATCTTGAAAGGATGTAAAGAAGAAATCCCCCAACCAAGCGCGTGGTGGTTCACAAACCAAGCTGATACTCTCGCCGGTTATGCCCCTTGGCTCCAGGGAGGTGTTAAGTTTCAGTTTCAACTCTTTTTAGTGAGGAGAGCAGAGCAGCAAGTCCCTTTGCTATTTGAAGTAACTTGTAGCTAATGTTACTAGTTCGGCAACGTACGTAGCTGATAAATTCTTTCCAAATGCAAGAAATAGAGGATCTTACTTAAACCAGAGAATGTCTATAATGTCCTTAGAAGGGCTCTGCTTAAACCTAACGCGAGCATAGCCCCTGTCCTTACCGGTGCAACTGGCATAGGCATTTTATCATCACACACTGTTTTTAGTGTTTGGGAAGCACGTGGAAACATTGTATCCAAGCTTGAAACTGTCTTTCATCTCGAGAAGAAATGGACACGTAAACTCCGTATAGTTATTTTATGCGAATAATTTAGGAATCTAAAATATGTACAATATTATACTATGTTTAAAGCAGTTTCACATAGTTTCTAATGCAAATTAAGCATTTTTTTTTACATTAGACAAATAAATCAACACGCACGTGGTCGTCACAGCATTACATTTTACATATCATAAACAGTACTTGAACCAAAATACGTTTGTGTGTGTGTGCGGTCATTTCTACGTTTCTACCAGGTAGGTTCACGCAGAGACTTTAGTATTGGTTCGCGTCACTGCTGCCACTTGGCTGACTGTCTAAAAGTCATATGGTTTTCCACAACGATTTTCTTGTGTCCTGTTTCTTTTACTGTCTATGGTCCTGTCCTGAGTTGCTCCGTTTGTCGCTCTGATTGTCCCTTATAAGCTCACGTAGACTTGGACAGACTCAACTCCGTGTACTCTCCGCTATCAGTGAAGGTCGTAAGTGTAAGTGGATAATATGTTCATAATGAAGATTGTTGGGTGTATATGTATGTTGTTATATGTAGTATAATTAATTTTATTATCATGACTTTGCTTATTATGTATTAACAGAAACACTCGTTTGGTTGTTTTGCGTTGTTTTAACTGCTAACGATAGCCTACGTGCAAACAGTAACGTTAGCTTCTAGATCTAGTTAGCCATCCTTGATGTCATCCAATCCAATAGCTAACGTTAGCTAGCTAAGTATCGTATGCTTTGCACAAACGTGAATGTTATCCTATAGACGAGGGTGTTTTTTAACGGAATCATGATTCTATCCAATCTATTGGCCCTTTTCGGACGTTACCAGGTCGCGAATTTAATTCAGGTGATATGTTCTCAAACTTACACGTTTTGTCCGACGTAGTGCTAGCCGGTTAACGCAAGTTAATGTTACTCTTACGTTCATGTTAGTTTTAAAATATCAAACTAACGTGAGGTTACTAAAGAACTGACATATAATTCAGTTATGTTGATATGGCTTACTTATCAATATTGTCTTTTATTTAAGGAATTATATTCGCCAACCACCACGTCAAAGTAGGCTCTTTTCTGCAGTTGATGCTAGTTTACTGTGGGTGTCTGACTAGCTGATAGCTCGCTAGTGATGGCTATGAGGCCTTTCAACCAGCTAGCTGCTAGAGGCCAATGTGAAACACCAAGATAATGTTAACCGGTCCTTAGCTGGCTGTTTATGTTTCCTCAAAAGTTATTTGAATCAGAGCAACTTTGTATGTATGCTAATATAATATAAGTATTAACGTTTGATAGAATGTCTTTATTGAACAACATTTCTCACGTTTGACCTCAATAAGCATGAAATACCTAGGTAACGTTATGTGGTGTTCCAACGACACATTTTCTGTTTTGTGACCGACATGGATATAAATGTAGTTATTTTAATGTTAGGTAGTTACTGACCAATTTTAGAATATGTATTTGTTTTTATTCAGTTCCAATCTTTTTTCACGTTTTCCCTTGTAGGTAATGACAATGTCGCTGCCAAAGCCAGTCATGCGAGGGCTCCTCTCTAAGCGATTGAGGTTTCACTTGCCCATCGCTTTCACTCTGTCGGTGGTTGCAGCAGCAGTGTTCAAGGTCAGCGTTTTTTATTTTTTATGAGGTTATTGCATGAAATAATCTCACAAATGTAAAGGCATAATTCTTGAATTTCCCCATGGGGATCAATAAAGTATCTATCTATCTATCTATAAATCATGAACACCACTATTATCATGACTCATACAACACAACAACAAAAAAAACGCCTACAACATTCAGAAATGTTTAAGCGATGGTCTGTTTTTGTCTCTTTTAGTACACCGTCACAGAGCCAAGGAAACAGGCATATGCTGATTTCTACAAACAGTACGATGCCATGAAGGAGTTCAATGCCATGAAGGAAGCTGGCATATTTGAAAGTGTCCGACCATCTGGGGAATAAACTTCTGTGAGTTTCTTATTCATTGTTAATATGGGCTGCTTAGATTAGATGTTTTTATTTAATGTTTTGAACCCAATTTGGACTCTCCTCCGTAGTGTCATTGCTTGTTACCCTTCAATAAGAAGCTGTGATGCAACACCAAAGCTAATGAGCGGAGCTGAGCGGTGCGAATATCCCGCTCCTCGCTCAGGTGGCTGTTCACTCGGCCGCTCCTCCACTCAAATTCACGTCAGGCCGCTCTGCTCAATTTCGCTCTCCGCTCCACTTCAAAATCCTCCCACTCCCGTGAAATCGATACACGCTCGCTCCAATTTAAAAGAGGGAGAAATAATCTACAAGGCGAATTGTCACCTTAGAAAACTTAAATCCCAAAGAACTAAGAGCAACGGCAATGTCACTCATAGAACATGTATTGGCAAGATAGCCTAATGCAACACCGACAGTGCAACAAACGAACAAGCTTGGCAACGTCAATACACATAAGTCTAAAACTAAAGGGATCAGTGGGATTAATTGCCTAAATAATACAGGTTTAGCATCCAAGTTTTACTTCAACCTTACTTAAAGCATAGGCTATTATTCAAATTGCTCACGTTTTTCTTTGCTCTCCATAGCACACATGTTTCCGCGAAATGTGTCTTCTTAAATTCCAAAATAAATCTCACTGGAAGAGTGTCACCACATAGTTGTTCTTGCTCTACATTGGTAGTATCTTGTTATGTAGGAATAGTACGCTTGTAAGCCCTATGACTTTCAGTTTCCTTTCTAAAATATTTAGTGACTTCATCCCGAACGAACTTACTGTAACGTCGGCATGCTGGACTATGTGCTACGGACTCTGGTACAATGCATTCTGGGATACGGGGGAGAACTCTGGGGGTTGTTTGTGCATGTTAATGCCATTATTTACTGTTTTTATGTCCGTGTTTTAGTGTAGTGTGTTAATCTTTTAGGTCTTTCTCCTGTGTGATCCTTTTTGTGTGCGGGGGCTGCATCCACCCGTGTGTGTGTGTGTTTTTGAGGTGCCTAGTGTGTGCTGTTATCGTGTTAACTGTGACCCTGCCCCTGTTTCTGAATGCTAGCCAGTGACTACTATGGTTAACATCTTTGTTTAGAAACGCAACTATCTTGGATTCATTATGAAGACGTGAATCCTGGCTGGATTCGGGCATGCCTCAGACTTGTGGTGTGAGCGGTATCGGAGCAAAATTGGAGCGGAACAGAGCGGCCGCTCCGGCCTCTAAATTAAAATGCGATCCACGCTCCAACAAAATTTCATCCGCTCCGCTCCTCGCTCACGCTCCGCTCACTAGCTCTGTGCAACACTAACAAAAGGTTGCTTAAATGCATGCATCCTATGCAGGTTGTTTTTACCTCAATTTAACGCCTTCAAAGTAATTTCGATGGTAAACTAACTTGCAGTACAGAGAATGGTGCACCTTCCCAGCAGTACCTTACCATGTACAGGGAACCAGCCTTGCAACTTGGCTATTCCCCAACCCAGAGAATCACAAATTGCTTTATGGCAATTGTGCAATAGCCCTACTATGTGTATGAAATGAAATTGTGTAATATTGCCTTGCCAGTTGACATGGCTCTTCAGAGATTATCTTTGCTGGTTTGTAAATAAATCTACATGTACCTTGTCCACGAGGAAGGGTGCAATCCATGAGCGGTGTTTTAGACCGGTTGTATGAATTACAAATACTCCGCAACAGTACAGAGAGCCAGTAGCAAAAAACCCTGTAACTGCATTGGATACCTGGATGGACGAGATGGCTTTAAAAGGTGTGCGCGTCTTTGGACCTTCTGCCCACCAGACATATGTTTGCATGCAAATGGACCTTTTCCTAACCCTAGGCCCTACTGATAAGTCATGTGCTGTGTTGTCACTTGAGTTTTGTCAGCGCTATATTAATGGGGTTGCAGTATGTGACAATTTTTATATGTATATATATTAGTTTGTATGTGTTTTAGTGTATAGGTTTAGTCTTGTGTGTTTTCATGCTGTGTGATTGTAATATTCTGTCTACTCTTTTCAGGTGATGTCCCACTGTCCATTCCCAATTTTTCTTCCTGTCGGCCTAGAACATTTTGTGTGTTGGTATGAATAAAACAAAACATGCTCTACTACTGTACAGTAGTGCATTGTGTGTTTTTTTTTGTTGAGATTGTTGTGTGTAATGGTTATTTCAGATTGGTTCTAGACTAATAGTGTAAAAAGAAATAATTTATCTTGTAAAATTACATACCTGTAAGAAGCCAGTTTGTATTCTGTCTTCAACTCAAGAACCTTTTTGGACAAGAATAAAAATAAAAAAAAAGATCTCTTAATGAGAAGACTCCCAACATGTTCTGTACTTGAATCGTAAATTAAGTCCTTCCTTTTCTGGCAATTGTCCAATGAAACTAAAATGAATGTTTCTTTAAACTTTACTTTCAATGTTTTGAGTAAACGTGCTTGCCAAATAGTCTAAATAGATGTAAATACATACTTTACACTAAGTAGGTTTTTGCTTTTTCTGAACCCACAATTTTAAAGCCTTTATAATTACTGTTGGAAATGTAACCAGTGAATTGTAAAGGTGCAAAATGAGCAGATGACAAATTTGAATGCATTTAACAATACAATCATTGAAAGAATGCTTCTCAAGATATGGTGCATAATATTTTGGTAGCTATAAGCTACATGTTGGAGGGGCTACAGTATTAAGCCAAAGAAGGTAGAAGTTGGTTCTTTGTGCACATCACAAAGCAGGCTGTGTTGTAGCATGAACAATGTACACTAGATCAGATTCAGTGGAAATGATGGATCTGGGTATGCCGTGTGAACATGATTCTGGAGGAGGAAGGTCCCAACTGAAGATCAGCAACGAAGATTTTGGTGAAGGTTGTCACTACTAGTGTGTCAGTGGAGTGTGATCAGGGGGAGGTAGCTGCACTTGCACAATCTGAAATCCGAGAATGTGATCTATGATTTTCCCATAAATGCATATATTAATATGGGTATTACAATTGTAATTTAAGCGTCCATAGTGATGAAAGTCAACCCAAAAAATATGAAATGGCATCTCTTAAGACCTAAATGAGAGAATTGGTTTTGTAGTAGTAACAGTACATTTACCACATGCTCTAACATTTGGGCTCTGCATTTACCAGAGACGTGACGCCCTCTATCGTCCGCGTTTGTCTCTAGAGATGGGATAGTCACTAGTCTTTGTCAAGCACTTCAGTACTTCCGTGCCTCGTCTCTCGACTTGCTTCCTGATTATCTGTAGCTAGGTTGATTCTCAACTAACGTCAGTTAGCCTTCCAAACTTAATGAAATATGGCGAATACAGGGGAAACGTAAACCACTGTGTAAAGTTGAATATCATACCAGCTTATAGCGTTAGCAAGCTAAGTACACCTGCTATTTGTGTTAGCGCAGTCATCTGTTTAGCTAGCTGAGTGGGCTTTCTATTTGGCCCCTAGTTGCTGCTTCAGCGCATTAACGTTAGCTAGCTAACGTTGGCGGGTTTGTTGCCTGAGGAAGGAAATAGTGGAAATCGTTCTCAAATGTCAAAATAAACCATGGAGAATAAAGAGAAGGTACAGCTAAGAAACCATCCACGCAGGTAAGAAACCATTACCGTTAGTTTCCTAGCTGTGTTAGCTAAGATATTAAACTATGAACACTGCGTGCCCACCACCTAACGTAACGTTAAATGTTAACGTTATCGTTAGTTGAACTTTCTAAATCTCTGGGCAGATAACGAGAACTAACCAGTTGCTCAGCATTGCATTCATTTATGTTGAGCTTCTCAAGTACATGAGATGATAGACTGTTTCAGGAATGGTACTTATTTTATTTTGTTATGACATGATGTAACGGTAACTTGAATAAAGTAACAATGGCTGAACTCGAACCTGTCCGTTAACGTTACCAGGCTCACATCTTATGGGAGACCTAAACGCGTCGTTGACAAGTTCATTAGCAGCTACACACTGGTAGCGACTAGATTTAGTTACTTTAACTAATGTTACGAGTTTAAAGTTCAGTAAGTTGTGTGTTGATGGTATGTTAGTTGGCTCATGTTGGCCTCTATTTTTGCTCTGCAGTAACGTGTTTTACCTGACAGTCTGCTTTCCTGATGTTAAACGGATTAAGAAAGAAATTAATAGTCTACATCAAGACAACGTTACTGACACTTGTAACAGGAAAGACTTAGTGCTAGCTGCTACTACTCATGGAGGAGGGAAAGTGTTACTGTGAGATTGAGTCATTCATTGCTTGTAGTCACTCAGGCCTGCAGCTACATGATAAACGAAGTGGCTCAACAAGCTAATGCAATAACCAGGTTGCACTACTACAACATTTGTTTGTGTCTTTCAGATGTTGCCATTTAGTGCTGAATGTTTTACCAGTCGTAGTAGAGGAGTAGGCCTAATAGATACTCTGATAGATCTATTATTTGGTTGATATTATAGGCCCATTGGCCTGTGAAGTCAGTCACTATCATTCAGTAGTCTGAATGATGGTTTGAAAAGGGTAAAGTACAAACGCTTGACTTTGCCTGTTGTCTTGGTGAATCCAGGGTTATCTGTGACTTAAAAAGAGTACGATGGTTAACGTTAGTGTAGGTAAATAGTATCTGAGTGTGTTTTGCAACCAGTCTATTTGTTCCTCATAGCAATAGGGCCGGGCCCTAGGGCCCAAGATCCGCATAGCAATGGGAACGGATAGGCCTAGGCTAGTACACCTTAGGCCAGGGCTATTCAATTACAAATTCATTTGGGCCACATTTTAAAACCACAGACTTGAGCTGGGCCACACATTTTCAGCGACTAGAAAGCAGGAGGTAATTATTCAAACCAACATAAAATCGTGTAATGCCTAGCAAGCAATGTTTATTATTTGATTGACCTTTCAACTTGGCAACAATTAATAATGTCACTTTAACAATAACATAGTTATAACCAACCAATTGAGGTAACCTAGTAGCAATACTTTTTTTACACTTTTAAAATAACAAACCAAAGAAAAAAATTACCTTGGTACATATCAAAGTACATAAAAACAGAGCCTACAAGAGGCCTAACATTTGCTTCCCCTTTGAATACCAATTAACCAACTTTGGTTACTTCAGACACAGATCAGGTGCATTAAAAAACAAAAGATTAAACAGAACCTGAGATATGCTGCTTTTGTTTTTGAAATTATAATCATAGCCTAATTAACATATATTTTTGGTTAGGATACATCTGACCTAGGGACATCTTGTGTAGATAATCAAGAAAGTGCAATTAAGCAATGGCATTTGTTTGCCTCGTGAAATGAACACTGAACACTCTGACCCTGACACATCACAAAGTGCATTTAACTAGCCTTAATAATAATACAAAATAATAATACTCAAAGCAAGTAAAAGTTATCTGCTGTGCATGAATGATAAAAAATAAGTATAAGTATATATACTTTTTTGATCCCGTGAGGGAAATTTAGTCTTTGCATTTAACCCAATCGGTGAATTAGTGAACACACAGTGAGGTGAAGCACACTAATCCCGGCGCAGTGAGCTGCCTGCTTCAACGGCGGCGCTCGGGGAGCAGTGAGGGGTTAGTTGCCTTGCTCAAGGGCACTTCGGCCCACTGGTCGGGGCTCGAACCGGCAACCCTCCACTTACAAGTCCAGAGTGCTAACCAGTGGGCCACGGCTGCCCAGGTAAATAAAAAGGTACCTGTCCGTCCACGTTGGGTTGAATCGACAATCGATGGGTTTTCATCTGTAATTTTACGTTTTGGGGTTGAAAGAGACATTTTATTTTAGGCGCAAACTGCAAACACCAACTCAGAACCAGGCTCTGCTCTGAACTATGCACAGCATTATGGGTCGTTGCCAGGTGACGCGCAGAGTCTTGGGGCTTTCCCAAACTAGCTACTTGGCCCTTATTCATTTTCCCTCGTTTTGCCCATAGCCAGACTGCATGAATCCAGTGGAAGTGAGTAGGGCTAGATCGAAGTAACTAGCTTCGGAAAGGGCCCTCGCCTGTCCGTACAGTGCATAGCGAAGCCTATATATCTGATCATGAACGGTGTTTTGCTTTTCTGTCTGGACCATCAGCCGGGCCACTCGGAGGCTGCGTCTGGGCCGCTAATTGAATAGGCCTGCCTTAGGCCATGCCTTTTTGTGATTTGGACCTACCTCCCACCTGTCACCAGATGAAGATGTTCACCCAGTGGTTTTGGTGCTTTACTTAGTCACTGAATGTGTTAATCATCAGTCTTGACTGACTATTGCAAAATATCTTCACAATGCCACTGCCTCTGATATAAATTAGTACTGGTAGGCCTATTGCCTAGACAGAACATATTTTTTATGGAGCAGCTCACAAGAACATTGCAAGTGTTTTAGTACATTCATTGTGAATGGTTTTGTAAACAGTATGCCAACCTATGGTACATGTTATTGACTGTTCGGACATTTCTGGTCTGACTCTCTGAACAAGTTGGAAGTAGGTTAAGAATTGTCTGCATAATGCATACTTTAACGGTCCTTTTTATAGGTCTAGTACATTTAGGATAGCACTGCAAACACATGGTGTAGTTTGTGCTCTGGGGAATTCCTTATAGGAATAGAAATAGAATAGAAAGGAATAGAGGGGATAGAAAAATGTGATGCTATTCATAGTGATAGTGATAAAAACTAAAGTCAGTTCTCCTCAGCTATCAAAAAGCACATGGTAGATTAAAGCAAGAAAATAGGAACTTCACTGGAAAAAAACAACATTCTGTTGTCAATTCATGCATGCAAGTCATCCCCTGTACTTTGTGTGAAGTGTGTACTTTGGTGTGACATGTTATCTCTCTTTTTCCCCCTGAAGGCAACTCAAGAAGTTGAGTGAAGACAGTTTGACAAAGCAGCCAGAGGAAGTATTTGATGTTTTAGAGAAAATTGGCGAAGGGTAAGTGCTGGTGATTTGAATGTCCAACATTTGTATTGTATTACTAGATTTAGGCCTACAGATGGAAAATAAACTATGAGTGGATCTGAGGAAGCCAATGGCGAAACTTGCCATTCATTCCTAATAAACATTTATGTTAGACCAGTGTGCGGTGATATTCTCTACTTTTGAAAATACACTGTGTTGTCAGTGTTTCCCACAGAATTTAATTGTATTTGTGGTGGTAGGTGAAGGGGGGGTTGAAATGTTGAGCAAACATTCTGTGTCGGAGTCAATAAAATAAATAGCCTATAGTTATACTTGCCTTGCACAAGAAGTAGATATTGACAAGTAGCTTTAACATTATAGTGTGCAAACCTCGACAACCCAACAGTATTCTAATGTTAGTGTAGGGACACTGCTTTCTGCTTGAAAATTATTCTTAATTTCTTGTCTTGGTAGTCTGCTTTTGAATACAAAATTTAAGCGAAACCCATCACTACTGAGCATGCCTCCTTACTTCCTCTTACTCAACTTCTCAACAATGTGTGTTTTTGTTTTCTCTACTGATGCATATTTGTTGTTTTTTTCCCGTTCTTGTGTAAATGTCTGAATCAAAGTCTGGTGCAGGCTTACATCATGGCCTGTATGATGCAACTCGTTTTGCTCTGTTGGTTTGATTAAAATTGTGAATATTTTTTTGTTACTCAGTTTCGGAATGAAATGTCACAAATTAAACATCAAGTCCAAAATCAAGTCCTATTTTTCTTAGCACAGGGTACATTAAAGGGAAGTTCAGTTGGGTGTCGCTTACTCCCATGTGAATGGAACTTCCTTCAACTTCAAGGCAACTACTACCCTGTCAAACCAAACATCTAAAATCCTTGTTATGGTCGTCACCATAATTGTTGTTGCTGAATGATCAACACTACTGGTATCCACGCCTCCAATGAGCATGAGCGGCACTCTTAGCTTAGCTAGTTAGATATTTGAAGTTTATTGATTTGTGACAATAAATGTTGTCGTGTGTGTGTGTGTGTGTGTGTGTGTGTGTGTGTGTGTGTGTGTGTGTGTGTGTGTGTGTGTGTGTGTGTGTGTGTGTGTGTGTGTGTGTGTGTGTGTGTGTGTGTGTGTGTGTGTGTGTGTGTGTGTGTGTGTGTGTGGTTTTCCCCCAACAGCTCCTATGGCAGTGTGTTCAAAGCCCATTTTAAGGAAACAGGGGAGATTGTGGCCATCAAGCAGGTGCCGGTGGAGTCGGATCTGCAGGAGATCATCAAGGAGATCTCAATCATGCAACAGTGCAATAGGTGACTGCTCTTAATACCTTATAAAATAAAGTCAAAGTAAAGTTACAGGTATTTAGCAGAGGTTTTTATGGCTGATTGAATGACTGATGATTGACAGGTGTCATTGCTACTACTGCTCCAAACCAATTGACCTCTCCAGAATATATCCCGCCTCCTAACTTCCGTATCCATCCAACTTCCGGGCGTGGATTGTCTATGGGGAAATAACATGGCGTTTTGAAAGATCGTACCTGTCAAACTCTGTAGGTGACAAAGTAGAAAAAGCTGCTGGGCAGATTGGCCTACACACTTCTGCCATCTAGTTTCCACTGGATTTTTTGATTTTCGTCTATAGTATACTACTTAAACGGCACCGACAATCAAAAAATCCAGTGGAAACTATATGGCAGAAGTGTGTAGGCCAATCTGCCCACCAGCTTTTTCAACTTCGCTACCTACAGATGTTTAACCGGTATGATATTTCGAAACGCCATGTTATTTCTCATAGACAATCCACGCCCGGAAGTTGGATGGATACGGAAGTTACGGAGGCGGGACTTATTCTGGAGAGGTCAATTTCTGTTTGCATCTTGATATGAGAAATTGCAACATGTCAATTAGGATTCTTCTGATAATGTCCTTGAACTTCAGATTGACGAGGGTACCTTTCCAGGCGAGTCATAAAGTCTTTCCTTTTTTTTTTTGTTATACAGTCCACATGTTGTGAAGTATTATGGAAGTTATTTCAAGAACACAGATCTGTGGATCGTCATGGAGTACTGTGGTGCCGGCTCTGTCTCTGACATCATCCGGCTACGCAATAAAACGGTGAGACAGAAGTTGACCACTTCCACTGCGCCTCAGAGAACAGAGGTTCCGCCACTCTAGTTCCCCTGAATAAAGCCTCTGAAGGCTCCCAGTCGGTCAAAGACAATAGTTGATTGCTTTAAAGAAGAAGTGGGAGCATTGCAAGTCTTCAACATGACCTCTGTTACAAGAACACCACCCTTACCCACACAGACACTTCATTGTTTGACCCATTATTGTTATGTCAAAGAATTTAACAGATGAAATCTGTTAATGATCTGCGTCTGTTTATGAGACAAGAATTAATGGTATGGTGAGAGCTAACCACTTTTGTGCTCCGCAGTTGACAGAGGATGAGATTGCCGCTATCCTGCAGTTCACTTTAAAAGGTTTGGAGTACCTTCACTTTATGAGGAAGATTCACAGGGACATCAAAGCTGGGAACATCCTGCTCAATGCTGAGGGACAGGCCAAGCTAGCTGACTTTGGTGTGGCTGGACAGCTAACGGTATGAAGGTCCCATAGTGTCCCAAGTGAAATGTGTTGTGTTTATGTTGTGTTTTTTGTAGCTAAATTGTCTAAATCTAATGTCATATGTCCAACAATATTCACATTTTTCTTTGATGGGCAGGACACCATGGCAAAGCGCAACACTGTGATTGGCACGCCATTCTGGATGGCACCAGAGGTGATTCAAGAGATCGGGTACAACTGTGTGGCGGATATCTGGTCTCTGGGCATCACAGCCATAGAGATGGCAGAGGGCAAGCCTCCGTACGCAGACATCCACCCGATGAGGGTTAGCATTCTTTTTTTTGTTGTGATCAACTTTTATTGGTTTTCATAAACCCATATATTCATTGAACATGGCCTAGCTTAATTCTGTAGCTTATAATAGACTATTGTTGTAGTCTGGATTTTGTGATACAATTTTGTTTCAAAAGTCAAAGTGTTTACTTTTGTCATAAAAATATCAGGGTTGGCCAGTCATTGTGATTGAGTTGTTATATACCCTCTAGAGAATTTTGTGGACTTGTATGGTCAGAGAGCCTCTAACATCATGTGACTTCTCTTTTTCCTCAAGGCCATTTTTATGATCCCCACCAATCCTCCCCCCACGTTCAGACACCCTGACCAGTGGTCTGAGCCTTTCAAAGACTTTGTGACGCAGTGCTTGGTGAAGAACCCTGAAAACAGAGCCACGGCCACCCAGCTTCTGCAGGTACCCCACTCACTCACTCACCCCCCCCCTCCCTCCCTCCAACGTGAAGCTTGTTTTTCTAGTGCACACTTTCTAGACAACTTTCATTGTCTTTTACTCACTGTTCATACAATATTGTACATCTCTATCCGGTCTGTTAAGTATTGCCTTCATATTACTGGCTTCTCACTGGAGAGAGCCTAGTGAAAAACAATGCAAATAAACAGCATGCGTTTGGTCTTTTTAATGTTTCCCTGTTGTGTGTTTCCCTGTTGTGTCTAGTTTCCCTGCAGTATTTCAGCTTGTTGTCTTGGCTGTGAGTATTTACGGTGTTCATTTTGTTCTGCTCTGTCCCCAAGCACCCGTTCACTAAGAGCTCCAATCCCAGCAGCATCCTACGAGCCCTGATCACCGACGCAATGGAGATTAAGCTGAAGAAGCAGGAGGAGCAGCAGAGGGAGCAGGACCAGGAGGAGGAGGAGAACTCGGTACGAGCAGCACAGTTGCAGCTACACACACAGTAAAACACAACAAAAACACAAAGTTTGGCAAACGTATACAATTATTAGCGTACTTGCTGAAGTATGCACACTATCGTTCTTCTTAAGTGTACTATCTTTTTATTATTCCCGTCAGCATACTTTTGATTTTCAAAAGTGTTTGCCCATCACAATCAAGCGAAATCGGCGGCGTAGCTGCCAAATAGGAAGTAGGTCATATCACAGCAACCCTTTCACGTATCAAAACCAAACTTGGTACATGGACTCGTGACTCCATTGTGAGGATGCACTAGAAATGTGTTGCCCTTTGATCCCAAAGGAGCGCTGCAATTACTCAAGACCTTTTGGCATGATGTTGTGTTAATGCACGTAACTTTTGACCTGTATGCCTGATTTTCAAAAACACTACTGGACTACTTCAACGCACCTGCTGACTCAATTTACGCCATATTTGATTTTCTGCCATACTGGATTTAAGCGAAAACAAAGCGTTTTGGTGTAAGCGAAAACAAAGCGTTTTGGTGTAAGCGAAAGCGAGGCGTTTAGGTGTTTCACACATGCTTTAATGCATGTAACTTCTGACCCGTATGCCCAATGTCGAAAAATTAGGTACTTTTTAAATCCTTGGATCAAGCAGAGTTCAACGCAACCCTATTTCACTGTCTGTACCTGTTAGTGAACCTGATCTGAGCAAACACACTTTGCAGTTCCTCGGAAATACATTCTAGTTTTAAATAGAGATCTTTAAGTAGAGAGTAGAGAATAAGTAGAGATCCATCACAGCTGTACACAGGTGCTTGCTCTCTCAATATAAGCTTTTGCTTTTAGCATTTATAACTTCTAGGGCTGTCAATCAATAAAAAAATGTAATCGAATTAATTACATACTCTGTGATTAATTAATCTAAATTAATCGCATATATAATTTTTGCTGTGAAAGTATTTTAAATATTTAAATTCAAATGAATCATTGAATAATCAGCATTAGTGCATTAGTGACATTAAAGTTCAAAAACTCTTTTATTATTATTTTCACTGTACAAATAATAGCCATAATAATCTATGATATGACCTAATATGCTGAGGAAATAAATTCAAAAGTGCTTCGGGAAGAAGCTTTTTTTTACATACAAGGCATTTCAGGCCACAGATATAACCTAGGGGACACAATGAAAATAAATTAACACTCCCCTCAATGTCAACACTATTTCTTTGCATTGATGTGTGACTTTATAGTTGACGAACTCAACACCCCCACCCCCATCACTTGGTTGAGTGATGGAGGCCAATTTGATTATTGATGTATTTGTAGAAAACCATAAATGCGGTTATAGGCTACCAAGAAAATTGATAACAGCACTAATTGCATCTTTCGACTGTCATCTCATTTGCTTATGACCATAACCTAGGCTACTAACAGGAGCTAAGTGAGTTAGCCACAACACGTTCGCTACGTGATGGTTTTCTAATGGAAAATATATAGGCTACCTGAAAGATAACCTGTCTATGATGCATCCTAAACACCGGGCTGGGACATTTCTGCTCAAAGTCTCAAAAAGCATCTGAGTCAACATTCATTCCCAAACACCCATATAGGCTACTTCAATCCTCTATTTTCAAAGGTGATTCAAGTAAGGAAGAGCATGGCTCAAAGTAAAGTAACTAGGACTGAAACTACATAAATTCGTCAAAGTGAATAATTTGTGTCAACTCGCCGCAATGTAGATTTATTAACGCACCCGTGATGATCTACATCTCCATTTAAACCAAATGTTTTAGAGCGCACGTTGAGTCGAAGTGCGTGTTTAGGGTGTGAGGGGGGTGTTGATGTGCTTTGATTCCAGCTTAGTAGTTGTAGTCTATGCGATTAAAAAACACGTGTGTGTGAAGTATCCAATCAATGATAACGCTTTCATTATGGCTGCTTTAGCCACAGACCTTGAGCTACTGTACAGTGGGTTGGGTTCCATTTAGAAGTGTCGCTTTCCGTGATTCACACAGCTGCGTGAAATGTATTACTACTGGTATGCAAAACTATTAACTTTTCGCCAAGAGGTGGCAGCTTAAGTCCGCTTGATACTGTAAGCCATTGGTTCCCAAAGGAGATTTTATTTGGGTCGCCAGCATAGCCTAGTGACAATTTATGTTGTGTAATAGGCCTAGCATAGGGCCTACCTTATATAGCTTATAGTTTGTTAACAGTCACGGTTTTGTCATAACTCCCTCTATGCATTTTTGCATTTAGAATAGCTCTGAAACCGGGGGCGAACACGTCGCAGGGGGGGCGCCAGTGTGTGGATATCTCAATGGCAAAATTAGAAACAATATTTCTATCGGGCGCCTACCATGGACTAGGCTGGGTGAACTCGGCCTGTTCTGCCGGCGATTCCTTTTCGATTTCTTAAAAGATTGAGCTTGGTCTGGCGAAAGCATGGACATGTCAGTTATTTGCACCACTGGGTAAAACGGCATTTTGCACTTATGCATATGTAGAAGAAGAAACATTCACAAAAATCCATGACATGACCTCTCTTCTTGATAGCTGTTGAAAACTGCATGGAACTGACAGGGATTGTTTTGTTTAATAATAAATAAATAAATACATTATGCTGCTACCTTCTGCTTTTCCCAAATACAATGTAGCCTACAGGTGTACCTTTCATCAGTCCAGTTACAATGGATGGACTGTGATGAACTGCCCTACTTGTGATTGTTTAGAGATTTTAAAGGTTTTATAATAATGCTACAAATGTTTTGGCAAGTGCTACAAATCCATTCACCTTTGCAGCGCCAGTAGGCTACTTTGTGTGCGGCCTGCAAACACACATTCCAAACAAGCATGTACACAAAAGTTTCAAGAGTGGGGGATGGAGTAGAAGATGGAGACAAATTCATTAATATGATTTATTTTCGCGGAATGGATGTACCCTCCCACTTCGACTGTCTCTCGTTGTGGCCTGCACAGTTGGCTAGAAGCATAGCTAATGAGTATTGACCCAAATGATATTGATGTTAATCGGATTACTAATCAGACCCAAAGGCCAATGCTTGAGTGGTCCAATTAAATGGCTATGTGACTTCAGCCTCTCACAACTTCTCCAAGGAATCGAAAATGCTTTGTCACTAGACACTGCACACTAATGAGAACTATAAACCACAGCTGACAAGCCCTCTTTTGAATGGCTTCTTAACAGCCTCTGGTAGACAGACCATGATCTATTATCCAATGTACCATTGTTATAGAATATAATAAAAACTTAAGTGTGTAGCCGTAGTTATGATTAGTAGGGGTGTCACGATTCTCCAAATCCTCGATTCGATGTAATTTTCGATTTTAAAGTCACGATTCGATTCGATTTTCGATCTTTTTTTAATATTACTATTAATGCATTCCTTATATGTTATATGTTTACTCTTTTTGGCCTTTTCCTTTTCTGTTTCGGGGGGCTTTTATTTTGAAACCACTTTTTATTTTGAAACCATTCCAACCGTGAGGTTGTAATGTAAACAGAACTAACATTAGGCTAAAACAGAGACGTGATTATAGTTCACAAATAGTTCTCAGTTCTGGAATAGTTCCTTATTCTTTTAAACAGGCTAGGGTTACACCTCTACTAAAGAAAAGTACACTTAATCCAACTGAGGTGAAGAACTACAGACCTGTCTCCCTTCTTCCTTTCTTGTCAAAGGTTTTGGAGAAAGTGGTCTTCAAGCAAGTTTGTGACTTTCTTCATCAGAATAGTCTACTTGACCCTATGCAGTCTTGTTTCAAGAGTGGTCATTCTACTGAAACTGCTCTTCTGTTTGTGACTGAAGCATTGGGAGTAGTCCTCTGCTCAGTCATCAGTATTAATTCTATTAGATTTATCTGCAGCCTTTGATACTGTTAACCATGACATTCTCCTATCTATACTATCTGAACTGGGAATTTCTGGAAAATCTCTTGACTGGTTTGAATCTTACCTTAAAGGGCGTTCTTTCAACGTGTCTTGGCAGGGACAGGTATCTAAGTCTCATGACCTCACCACAGGTGTGCGTCAGGGATCAGTATTAGGACCCTTGCTTTTCTCTATTTACACCACTTTCTTAGGTGATACCATTCGCTCCCATGGATTTGACTATCACTGTTATGCAGACGGCACTCAACTTTACCTGTCTTTCCCACCTGATGACTCTAGTGTTTCCCACCGGATTTCTGCATGCCTTAAGGATATTTAAGCCTGGATGAAAGATCGGCACCTTCAGCTTAATCTCTCAAAAACAGAGTTTTTGGTGTTTCCAGCTAAAACAGCTATTCCCCAACAGATTAACATCCAGCTTGACTCAACTTCACTGACCCCAACTAGATCGGCACGAAACTTGGGCGTTGTAATTGATGACCGACTTAACTTCTCTGAGCATATAGCTTCTATTGCAAAATCATGTCGGTTTATGCTTTACAACATTAGGAAGATCAGACCTTATCTGACACAAGATTCCACACAACTTCTTGTTCAGACCATGGTCATCTCTAAGCTGGACTATTGTAATTCACTATTAGCTGGCTTACCTGCTTGTGTAACAAGATCATTACAGCTGATTCAGAATGCTGGAGCACGCCTGGTCTTCAATCAGCCAAAGAGGACACATGTAACTCCTCTCCTAGTTACTCTCCATTGGCTCCCTATAGTAGCCAGAATTAAAATTAAATCTCTCACTTTGGCCTATAGGACACTAACTGGATCTGCTCCTAGTTATTTTAATTCAATAATCAAGCCTTACATCCCCAACTGCCCACTGCGGTCTTCTGGTGAGCGTCTGTTGTGTCGACCAGTCATGAAAACTGGGTCTAATTCCAGACTCTTTTCTTCAGTGGTTCCATGTTGGTGGAATGAATTGCCCAGTGCTCTCCGTTCCTGTGGTAGTTTTGGGTCGTTTAAGAGGGGTCTAAAGACATTCCTATTCAACATATACTTAGTTGTTTAAGCGCTTATGTGTTATGGTTTGTATTATGTTGTTTTATTTTAATTGGGCTGTTAATTCATTTGACATTATTGTTTTATTATTGATATTCTCCTTAATGTAGTCTTAGCATGTCATTGTTTTTATATTATTGATTGAATGGACATTATTGTTTTATTTTTGCTTTTCCCCTTTTTTTCCTTTGCTTTTTATTAGGCTATTGATTGAATTGATATTATTGTGTATTATAACTATTCTCCTTATTATATTTGACCTACATTCTAATCTGTTCCCTGTTCAATTTTAAATATTATTATGTTGCTTTGTATTTATGTGTCACTTTGGACAAAGGCGTCTGCTAAATCCATAACCATAACCATAGTGAAATGAAACAACACAGAATGTTAATTTGATTGTTTCAGCACACTCCGAAGAGACCCAAGGTTGGTGTTCATGGTATATGTACTTATCAATGTGCATTTTAAGCCTTAAAGTAACTTTGGACTGTAGATCATCTTTTCACTTGCTAAGTTGAGTAGGCTAAGTTAGTTTTAATTGACGTGAATGAACGAATACTTCCACACCGGTGATTTTTAAAGTAGCAAGAGGGGCTTTGATTTCGGTAGGTTGATGTGTATATTTTAACTGGCTGCAGCCTAAAATTAGAGGAGTGTTGACGCTGCAGTTCAGCATGTGCATGTGTGTTTGTGCGTCTTGGCATACATGCTGGACGTGACATTGGGGGTGTGGCTGCATCGTCGATTCTACTTTTAAGTTCGAAGTTCGAGATTGAGATGTAATTTCGATCGATTTCTATATAAAATCGAAATCGTGACGCCCTTAATGATTAGGACATCAAATGCTCTCTGTCATCAGGGCAAACAGTACACCTTACGTACATTTTCATTTGTGTCGTTGACCATTTTCATGTACCTGTATAATGAAGTAATAGTGGCATATTTTTTGATACTGTGAAATTGAAATGTACTGTTTGCGTGTGCATGTGTACCACACTAGGATGAGGATGACGTGGACCAGGGCACCATGGTCAGGGCAGGCACTTCTGACTTGGGCACCATCCGGGCGGCTGGGTCTCTGGGCAGCTCAGCGGGCACCATGATTGAGCATAGCGGCACCATGGTATCTCAAATGGGCACCATGGTCATCAACTCGGATGATGAAGATGAAGATGCTGGAACAATGAAAAGTAAGTGCAACGTAACTTCCGCTGAAGGTTACCCCTGCACTTGGTGTGGGTTTGACGGTGTTTACGTTTTGGGAAACATTCCCAGTCATTCTGAAGGTTTTTTGTTTGTTGTCATGCAGAAGGCTTTTGGAGTTGTAAGGTTAGTTATTTGTTTTTAATTCTTTCTTGATTGAGTTTCATTTAATTGGCGACTCTTCAGAGAAACAGATTAAAATGCAACATATTTGGTGTGAATTAGTATAATATCTGAAAGTAAATCAAGTTTGCCAAGTATTTTTAGATGACCTGTTTTGTCACATTTATATGAACCTCACTTTTGACATTTTTGGGCAAATGATTTTAAAATTGAGAGCCAGTATGCCCTGGGCCCCCACTGGACCAGGTTGTGCTGTAGCTCACCCATCTCAGTTATAGGAGTGTCCACTTGGTGTCAGTACTGTTTCATTAGATGGACAGATGTTTTGGGGTGAGATCATGTGTGGAGTTTTCTCTCAAAGCTAGTTTATCATACGCCTACTAGTAGATTCAAGCTAGGTTTATGCTTGTAGAATATCATGGGCATCAATATCAACACATTGGATTTTAACATAAATATTTGACAGGCCTTGGTTTTGGGACCCATTCATGATATAGACAAGATTTGAACCAAATCTGAGAGGGTGCAGCAGCAACAGCCTGATTTGACACAGAAAGACTCTACAGTAGCGGGATGATGCCTTTTCATTGCTTTGTGTGCTTATGTGTCTTTCTTGCAGAGTTGTGAGTGCAATCAGTTTTTTTTTTATTGAAAAACTTTTATTGAATACAACTATTAAGATGTAGGACTGTGTTGCGTTAACCTTGTGTAACTATATAAACATTATTTTAGACGATTTTATTGTGTCATATCATATATCGTATATTGCCATTTCTCCTCAACATATTGAGATCAGACCTTTTTTGGCCGTATCATCCAGCCCTACTGCAAATGCTGTTTAAACCATACCTCATTTGACTATTAATCTTGGGTGAGTGACTTCAGCGAATTTTGTTGATAATTCAGTCACATGATTCACCACATGATAATGAGCAGTGATTGATTGACAGATGAAACTACATAGGTCCCATGGGAGGCCAATATGGTTATTACTGCGGTTCTTTGTTTCTCGTGGGTTGAGATGTCTGTTGTAGCCAAATGCAGTTGTAGGCTATATAATATTAAAGCCTAATTTATGCTTCTGCGTAGTGCGTCACCGTGTATGACCGTAAGGACTGTGGTTGGACTGATTGGTCAACTCCCCCTATGTGTGGATAGTCAATGTTCTTCAGCAGCCTAGTGTGGGTAGTAGCAACAGTAGTAGCTAGTTTGCTGACAGAACAGAAGTTTGAAAATCAGACATATATTTTTGTTTGCAATGACTGGGTTATCCAATGGTACAATGTCTGTTTGTCAGTAATGTTTTGAAATCAGCACCTCGCCACTAAGCAGTTCTTTGTGGGCAGTTGAGGGGAGTTCGCTTGCTAACATAACATAAATTGGTTGGCAGACACCTCACAAATAACCTCAGGCGTATTTTATGGTTACAATAACTAGGTTATTGGATTACATTGTGTCTTTCTCGATAACTTTCGATAACAAAATCTAAGCGAGAAAAGAGCAAAAAAAACATATATATTTAACCACGGCAGTGTATGGAGTTTGACAATCTAACTACCATTTCAGTGGTGAGCTACGGGGACACAGGAGACGCAGGACTGAAAACGGAGTAGAGTCAATGGCGTAGCTACTGCATCGAGTTGTCACAAAAACATAAATTGGGCTTTAGAATGTAAATTATAGTGAGACCAAGAAATCGATGTTCATGGGTGATGTTATTCATTTAATTTTGTCTTTGGCTACTACTGTAACATAAACTGTTTTTTTGGTGGTGGTAACGTGCTGGTAGTTCCTCCAGTCTGAGCTCTACCCCTGATACGCCTCCTTAAAGTCTTGTGGTTCGATTGGTGCGGTGAAACAATATGAAATCTGTAGGTAATCAGTGTTTTGCTTGGCCTTTAACTTCAAGTGACCCAGGTTGAAAACGTGAGGCTGGCTCTTGCCTCAACATGGATTTCTAATCAGGGGGACCTTATTTTTCCTAATCACGTCAGCCTAGATGGAGAGGTTTCAGGTGTTCTGTCTCACTGAGCTCGTTTGATAGGGGAAGGTTAGCCATACTGTCCTCTCAGAGCATTAGAAAGGCTGTACGGCAGACAGTGAGTTGCAGTTTTATCTCCAGATTGATTTTTAATTACACTGCTTGCTCTTTCCTGCACTAACAGTGCTCTTAGACAATTCTCAGTAGCTCTTCCATTTTAAAGGTATTCATACAGCAAAATTGCCATCACTCTCTTTTGCCGTAAAGATTTTATTTCCATTTCTAAGATTTATGTAAATTGCATTTGAGTAATCACATACAGACAGACAGTAAAAGTCTGTGTGTTTTGTGGTTATTTTCTGTTGATGTTGATTTACCTAGTATATTTAGAACTTCTTTTTTTCCACACATAGTCCCAGTCATTATAGCCCAACAGGTATTGTTTAAATGCAGAAAACAGATTGATGATGTTGCGGGCTGTCTTTGAAGTCAGTCTTTGTGCTCCTCAGTGTGTTCAGCTCCAGTTGCAGCTCCGACACCTTGGTGTCTGGTAGCCTAAATGAAACCAATCTATCAGCATCGAGGCCAGGCCACAGTTTGCCCTCAGATACCCAACGGTGAGAGAGAATCAGATTTGTATGGATTATCAAATAGCTGTAAAGCTGACATTTCTTAAGAAACCTGCGCTAAACCACATTTCCTTTCTAAAATTACATTTTCCCCCAGTCACTTCCTCTCGGTGACAGGTCCACCCTCAGTATGTATCAGAGTGTGGCCCAGAAGAAGTTATTGATTCGCTCTAATGGCACTTTCAGAATTAAATGGCAGTTGTTTAGAATTGGCAGGTTCCGGAAAGAGACACTCAGGACAAAAATGATTAGTCAGTTGAATTAGCCTCGTCATATCCAGTGCAATGACATCACCAAGGTTTCGACAGCTATCGGAAGCACTGCCCAAAACTGTAAGCGTATACATTAATGTTAAATAAATGGTCTTGAATTATAGTCAGCCTTCTGTGTAGTCTCACCAAGGTTTTCTGTCCACTCTCTTATGCTGGCCACTGCAAAGCAGACACAGAACAGAGATCTGTAGGAACCACCTCTTGTATGTCTCATGTTTGGATACCTGATCTGCACTGTATGTAGCTTTTACATTACTTTCCATACATCATATACCTTTTACATTTTTCATATGCGTTTGTAACATCTGGGTTTCAAAGATGGTGGTGTGCGTTTGGGGGGGTCCTTGGTTTATCTTCAGGTTTAATTTTGTTGGTCTGCTGAAATATTCCACAATTCCTCCAATTGAAGGCTCACCACACAAGGTGTGTTCCCCAGGGTGGTATCCATGGTAGTAGACGAGAGGGAGAGTTGAGCCATTGGGCTCAAAGTAATAAATTTAGCAGCAAGTAGTGGTGGATGCCAAGACACAATGGTGAGTCATAGGGTGACCAGGATTTCAGTGAAGTGAATTGCATGAGGAGACAAGTATGATGTATCACAAATCGAGACATATCTGTGCAGGGGAAACATTTTCTGGGTTTTAGAAGATTTTGAGATTGACACGCCTTGGCGAAAAGGTCAAGAAATAGAGATTTAGCGCAATCACTCCAAGGTTTTGCCATCTTGTGATTTTGTACGTTCAAGGATAGCCTGCATTTGTGGGTTGTTGTTTTTCCATATAAGAATTTACTTCTGCATTATTTGTATTGTTTAAATGATCTGCAAGTCAAAAAGGCTCATTGGACAGTTATTTTGGTCATCCAAATCAGTGCTTCACTATGTTGTTCTGCTTAGGTATAGCTTACTAATAGCCTACTTTATTATTTTTAAACTTATGTTTTTTTGATGTTAAATGACAGCAAAATCTATTTAAACATGCAAGTTCACCTGCTTTGTTCTCAGAGACTTGAGACTCTCAGACTTGAAATTAGGTTGTGATTGAAAAAATGCAAAAAATGGCAAGTGTTTTTTGTCATTTGCATGGTCTTTCAGCGATTTGTAATGATTGTAATCATACTGTGTTGAGGCTGTGCCAGCATTAGATTTGTCTCGGGAGTCTGCTGTTTCCACGTGTAGTTGTATTAATAGTGTCATAACTTAGAATGATGTTTTGTGGTGCCATTGCTAATGCAACCTCTTGTGCCTTGCTTGCTTATGTACTAAATCTGCTCTAAAGGAAGAGGGAAGAGTGGCTAAGACAATAAGGAAGTGTGTGAATAATTGAAGAGCCTGTGAATTAATGATAAGCAGAGGGTCTTAGCTCAGTGGGGGGCCGAAGGGTTATGTGTCTCAGCATGGGGTTCTTCTGCACATATGGAGCCCACATAGGGCTGCACCTTTAAGAGACCCACCAGGCATGTTCGTGTGCTTAAAATTCCTTGACTACATATTTGAAAAAGTATTCCGACTATCCCCCAAGGTTACTCCGATGGAACATTCCCCTAGCCCATTTATTTCAGCAATGGGCCAAAACCATTAGGAAAGCCACATAATCTTATTAGTCAGGCCATGGTCTACCTAATGGAGCACTATAACGACCACAGAAATGAGGTGGTCATATTATACATTCTCTGACTTTTACCTGCAGAATACAGAATACCTGTTTCTCAGATAGTACCTGTGTCGCACCACTCCAGTCATGAAATAATTGTTTAATGCAGCTGTCAAGAACTGTTGGTAAATATACACACACACACAAACACATGGCTATACTTATGGTGGCATCAGACTTGCACATGTTTTAGTGGAGTTGTAGATGTTCCTCAGTAGTGACATCTCTGCCTGCTTGTACTTGTTCCGCAGGGAGAGACGAGACCATGCAGCAGCCTGCCAAACCATCGTTCCTGGAGTACTTTGAGCAGAAGGAGAAGGAGACCCAGAACCATGGAGAGTCCCCAAACGCAGCCAACAATGCAGACAACCGCAAGTTCCCCGCCGAAGTAGACATTGAAGTGGTAAGTTGTGTGTTTACTAAAACAACATGTCCAGTTCTATTAGAGATCAGCCTGAGGCAGATGATTGAGGTCACCGAAACTTCTCTGGAATATGGCTGAAACACAACCCCCTTTTTTTACCCACACCCTTCCAAGCCACATCAAGTCAAGTCAAGTCGGCTTTTATTGTCAATTTCTTTACATGCACTGGTCATACAAAGAATTTAAATTTCGTTTCTTACTTTCCCATGCAGACATAGACATACTTTAAATACAGACATAGACATACTTTAGACATAGCCATAGACAATAAACATTAAATTAAAGTGCGAGACTGAAATATAGAACATATATCAAAAATAGAAATATAGGACATATATCAAAAAAATAGAGGTAGTTGTGTTGTATATTTACATAGTCTTAACAGTTACATGAAGTTTAAACTTGTGCTTGTGTGACCTGTATATTTACATTAATATGCAGTATATCAGGCTTGATGTGAAACAGCAACACGTTAGGCTGCGCAGTCACAGTGCAGTTCCACAGGGCGGTGTTGGGGGGGGGTTAGGGTAGACAGGATCCTAGGTTCCTAGGTTCCTGGCTGGCTGGTGGGTGGGGGGGGCTGTCAGTGATGGGAGAGTGGGTAGAGTGTTCAGCATCCTGATTGCTTGGTGGATGAAGCTACTTGCAAGTCTGGTGGTGCGGGAGCGGAGGCTCCTGTACCTCTTTCCAGAGGGCAGGAGGCTGAACAGTTCGTGTGCAGGGTGGGTTGTGTCCTTGACAATCATTAGTGCTTTGCGGGTGAGGCGGGTGGTGTAAATGTCCTGCAGGGAGGGGAGTGGTGCTCCAATGATCCTCTTAGCTGTGTTAACAATACGCTGGAGGGTCTTCCTGTTCTGATCCGTGCAGCTTCCGCCCCACACTGTGATGCTGCTGGACACGATGCTCTCGATGGTCCCTCTGTAGAATGTAGTCATGACTGGAGGCGTGGCACTTGCCTTCTTCAATTTGCGCAAGAAGTAGAGGCGCTGCTGGGCTTTCTTCGCCAGTGATGTTGTGTTGGTGGTCCAGGAGAGGTCGTCGCTGATGTGCACCCCCAGAAATGTTGTGCTGCTCACTCTCTCCACATGTTCAAATCATACACAGCCACACTGGGCAGATGAGTAAGGCTGTGTCGCATACCGCATACTTCCATCAGTACACTGAACGCTTACTTCCGTAGTACTCGGTGAGCTCGAGAAACGGAGATCTATGTAAAAAATCACCAGATTTCTCCTTTATAATTCAGTCAGAGACCCTGTTGATGCATGTCCACACTAGATGAGTGTGTGTGCACATGTGTGAAGGTGTATGTGTGCTTATGTGAGTGTACAGGTGTGTTTCAGCACCTTTAGTATAGACCCTTTCAAGAGAGTTCCATTATCAGCATCATAGTTGGCCCCACAAGACTTCCTTTTTAACATTCCATATGTTATCTTAATGCAGAGGAAGTAGATTGGGGCCCAAATAGAACGTTCAAGCATTGTTTTTGTTTTAATTGTTGAAAGGGTCTATATGTGAGGCTCCTATCCAGTCCAAACAGCCATGGGAACAAGATGTGAATGGGTTTTCTCGCTCTTAATCTTAGTATTGTCCCAGTATCTGCACTATATACTTAAGCTAAGTATTTGAAGTGTGCAAGTAGGCTGGTTGAGACACAGCATAAGTCAACAAGGAAACCACCTGCAGTGCTGGATCACTGCTATGACGGCACAGGGCTTCTACACACAGTTGAGTTCTGTCAACGCATGCCATTGGGTGTTCCCGACGGTAGCTATGCAAATGACTTAAGCTATAACCGTAATTTGATTGGCTGGTGCAGTCTGTTGTTCGCTTGTTCATAATTTGATTGGCTGGTGCCGTCCGTCGGTGCAGCAACAGCTGAACTTCTCAACGCGAGCGACGGGAGCAACGCAACGCAACAGACCCACAATTCAGTTCGGCAACGGATGACGTAAGCCCAAGTAAAGTGAACGGGATGCGTCTCCAGCACTGCAACGCACACAACTGTGTGTATGAGCCAACACTGTCCTGGAAAGTGATGCAACATGTTTTGAGGACACTTGATTTGTTTTTTTACTCTTCCTTGAAGAGATCATGAACATGCATTTTGTATTAGTCGTAGTCCGTAAGTGTGAGTGGGATGCATCTCTTAAGTTCAATGTAGTCTTCATGAGAGTCTGTGGAGAAAAAAAAAAATGAATTTCATCTTTTGTCACAGTGTGGCAGCCTTGCCATCAGTTTTGAGGAAAAGGCCTTTGATTTTGGACAGGCTCTCAGATTTTAGCATGCCTAAAGAAACTGCTGAACTCCCAAGTCATTCCACATCACCTCTATCGGAGCAGGGTTTATATATTTTGTCACATACTGCACCTTTTTGAAGGTGAATGAGTGATCATGTCTGGCATCCTGAGGACTGCTACTTTGTTCCCTCCAGTGGTCTTGTCAGGCTAGTTTGTTTTCTAGGTTCGCCGCAATGATGATGCACAGTGGCAGAACACTGAAGTTGGCCGCAGTTGCCTCATCAGATGAACGCACAGGCTCTGGGAGTTTCTTTGGTGTTTATTCGGTCTGTCTTTTACGAGGTCAGAAAAGTCCTGCCAAAGTTTCTCTCTCTGTGCTACGTAAACAGCCTTTTGTTTATTTATATATTAATAGCAGTATATACTGTGATTCTTTTAATTCCTGGAATGATATATAATGAATGAAAAAAGCCAGGAGTGAGTCTTCAGAGGTGTGAACATGTTTTGTAATTGAAGTGTCAGTTAGAATCGGTCTGCTTACTTGCTGAAAGAAGATGGTGGTGTCTATTTTTAGGCCTCTTTTCAAGCGGTCGTTTGCTTTTATTTCTGGCCCGCCTTGATGCCCTTTGTGAAGCAATGTCACCAAACTGTATTGACATCTTCTGATGTCTGTCTGAAGGAACTTTTGAGATGCACGGCACGATCGTTGGCCCACAATCCTCTCCTCGTCCACAAATAAAGATGTATTGCTTTGGGGATTTAGAAGCAGTCCAATGCTTAGAACTAAACATTATGTTGACATAGTTTTAGTCATATGTGGTGGGCTTGTGGTTTATTTCTTGTAGCGGTTCTGGTCTTGCAGTGGGTGTGATGAGCTTTGCAATGAGCTTTTGTATTGTCCTGTCATGCAGTTAACTAGTTCAACTAATGGATTAATTTAGTTGTGAAAAATAGCCCAGTAAAGCATAATTCTGTTGCTGCTTATTGTACACAAACAACATTTTCTTTACGATCAGGTTTAGGCTGGTGCTTGGATACAGTCAGTGGAGGTTTTTTTCAGATGTGTCAACAACTGAATATTAGTATAAAGTCTGATCATCTGCAGGTCAGACAGGATGCACGTAAACATTCAGGCATTGCTGACGAGGAGAGAGTCCTTGCAGGATGCTTCATTAGCTCTGAGTGGAAGATGCAGATTCCACCATTTTTGGCTCAGCAGGAGACCCAGGCAGCGTCAGGGGTGGTCGCAGTAACAATACACATGAATAGAGCCGGGGAAAGACATTTTAGACACCTGGACAGAGGCATCAGAGCGACTACTGAAGTCTGGTGTTTGTTGGGCACAAGCACGGAGGGCTGTGCATGACATTGCACATTTTTTTCTAAAACTGTATCTATTCCAGTCAGTGATTCTGTAAAGCAATTTAATCTCATTTGAGACTGATCAGTTTTCTTACAATCTCAGGTCTATTAAATATCATGCGGTCACAGTGAGACCTTTTTTGGTTCTGTTGCTGTTCGAAGGTACAAGGAGTCTACAGTTCTGGCCAAAAGTTTATTGATATTTGAGCTAGGCTAAATCACATTACAGCTCCCTTGATGGGTTAAACTGGTTTATAGCTCAGTGCTAATGAACACAAATTATATTTGTTCACTTACTACACAAAAGTGCCCTTTTTGTGCAATAGGCCGACGTTACATTTAATCCTATAGCAGTGTTAACTACTCTAAGAGTGCATAACTGTATGATTATCTCTATAGGAAATGTGTAGTGGGCAGTGTTTCAAACATTATTGACAGTGCAACAACATCCTTAATGCTTAGAAGATAAGATTGGCTTCAGTCTATTGATCTGATATTTTTGTCTCCTACAATGTTCCTGTAAGATGATACAGGGTTTGTAAGGCCATAATACTCATATTTGTATGTCAGTGTAGTGTCCTCAAATCCCTATATGTAGTAGTGTCCTTCAGCTGAGCCCGGTAAAGCAGAAACCACAGCTATAGGTAAACAGAGAATATGTATAATATCATATCTGTATTCAGTTTGATTCTCAATATCATGTCTGTAGTCTGTATTCAGTTTGATACTCTACAGAAATATGCAAAGCATAAGTTCTCTGTCCAGTGGAGGTCACGGCTGTTTCAGTTCACCCTTGCCAAATGACTGTTCAGTCTTTTTGTTCTCAGCCTGAAGGGTCAAGACACAGCACTTAGCGCAGACAGCACACCAAGGCCACTGTTATTTTCTCCACCCATCGATCAGGGGCAATAAATAGCCTCGAACTGCTGGTTGGAGCCGCAAGGAATCCACTGAGGGAAATGTAATAAAACGCAAGGCCATGACCCAAGTTTACCGAGCTCATCTCTGAGGGTGTGAAATTGCTGTGACATCGGTGATTGGGGGAACAACTGTACCAAGACCTGTGCTCTAATGACTCATGCTTTTTTGGTCCATCAAGTCCACACTGTTTTGTTGTTTTTTCCTTGAATTGTGCTCAAAAACCCATGTTGTCTCATTCATCCACTGCTTTAGATATATCCTTGCTGGTACAGTGTATATAGCTACTGTCTACCATGCCTGCATTTTTGGACTGGGCTCTGATTTGCGTGTGTGTGTCTGTGTGTGTGTGTGTGTGTGTAGATGCGCTCGTGGAGTGTGGAGGAGCTGAGGAGGAGGCTGGCGTCTCTGGATCCTCAGATGGAACAGGAGATCGAGGAGATTCGGCAGCGCTACCAGGCCAAGCGCCAGCCCATCCTGGATGCCATCGAGGCCAAGAAGCGACGGCAGAAGAACTGAGCCGCCACAGCCAGCCACCCCGAGGCTGTGTTTACCTCTGTAGTTCCACCGAAGACATTCCACGCTGCCCGGCATGCAGACTTGCTCCTTAAGTTATTTCAGTGCACTTGAAATTTCATGTTTTTATTTTCTGTAGGTACTGCTAGATAACCGGTGTGGATGGTACTGTCTTATTTTACAAGCAGGAGGGTTGCCTTTTTTGTCTGCCATACACCATCACACCATCTTGAATAATACTTATTGTTACCGTCTTCCTAGTTTTGTCGTAACGACTTGGTACTAACTGATGGTTCTCAGCATCACCTGACTGCAGTCTGCCCGCCATCATAGAGCAGGATCCTTTTTTTTTTTTTCAGTTTCATTTATTTTTGTGTGTGGTATCCTGTGTAGTATCCCGTCAGCCATTCCGCCTCTGTGCATTGTACAAGCAAATTTAGACTGATGGATTGCTCTGTGTTGGCTACACACTGTTATTTCACCCCCAGCTATGATAAAGCTATATCCTTAGTTGTCTTAACAAAACAGACATGTACATTCCTCATTCTGTTTAAAACAGGGCCGACTGAAAATGTTTCATTCATGTGGATTTTCTGGTGAAGTGCAGATGCTTGTGGTCAAGTCTGTGGCCTTAAGTGTAATCACCTGAATCATCTCCTGTGGTATCGCAGGCTTTAAGAGGACCTGTCAACTCGCACAATTTACAGAGCTGTGCCCAAAGCTCAAACGGTTACACAGTTACAGGTTACAAACAAGTTCAAAACACAATCATGCATAGTCATCACAAAGCTATGGTGTGCATGTCTGCTAAGTCAGAACTAGCGAAGATAACAGCCTAAAAAGAGGATTCATTAGTTACAAAGCCAGTGTTTAAAAGTGAGGGAAACAATCTTTGAGTACAAGGGAACAAATCTCAATGTTATATTGATTCTTAGTCTGTGTGAACCAATGAACAATAGTGCACTTTGTTGATTTATTGCACTGTGCATTTAAAAAATATATATATATTGTCTCGTTCAGTAACAGCACAGTTGAAATTTGCTATTTTTCTAATAAGAAAATATTTTGAAAGCCTTAGGGACTTTTTTTATATACTGAAAGTGGTTCTAAAAAAAGGAACACACATCTGGCCTTTTTTGTAAAACAGGATTTGCATGTTTGTGCGCATAGCTTCTCAGGTTGTATTGTCTCAGGTGAATTTATAGATATTTCATAGTTATATGAATACATATGTACTATAAACACAATTCTAGCCACTATATCACAATTCTATTCACTATTATGTCCTGCTGATTCTAAAGGGAAGATGCGTGTATTTATTTTGAATTGCTTTATTATGCATTGTTATATTTACCTATTATGATGTCTAAAAGCATTGGATTTGGTGTCTACTGAATTGTTACATGTTAGGACATGTTAACCTGCCAATGTGTCCCATGTGACTACCATAAGGATCTTTTGGAGCACAATTTGAAACCAGCCTTATTTGTGGTCCATCACATAGTTTGTGTCATTTTAAGATTCTGCTCTGAGAATGGGCTCCTTTCTCCCCTGATACAAGTCCTGGCTGGTCGATTGAAGTAGCTATCACTGGAAAGATTTTCTGCATAATGTGAATGATGTAGCCTACTGTTGTTTGCAACTTTGAGTTTCCTTGGTTTTGCTATTAAGTTCTGACTGGTCCTGCCTTAAATAACAAAAGAAGATCTCTATAGAAACGGTCAGTGTTTTGCATTTAGAGTTTGCCTGTTTTTATGTTTGTTCAATTAAACAGATTCCAGTTTATGTGCCTGATGCTTACTTGTGTTTTAAAACTGAAAGGGGAAAGAAGGTTCTCCAGAGCCCTCTTGAATGTCACTGTGGTCTCTAGTTGCATTTCTTAAAGTAGGAAAAGAAAGTTTGCCTTCCCAGGTGTTTTGTTTCCTTCTAATGTCTTATCCAAATAGCACAAATTAATATTTAATAAGGCCAATATCTGACTTTGAGCTGGACTCTGATGCACTGTCTGCGGCGGTGGTATTTGTTTCATAGATTCGCCTAAACGGCTCTTGTGCTGCCTTTGGTCCTATCCTTCACTCCCATCTCGATTTGTCAGATGCAGATAAGTATTACTACTCTGAACACAGATGGTGTACAGCCACCAAATGAAAAGGGATAGGTGTGTATCTATCTTGATTCTTTGCATTAAATAAGTGCATCTAAGCAGTCTGTTGTAGCAGATTTTCCCATGTACATTTTTAAAGAAAATTCATATTAACTCACCTATTGATGTGTAGTCTATGAACCCTTTGCTGTTCTACCTTGTCACCTTACAACAAACCTATTCTTCACATCACATTACGGTTTAGTTTTCTCACAATAAGCAGTTTAGTGACAAAAAAGAAATTTACGATGAAAGTAAACTGTTTTAATTTTATTTCATCAGTGTATCTTGACCATAGCAAATCACCACATCATGTCTTTGTCTAAGTTTCATATACATTCTTAAGTCTTATTCACTCTCCCCTGGAGAGTACATTGAAGTCCTCGCAAGAAAAATGCTTTTAATTGTATTGGATTGTTGGGAACAGTTTATAGCCATTTCTTTTATCCCTTATGCACTAGCCAGTATAGTGATGCATCATGCTATGTACAGTAAATTGTCACTGGAAAAATGAGGGTTTGTATCTAAGTGTTTCCAGCAAAAACAGGCTATGGCTCAGAGAAACAGCATTGCAACATATTGCAACACTATTTTACTTTCACATACATACAATGATCGTGCAGTGAACCATGTTATGGATTTTGAGTTGGGAGGGACTGTTGCAATGCTAAAGGTTGTTTTGGAAAACAGCACTCCTGTGCTGGGAATTAAACACATTATGCTTAATGTCACATCAGTTCTATAAATCAAAAGACCCAAGAAGAACCCTAGGATTCCAAATCCCAATGCAGCCAGGCATAATGAGTTATTGCAAGGTTAAAAGGTGTGGCCTGCATCAGTGGCTATTTTTGTGAGCACTATGCGCCCAAGGGTTGGGTCAAGTTCAGTATAAATAGGAGGGTGTTATCAATTTTTGACCTTCTGGTGGCAAACAGTAAAATTTCAGACTAAGCACAAACATAGAGAGAGATGCATTCTGTTTTTTGGGAGATGGATATCAGGGGATGGGGAAGCTTGACAATGATGGTATTACCTATAGGTCCTACATATGGTGGTGTTTAAAGCCACAATAAAAATAAATAAAAACAAGCAACACTGATATGAAGTTAAAATGTCAACTACTAGCAGGTAGCCAAAAGTGCCAAATCTATGTAGCCTACATGAAAAACCTGATCAGAAATGCAGACAGCAAGTCTTTGCAGCACACCATGCAAATATGTTCAAAATATCTGACGTTTTACTTGTGAAAACGTAACAATAAGGTATTACATTAGATATTTTGCTTTGTAGGCCTATTTTAAATGGCATTTAAATACTTCAGAAGAATTCAGCCTTGGTTCAGTTATAACACTTAGTGCAGCTTGGCTACAGCTTTGGCATTCACATAGCACAGGATCTTTCTTCCGACTCATGGTTGATGGAAGACATTTAGATGCAGGCCTAACGGACTTATTGTTAAACAAGGGAAGCTTGTATTACATATAATGTGCACCCAAACAAGAGAACTCTTCCGGGAAGTGAGCTTGGAGTGCAGTCTGAAGATATTAGTGGTGGTATCTACGTTACACCACTGCACTGTGGACTGCTAGACTCGGAATACTCTGTGTTAAAGGTGGGATGTTTTTGCAGAGTGTGAGAAGAGAGTAAATGGAGTAAATCGCTCCCAGGAGAAGTAATCCCTTTCTAAAGACATCTAAACCAGAAAGTAAAGTGTGCAGCCTCTCCTCATTGATCAGACATGGCAGGCATGGAAGCCAGCAGAGGTCCTATGCTGTTATTTTTAAGCATGCTGTAAGGGTACTGCCACATTTCACATAGCCTTCATTTGCAAGATCAAAATTTTTCTTTCAAGATATGTAGTTCAGCTACTGTAGCCTATTTAGTCAGGGATAGCAAGCCTACTCTTCTAAAGCTCTATGATATATCATGTGTCAGGAGAGCAATACTGAAAATTAACTAATTTGAATACCATACTTTCCAACGTTTTGTGTCTTTGTGTTAGTGTTGAATGTTTGAGGAGTGATCTGCTGTGTGATAATGAGAACTCATAGCTGGTAAACTTCTCTCCTTCTGTCTACAGGAGGTAGGTGTTCAACGTAACTATAGTTCACCACACCACCCTCGCTGTCAGTGTCATCGTCCTCATCGTCCACATCCTCATCCCCCAGATAGTGACTGTCCCCATCAGAGCCAGCATCCACGTCCATCTTCAGCCGCTTCTTGTTGCTGTTACGCACGGACGCCTCCAGGGCCTTCTGTTTGCGGTAGAAGTGGGAGAACTTATTGAAGATGATGGTGATGGGCAGGGCCACCACCAGAGTCCCGCCGAGGATGCAACCGGACGCCGCAAGCTTGCCCGCCACCGTGACGGGCACCACGTCCCCGAAGCCTACCGTGGTCATACTAACGGTCCCCCACCACCAGCACGCGGGGATGGTGTCCAGTCCGACGTCCTCCTCGTACTCCGCTGTGTACACGATGCCTGAGAACACAGACACGCCCACACCCAGGTAAAGCAGCAGGATGCCCACCTCCCTGTAGCTGTGCTGCATACAGAGACAAGGGGAGGTCAGTATAAAGTTCATGCGCTTCTGACAACCTGACGCACCCTTACCATGCACTTCCCTCTCTTCACTCCTCTCTCTCTTTCTTTTACCACTTTCTCTTCCTACCACACTTTAACTAGTTATTATAATGTCGGCAGTCCTATCCTCTAATAATAATATTGACAGAGGAGTAGTAAGATCTCCTCTGCCCTGTAGCTTGAATGTTATTCTCTTGCTGTAAGTCGCTTTGGATAAAAGTGTCTGCTAAATTAGTAAATGTAAATGTAGATATCATTCAGTAGGCTCTGGACCATGATGGGCATTTAGGGTTCAAATAAGTGCCGTCAAGGCGATATCTGTAAGATATCAGGCATTTGGCCTTTAGTCAGTGGTTTCCATTTCAAACAGGACCAACCATAATAACAAAAAGTACACATAATTGCATCCCAACTGCAACAGCCAATATCATAATTAATTAATTTATTTCTGAAAAATATCCTCAGGCCTATTGATTTTCTTTTGGAAAAAATCTGAAAACTAATTTTCCAGAATTTGGAATGCTAAACATTGTTTTGTATTGTTTTGTACAGGCTATCCGTGCAGTTAAATTTGATACCAACATTGTAATACTGTAGGTTTCTTTTTTGAATTTGCATTTCATATTTTGACTTTTCACAATAAGATGTTTCATGACAAAGCAACTACAGCAACCACCACTGCAGCTATGATCTCTTGCTGGGATGAGCAGAAGAGCATTGAGAATAGGGATGGGAGAAATGTAGTTCTCCATTTTACAGGATCAAATAACTAAACATCCAGCATGATGGAGCAGCCATGGCCTACTGGTTAGGGCTTCGGACTTGTAACCGGAGGGTTGCCGGTTTGAACCCCGACCAGTAGGAATGGTTGAAGTGCCCTTGAGCAAGGCACCTAACCCCACTGTAGCAGGCAGCTCACTGTGTTGGCATTAGTGTGTGCTTCACTGTGTGTTCACTGTGTGCTGAGTGTGTTTCACTAATTCAAGCATTGGGATAAATGCAGAGACCAAGTTTCCCTCACAGGATCAAAAGAGTATATACTTATACTATGATAATCCAGGCTTAGATTCCATTAATTATGCAGTGTGATACAAAGTTGTAGCCATTGTAGTGTAGCAGGCTAGGCATCTACACATTCTGCCTAGTCTCACCCTTAGCGTGGCCCCTAGTGACCGTAGGCCCGTGGAGTGTCTGGCCAGCTTCAGGACTCGGAATATCCTCATGAGTCGGAACACCTGCACCACTTTTCCCAAGTTTTCTAGCTCGGATTCACTGCCAACTACCAAGTCAAAGAGTAGGGTGACATAGATGGGCACCACAGAGATGATGTCGATCATGTTGAGAGGCATCATGAAAAACTTCCGCCGGTTTGGAGCTAGAAGCATGCGAGTCACCACCTCAAAGTTGAACCAGCAGACACAGAAGATCTCGAGGGCCTGCAGAGTGGGGTCCTCGATCTGCTTGCCATTCTGGTCAAAGACCTGGTACTCCGGGATGCTGTGAATGCACATGGTCGCAATGGAGGTCAGAACCACAGTGATGGACAGTAGACTGAAGAGCTTGCTGGGGATGGAGTAGCCAGGGTTCTCCAGGGTCAGCCACAAGCACCGACGGACATTGCCACACTTCATGTCCTGGAAGAGCAAGATGTCCTTGTTGAGGTCGGAGATTTCGTCCACGTCTGTGTCCACACTGCTCTCGTCGCTGTCTTCATCCCAGTTCTTGTGTCGGGTCTCAAGCTTTCGGTCATGGTATCGGTAGCTGCAGCAGCTGTCCAGGAAGAACTCGTTGATGCCCCAGTACTCAATCTCTTGGCAGAAGGAGAAAACACACAGCTCCTCCATGATGTGGAGCTTGCCCGTCTGGTAAAAATGCAGGACGTACGCAAAGAGGCTCGGGTTGCGGTCAAAGTAGAACTCCCTCAGCTGCTCGTCGTAGTCGTCGCAGACCTGCAGGATAGCCTCCTCGGACTCACAGGCTAGCAGGCGGCCCAGCCGTGTGTCGGGGAACTTGCGCAGCATGCTGGAGAACAGGCTGCTCTTGAGCCCTCCCACGTTGATGTGGACCAGCGGGTCTCCAGGGTCTGGGACCCAGCCCCGCAGGCTCTCCTTCACCATGGCGCCCTGCCCTTCAATGCAACACACAGACAGAGACATCTCATGTGATGAAATGGGATAGTATGAGGAAAGGCACCAAAAATAAATGCAGTGAAATGTCCCTCTGATCCTCAGATTAGAAATCTATACAAATGTTGGTGATGGGTTTCAGGTGACTAAATCTCCCAACAAATAGTAAGGTCAGACAACAACAACAATAATAATAATATTTTGTTCAATTCTAATTTGAAAACACCTCGATATAGATTGTTGTGGACAGACTGACCAACCCTGTGCAACTATGTATGGGATACAATATGAAGACAGTAAGAGGAATACTGTCTTCATGGTACCACATCTGGGTAAAGATAAATGTGGAAAGTGAAGCTATAGACTGGAGGCTAAAGGTTCAAATGCAGAGGGTGCCAGTGCACTTATTGAGTAATGATTTAATTTAGCTTACGTTCTCTTGCCACAGCTGTTGACAAACAACATGCACTAATGTACATTAGGTTGTTAATAGATGCTACCTAGAATAGACAGCCATTAATTTGTTATAAAATGCTGCTGGTACTGTAACGACCATATAGCCTACAATCTCCTTTGTGGCCGAACTCTGAAGAAATGAGCGAATGGTCTCTTTTTACGATATATTCTATTCTCACTCATTATTTTCAGGTTTTCACTTTTTTCGTTTCGAATAACTGAAAACCGAGGTAAAGGTTTAAATCACTTTATCTTCTGATAACCTTGAGGTAGCCTACATAAATGTTGCAAAACGCTCTTCTCTCCAGAGAGCTTGCTATATGTTATCTATAATTGAAGAGAATGAAATCTTTCAAGTCCACTGCATGTGTTTGACAAATCAAAAACACAATGTTCGATCTACAGCGTCTCTGGTAGCCTATGGTTGATGTAGGCTAGCCTACTGTAAATGCATTTGACAGTCAGCTTTATACGATCTAAGCCAAACAATATTCTACTTCATTTAACATCTAAGGTCCTTATAACCCCCAAAATCACTGCACAAAACTTTAGAACATTATGGTCTAGGCCTTACATCTTTTATATGCAACAGTTAGACTACACTATTACTGATGTATTAATTAAACTGACAAAAGCAATAAGGACTCACCGTAAAAACTTGGAACCGAATTATCCTCGTCCTCGTTTTCTCAAAGTCCACTTATTCCAACAATGCCTTAATTATGGAAGAAGTAGGAGGACCCGAATAAATTGAAAGTCTGGCATTTCGTGCATTATTGCTGGTTAAAAAAAAAACCCATCGGTTGTGTATTTAGGACTTTGTGCATCTGTATGAGCCATTGCATCTCTGCATTTAAAATCGCCGGAACAAACCGACGCACGGCAACTCATGTGCTTGCGGCTGGCACATCGTCGGGTGCGCGCTTTGGTCACTGGTGCGTACATCAGTGGCTCGAGAATAATAAGGGTTCATCGGAATTTTACGTGCGTGTCTGCGAGGGATCATGTGCAAGCCGTGTCCATACGAAAAATGATACTTCTGCATCAAAACAATATTAAACACAGTTGCAAAGAAAAAAAATTCAACATACACTGCTGCAGCCTAAACAACGAATCATTGGCTAGCCATTTATTTTAGTTTGTTAGTTAATATCGGGTGACTATTTCATCAGGAAGATAGTTTGATTGGTTCCAATAAACATGAAAGCTTCAAAACATGAAAGCTTCACATTTTTTTGATACTTCCATGTAAAGTGATATAGGCTACATGCAAATAAATGGTTGTGTATGAAAGGCAAATTTGCCTAAATGATAAATCCTACAGATGTGATATAGCTTATACGCCTTTATTTGTCTTTAATGTGAATTTATTAGTCTGAAGAACCATATAAATAATTCTGTTATAAAACTATAAATGACAAATAGGCTGCAAGATATTCTGTTTCTATTAATGGCATTTTAATGCCCTTTGTAATGGTGTTTGGGCAGTCCTGAGGACATAAGAGGATACTTAAAACTATGTCCAGGTCCTTTCCCTTTTTCCTTTTGTAAATAATGCCTCCTGGTGTCCAAAGAAAGCAAACACTTCCATTTAGTATGCCTCTCTACTGTGGTCTCTCTGGGAACATGACAAACAAGTCCCCCTCACCTTTGTATTGAAATCTATACACGAGCATACCTCTGACAAGTGGAAAGATGAGGCTGCCAGAACAGTGCCAGAGAGGAACATCTCAGTAATGCTGACCAGTGGCGATGTTGTTCAATGAGATTTGCTAACACTTTATAAGCTGATGATCCACATGGAAACTTTTTGAGCAATGTTGCTGAGCAATGTTCCTGTAGGCCTATTGGTTTTTGGATACATTCTCATTGATATTAGGCAGTTTTTACTGTACTTTAATCATCAGAAGGCAAATAAGAACAAATCATCCAATAAGAACACACAGAATTGGTTATGTTGTTGCTCAGCGACATTGCTCAAAATGTTGTTCCAAAATGTATGTCCACATTAAAAAAGGCTTTTTGATCACATTACACTCTTAAAACGAATGTGTTGAAAGTTGTTTTTAACACATCTCTGTGTCCAGATAGGGACAACACAATTTGTGTTGTTTCCTTTTTTTATTTGTTACACATATATGTTGAAAATAACACAACTTGCATTGAAAACAACACAACTTGTTTTCTAACACATCTTTGTGTCCAGATAGGGACAACACATTTGTTTTAAGAGTATTCAGTTGATATGGCATTGAGCAACCACCCACTTAGAAAACAAATCTCAGTTACTATAGTTACCTTGTCAAGTATAACCTTGTATTTGAGAGAGACATGTCTCTAGCCATCCAATCATATACATGTGTTGTTATACAGTATACTTCGAACAAGGCACACAAAAGAAAAATATTTTTTTTTAAATCCCAAATCTAGGGCCTAATATAGGGCATCAACAGGATTCAACAGGTATGTTGCACTAGGTCTACATCCATCATTAATAATAATGACATAAAATACCCATTTGGACTGACACTGAACTGCAGATTAAATAATTTTCCAAATCCTACAATAATGCAAGATGTTGGCTGCATTGCCAACATATTTGCATTGAATCAAGAAGTCAACCATTTTAACAACCTTCATTAGCAGGCTATCACAGACTATTCTTTTGAGAACTGGGAAAAAGATGCATACCACAATAGCTTTATAAATAGTTTAGTGGTATGGCTAGGAAATCAGAGGTGGAAGAACTCTGGCCTGAAAAAGTAAGTAAGCATTTGTTCAAACCATTCACTAAATTAGCTTAATATAGCCTAATTAGCACCACTCTTCAGAGCAGCTAGTGAGATAACCCTGTCTTATACACACAGGTAGTGTCAATACATTGTTTTTTCCTCCTCTGAGGGAAATAAATACGAATATGAATTTGACCTTCTTTCTCTAATTTGTCTCGTGATGGACCACAAGAGGGCAGTGTTGATGAGTGAAAGAACTCAAGCCTCTAGTGCTTGAGGTGTGTGAACTAGTGATAGCTGATGTCATCACACGCTTCATGCGTGCATTTTGTCTGACCAGAGACAAAGAGACAGAGACTCAGCAGAGGAGATATAAAAGATTATATCCCATAATAATATATAGATTATAGAAGATTGTGTCCTGTGACTGAAATTATTAAAACAAAATTGGCAGGTTCGCCACTGGCGCCCTGTGCTTGTCACACATGAGAGCAAGTTCACCCTGAGCACATGTGACAGATGTGTAAGGGTCTAAAGATGTCGTGGAAAACGTGATGCTGCCTGCAACATCATTCAGCATGACTGGTTTGGTGGTGGCTCAGTGACGATCTGGGGAGGCATATACTTGGAAGGACGCACAGACCTCTACAGGCAAGATAACGGCACCCTCACTGCTCTTAGGTATCAGGATAAAAAACTTCAGACCCATTGTCTGACCCTATATTGGTGTAGTGGGCCCAGCCACAGTCATGCCAGCATGCATACACTCCCATGCTACCCTGATTTGCATTTGTATAGCTCACAGCATTTTAATTTACATGTTAAAGCCTCCCCTAGAATTAGGAGGGGTCATGGGGGGACGACTGCCAAGCAAGGCCCACGTCAATTTCTGACAATCGGCGTTTCCTGCAAACTGCCGTGAGCAGCCATTAACCTGAACTTCCACGACAATCTACAGTGCCACATACTGACGAAAAATTCATGCAGTGCCCTGGGTTCCTCCTGGTGCACAACAACGGCTGGACACATGTAACGAGAGTGTGCAGGCAGTTCCTGGAGGATGAATGCATTGATACCATTGACTGTCCTCCCACACTTCCCTGACTTAAATCCAATTGAACACCTCTGGGACATTATGTTTTGGTCCATCCAAGACCACCAGGTTGCACCACCAACTGTCAAGGAGCTCAGTGATGGCCATGTCCACATCTGGGAGCAGATCCCCCAGGACACCATCCACCGTCTCATTAGGAGCATGCCCCGACATCATTAAGCATGTCGGGGCCATACGAACTACTGAGTACCATTATGAGTTGCTGCAATGAAATTTAGGCTAAATGGACCAACTTGCTGCATCATTTTTTTTTTTTTTACTTAGATTTTCGGGTGTCTTTGAATTCAGTCCTATGTAGATTGATCATTTTCATTCCCGAAAAACTAAGTGGCATCTTTTTGTTCCTAACACATTACCCAGTCCATATCAGAAAAGATATCCAGTATGATGTTTTTTCCTATTGCAATCTGATGTGTTTTCAAAGTGTTCCTTTAATTTTTTTGAGCAGTGTAAAGTAAGAGTTAAGGTTTGCTCAGAAAGAGAAGAAGGTAGAAAAATAATTTTTTGATGATTAGGTAGTTACTTCCATTAACAAAAATATAGAATATTCTCTTACACATTGTGGTCATATTGGATTCTTAAAGATTATACTTGATGCCTTTGATCTTTTTGAGGTCGTCATGTGATAAAATTACTTATTATATGGCTCTTCACAATGCTAGTAGAACGCTCCATTGACTTGAATGGGATTTCCCAACGTTCTACAGTAAAATAAATTCATGTAATTACCGCTGCAAACATATAATTACCGCTGTCAATGGCAACGGGTTTTGTGCTGCTGATCATATCACTCCGCAAGTATTCCGGTCACTTCTCATTGGAACTTCATTCAAAAGTGAAAGCAGACGGTTGATCAGCTGTGTTCTAAAGAATGTTTGATTCAAGTTCAGCGTGTGTTGCGAACTATTTGTTTCTCAGCAAAAGCCATGACGAAACGATAACAAATAAGTGTAAAGAGACATATCGTGGAGTTTATTTTTTCGTTTTGGCAAGTAGCCGTGTAATAAGCGGGATAATGTATAGAACGCCGGTCATTATGGGAAAATAAGTCCCTTTAGGGCGGAACAAGACCCCTCCGCGTCGGGGTCCGGTTCGCCCTGTCGGGACTTATTTTCCCAATAATGACCGGCGTTCTATACATTATCCCTTACTTGTCAAACTTTGAAATTGTTTTTGAATTATATTTCTATCATGAATAACAATAGAGATGGTCAATATTTTCACATTTGGTATCCGCCATATTAGATTTCAAAATGGCCAACATCAGGTATATTTGGAAATCATGTCAATAGCTTCCTTGACCCTGAAAATAAAGTGTTAGAACTTAAAATACTTTTTTTCATCTTGTTTATTTTTTAAGTTCAATCAACAATTCTATTAAGAATCGCGGACATATTTGAACTCAAGATGGCGGCCACTAGGGGGCACAATGTGTTGGGGTCCATTTTCATTTTTGATCACTGGGGTAGTAGTATAACTGTGTCAAGTTTCATGCTTTCTGCAAAAACTGCACGATTCTGGTGCTCGGCCGCTGTACTTTATGTATACTGAAGTATTATTTGTGCAGCAAAAACAGTGGCATCAACCGTTAAGCTGATTCATAATTCTGCTTGGTAACATTCTGTACTCTTCTATGATCAGTGACTGTAATAATAATAATAATAATAATAATAATAATAATTATTATAATGACAACATTTAAGTATAATAATCATATTAATATTGTATGATCATAATCAACTTGCATCACTATTATATCAATAGCGAACATATGTAACTAGTAAAACTACTAAACGATAGGGTCACTGTACCAACAACATGAGAAAGACCACAAAGAAAAAATATATGACAAAAATACATACAGCTTCTTTATGTTCCAATCCCATCAATATGGGAAATGTATAATGTTATAATGAATCCATATCAGAGACATGCTGTTTCCCCACACACATTCATAATAAAGCCTCTTTAGTCACACTTTAGACTTTGAAATATATCCCAGCAACATCCCAAATGCAATATATAAGCACAAAAATAACATTTTCAAGTTTAGGCCTCATATTTGATACTTAGTATCTGCTATCTGCACTGTTTTTTAAAGTTTCAACTGGAAACCCTCTAGGAACAGACTGAACAAAATATACATTGTTTCATTGTTCAATTCAATCTAAATTTAATTATTAAATGAACATACCTTCTTGCTAAAATGTTTGAGGTTCCTCCTCTTCTGTTTGCCCTTGCATATTATAATTTTGCAGGAGAAGTACTGCGACATGTGTTTGGCAAATTTCTGATCTCTAATACTATAAATCAGAGGACTGAGCAGCCTTGGGATAATGTTTGTGATCAGGTAGCCCAGGAAGGTTATTTTTGAGCGATAGATGGGGAAATATGTGATCAAAACAAGATCAAGAAAAGGAGTGACGTAGGACAACATACACAGAAGCAACTGGATGCCGTGTAATGAAATGGTATTAAGTGCCTTTTTGGCTGAGGCAGCATCTCCTTTAGCTGCTTTGGCCGTTAGAAATATCCTAACGTACGTATAGATCAGTGTCAGCCACACAAAGGACATATACAGGCCTTGGACCACCTTCACTTTCTCTTCATGGTATTGGGTGTTGTATAGACTGAGAGGAAAACAAAAGATTACTGTTGAAAAAAAGCTTATAGGCTGTGTGGCAAGGACAATGATAACATCAGCTAGCGCAGGTATGAAGCCAACTCCCCACGTCAGTACGATGATAAAATAGGTCCTGCGTACTGTGCACATCTGAGCATGATGAAGGGGTTTGCAGATGGCAATATAGCGCTCAATAGCCATACCAGCCAGGATAATTGGTGTGTTCATGTGTGTGGTTGAACCAATTATAAGCACACTACAACACGTGGAAGCTTTAAAAAATGGGTAGGCATAACTTAAAACATACAGCGTCACAGAAAGAAAAATCAGAATCATATCATTCACCACAAGATTCATGTACAGAATGTATCTTGAGTCACTGTGAAACACAGAGTTCTTGAAGAAAGTCAGAACTATGATTCCATTGGTGCAGTTGATGGCAATACCCAGCACAACAATTATAACATTTTTCACCAAAGCCTCCTGAAAAGCATCTCTGTTGGTGAGATTCATCACCTGTGTCTCTCCAGTGGTCCTGCAAATGAACAACATAATTTCATAAATAAGATTTAAAAAAACAGGATATCATATGAACAAAATGTGTAAATACAGTACATATTATCTGAAGACTTATGAAATAGGTTTACCTGGTAGTGCCTATCGTACATCAGAGCAAAGCTTCTGTCGGATAGATTAATATAGATCCCGTGTTTCAGTGAGTGCCTTGTGATTGGCTGCAGACAGTTAATGTGGACTGGGCATGACTATTATCTGCACAGTGTCCTGGGAAAATCTAGATATTGAGAATATGACATAATAAGTGTGTTTAATTCTTAGAGCATCTTTTGTATAGTCTTTCAGGTAATGCAAATAAAGTTGTAAAAATAACATCCTTGCTTAATTATCAAGGTTGTCCTAAAAGATCGTCAACAACGTTGAAGATATGATTTTAGCTGAAATAACATAACAAAAGGTCTTCTGGAAAGTAGTCTTGTCCAGAGCAACATGAAATTGTGCAATTGCACTAACTCGTCAGATTTGTTATACCTTTGTGGTCGGAATTTGGTTTAATAGATTTATATAAGTACAATTTAAAGCAATATATCATTTCATAAAGTGTAATTCCGGAGTAATTTGAACCCAGGTCTTTTTCACGAACACCCCCTCGAGAGCTAGATTACATTGATCGAAGGAGTACCGTGTTTGAACGGCTTTAGCGCTTACAGCCCAAGTGGCAAACAGTGCAAGTACTAAGGGCCAATCGCTAAACATATAGGGCCAATCGCTAAACGTATCCAAACCGCCATTTTTTAATAACTCTCAGTATAGCACCATACTTCTGCAGTAGTATGAATAGAGTCCCTACACATAAAACAAAGCATCAAGAACTTAATAAGTGTATCGGGAGTTTATGTAAAAATCCATCTCCATGTTGTGGGATAGTCTGTACAAGTTGATTATCGAATGCAATGCAAAAGGAAGAGACCAGGCTTAATGATTTTTAGAGTGTGTAAGATAGCAATTTTTGGATCATGCGCCACACCTTATGTTGCTTATTGCCACACCCCTGGGTGCAAGGTGTAATAAAAGTGGAGTGCATGGCAAAAAATCTCTCACTTAATTGAGTGTATAAGAATAAGCCTTGCATCGCGCTTTGCGCCACCTTGCGCTGGGTGCACGATAGGACCCTCTGAGTGATAACTCAGTGGTTTTCAAAGTGGGGGTCGTGAGGGGGTGCCAGGGGGGCCTCAGCAAGTTGGAAGGAAAAATAAAAGCAACATTTAAAAAATTAAAAATATACCTATTACTATGAGGGTTGTTATATAATGCCATTATAATAATTTGTCACATATCTGAACATCTGAACATTTTCCATGATAATGACTGGGAATAATAGTAGAGTGATAGCTCTCATATAGCAGAAAGCCCCAAATGCAATTTTTACACACTGTATGCTCCATCGCGAAGTGCTTGTGGCTAAAATAATTATTAGGAATAGCTTAATGTATTTTTACATTTGCCGTAGTATTGTCGATGGGTTTAATAACACATCAAGGGTGTCCTTGGTCAGAACCTAGTGGTATTTGGGGGGCCTTGTCATGGAAAAGTTTGGGAACCCCTGTGATAACTATTTGGGTTATACTCCACAAAGGGGACTATTGAGCCCTGTGGTTGGACATTTTGGTCCTGAAAGGAAACATACTGTATGTGTGATGCGCACAGTATGGGACTACTTCAAGAATCTCCATAGAGTGTTAGACATTTTTGAATCTGGGAAAGTCTTTCAGCTAAAATTTTAATCGATTCTGAAACATGGGTTATGTGTATGTGTGTCACGTCATGTGATCTTGTATTGCTTTGTGATTGGGAATGACAGATGTCACTCTCATTGGTTTAATGGATGTTACACCCAAAACTCACCCATAATTAATTAAGAAACATCAAGAACAACCCTTTTGAACTGGCGCGGAGATTTTTCCAGCTGTTAAATAGTGATAGTGAAGACACTTCCTGTATGTTCATTACATCACGCTTCAGAGTATGCATTTAGATCGCTATGCAAAAGGGCCCATAATTCATTCCAAGTGCTGTGCAACATGAATAGGATACATACAAGACACCACTTTTTGCAATTATTTCAGTAATTATGAAGAAACAGTATACTTACTTACCTGGCAGGGGTGATACAATGATCAAGAAGGTTCTTTGCACAGGGTGAGGCTCGGCCATTGCACATCCGGTCGTGCTGACCCCTGCGAATTCCTCAAATGTGGGAATCTCAACTGCACAATTTCTGGTAGTGGGGGACTGCGTTTGTGCTCTCCCCTGGTATTTGTGGGGAGCCGTGGCCTAATGGTTAGCGCTTCGGACTTGTAACTGGAGGGTTGCCGGTTCGAACCCCGACCAGTAGGCACGGCTGTAGTGCCCTTGAGCAAGGCACCTAACCCCTCACTGCTCCCCGAGTGCCGCTGTTGTTGCAGGCAGCTCAATGCGCCGGGATTAGTGTGTGCTTCACCTCACTGTGTGTTCACTGTGTGCTGAGTGTGTTTCACTAATTCACGGATTGGGAAAAATGCAGAGACCAAATTTCCCTCACAGGATCAAAAGAGTATATATACTTACTTACACATTTATACTCCCCAAACACATTAAGGTCAAGGTGAACTTTATTATCCCACAAGGGGAAATTCATGTGGTCAAAGTTAAAAACTTACACTATAAGAAGCGATGTGTTAAAATGACACATTGCTGTGTGTGCTCAGGGACAACACATAAACATAACATAGAGGGAAAAGACAGAAAAATGATAATACAGAATCTGACATTGATATTAGGTTAAAAATAGCTAAGATTGTTAAAAAGGAATTAAGACCTGCCATACCATTACAGTGGCAGTGTTGAGGTAAGATTAAAGTGCCTAAGATATTTTTGATCACTATACAGTCTGACTGCTCTGAGCACAAATGATTTATTGCACCATGTTGTCCTGCCTGTGCTCAAGACAAATCAAAGCCTACTGAATTACACTTACCTCCTTAGTCAAGAAATAAAACGTTTCACTGCTTCTATTACAGCCAGCTCAGAACCGCAACATAAAGAGGGAGGCGTGAACAGAACAGCACGGTTAACCAAAATATATAATTAAAAGTAATGAGAAATTATTCAGAACTGCAGTCAAGAAAGAGATGGCTTAGTGAGAAAAGAATGTATGTAAGTGTGTGGATGTAATGCAAGTGTATGGTGTTGAGAAAGATGAGTAGGATGAGGAAGGTAAGTATAGATCAGTGTTAGCCATACAAATGACATATAAAGGGCTTGGACCACCTTTGCTTTTTCTGCATGGTATCGGGTGTTGTATACTGACATATAAAGGGCTTGGACCACCTTTGCTTTTTCTGCATGGTATCGGGTGTTGTATACTGGCCGAATGGCAAGGACAATGATAATTTGCCTTATTCACCCAGCGGCCAGAACGAGGCTACAGGATACACTTTCCATCACACTTCAGTCCAGCAGATGGTGGCAATGCACTCTGTTTGCAAACTGCCAAAAGAAAAAGCTTACAGAAAAAGAAGAAGGGTTCACTGCCCTACTGCTGCTACATAGATATATACACTAGATGTCGCCTTCTGCTTCTCAGCATGCGTCAACACCGCCGCCATCTTTGTACAGGGATCTGAATCGCTAAACTAGTTCTCCTGTATTGTCAGCGTTACCTATTTAGCGACGTTTGGCCATCCCCAGCGATAGAAAACCTTTTTAGCGATTAGCGACAAATTTGGGAACTTCTCACAATGATGGCAGATCGGCTTCTTTGTTGTTGAAACGTAAGAAAATCATCTTTCTCATGGCTTTGTCATTTATGAATTCAGCTATCTCGTTTGCCCATGGCACTGACCCATGATTATAAAAGTAACGACTGGCGTAGCCTATGTAGTAGCAGAGGTAAATGTTCTACAGATCTACAGCAACTTCTGGTGAGATTACAACTTACATGAGTAAACGAGACGAGGGGTATGTGGCCTCAACCAGAGCCTGTCTACGAAGAGCCTGTTTACTTTCATTGTATCGAACCTGGTTGCAGTTTACTCATTGTTCCTCTAGGGGCCGCCGCTAGCTAGTGCAGAATGAATGGGAGTCTATGGGGCTAGACGGGTAAAATGTATCTTTATTATCGTCTTAAGCTTAGTTTTCTGTAGACTCAACCATAAATACATGCCTGTCAGTTGGAACAACCCAAAAAATTAGATAATTGCTTGAGATTTTGACGATTTATGGTGATTTTATTTTCGCTAGATCTTTGCCCAGATTGACGCTAATGCATTATAGAGGAGTGGATCACTGAAGCAAGATGGCGTCTCGATTGACGCATTCGTTCCAATGAACAGCAGTAGTCAAGGCGACATCTAGTGTATATATCTATGCTGCTGCTAGAGTAACCTTCTTCTTCTTCTTCAGTGATTTTTATTTGGGCAGTTTGCAAACGGAGTGCATTACCACCATCTGCTGGACTTAAGTGTGCTGGCAAGTATACCCTGTAGCCTCGTTCTGACAGCCGGGTGAATAAGGCGAATATCGGCTAGCGCAGGTATGAAGCCCCACGTCAGGATGATGAGAAAATAGGTCCTGCGCACTGTGCACATCTGAGCATGTTAAAGTGGTTTGCAGATGGCAATATAACGCTCAGCCATACCAGCCAGGATAATTGGTGTGTTCGTGTTCAATCTCTGCATAATAATGATAATAATAGTCATGTTAATAATTACAGTGTATAAATAATGATAAATAAAATATATAAATGATATTCAACATTCCATGAAAAGTTCTGAGGCCTTTCAGCAGGGCCTTCAGCACAAAGAAACAATTCCACATTACACTGCATGTGTGTACTTCACATATATTTTCATACAGTTGCAAGGCTGAGAAAACATATAGGTGTCTCTTAATTAAACTGTTCAATTTACCAGTCTCCATCATATATATTGGAAATAATCAAACTATGATGCATGCCAGATAAATGCTTGCACTAGCCTCGCTGGTGTTGTTTTCATTAATCAAACAGTATAACATGTCCCAACATTATCCCAAACAGCTACATAAATGAAAATATAGCCTTGTTGAAGTTTAGGATAATTAACAATCATAGATTAATCATAATAAGTAGCCTATGCGTTTTGTTTTAGATATCCCTATACACATTTTTGTTCATGGCATAATTCAAACAGCACAGGAATCTATGTCACAGGCCACAAGTGCCTAACTACCATTCTTAACTATGGGATGCATTAAGGAGGGAAACCTTTGTACTTCCCACAGATGTGAGAGATAACACATCAAGAGGTAAAAGTTGCATTTTGTTTCTGGGCTGATTTAAAGACTATTATCCCAAAAATTTTTTATACGTTTTGTACTGCTTTGTACCATTCTCAAATTCATTTTGATGGCACATAGCCACATAACATCTGTCATTACAGCTTTGTAGTCATAGACATGTGCTTGCAAGGGCAAGACTATTAGCATATTAGTTTGTGTTCTCAACATTCTACGCACATCTGATTGAAATCAGTGGAATTAAAACGTTCTTGATTAGCTAGCGTTTAGCAGGCCAAGAGTGACTTAGGGAAACAACCTCTGCCTCTAATGCTTCCGGACTCAGATCTGTTACTTAGAAGACAATTGACCGATCCCAAGCCCCTCCTCCCATTGTCAGTCCCATAGTTACTGTTGCTAAGTCGGACAAGTTTGCAGGAAAGTGTGCGAGAACGTGTGTTCAACATGGGGACGCAGCACCCCCATTTAGCCGAGTGCAACAGTGTATGCTGGATTTCTGGGTGTCAAGTAATATTGATATATTCAAAAAACAGAGGTCAGAAAGGCCTTTAGTATGCAGAAGGACACATTCACAATGTCCGCTGTCATCAACGAGGTGGAACACCATAAATTGAGGACAAACAAATCCGGTGTCGTGGATCTTAACGGGATGTATGTTAACTGGATAAACAATTAGCACGTTATCCCGAGCAGGTAGTTTACCTTATTTGCTGCAGATGTGACTCTGATTCAATAAACAGGAAAGTAGCAGCCTATCCAAAGTTATGCAAAGTTAGGCCTATGTGTGTTAACGTTTCACACGGTCAGGATATCGGATGTCACTTCTACAAGTATCCCAGGCTTATCTTTGAACCTTTTTGAGCTCTTTAGTTATTTAGTTACTTAGGCTACTCGCAAAAGAAGCATTATAGCGTTCGCATAACCGGCGTATTGTCATACAGAATGGACACTAGAAAATTCCAAATTGACCGAGGTTGACCGAGGTCCTCCGAAGTCCTCATTGTGACATAGTAAAAGGGGGCAGGGCTTGGGATCGGTCAATTCCGGCACTTGCAGCAACTGAACTGGATGACTGTAATTATGTTTACTTCAAGGCAGCACTGCCACTGTCGACTTCAAGGCATCTAACCCTAACCATAACCCTATCCCTAGTGCCTTCCAGGCAGTGCTGCCTTGATGTTGATGTTGTGGGCCCAAAAGACCATAGATTGAGTCCATTTCAATCTATGAGGAACCAACTCTCATCTTACTAGAATGCTTCAGCTTCCTCTTCTTCTGTTTGCCTTTATAACTGATAACCTTGCAGGAGTAGTACTGCGACATGTGTTTGGCAAATTTCTGATCTCTAATACTATAAATCAGAGGACTGAGCAGCCTTGGGATAATGCTTGTGATCAGGTAGCCCAGGAAGGTTATTTTTGAGCGATAGATGGGGAAATATGTGATCAAAACGAGATCAAGAAAAGGAGTGAGATAAGACAGCATACAGAGAAGCAGCTGGGCCCCATGTAATAAAATGGTGTTCTGTGCCTTTTTGGCTGAGGCAGTGTCACCTTTCGCTGCTCTGGCTGTAAGGAAAACTCTAAGGTAAGTATAGATCAGTGTCAGCCACACAAATGACATATAAAGGGCTTGGACCACCTTCGCTTTCTCTTCATGGTATCGGGTGTTGTATAAGCTGAGGTAGAAGCAAAAGATTACCGTTGAGAAAAAGCCTACTGGCCGAATGGCAAGGACAATAATAATATCGGCTAGCGCAGGTATGAAGCCAACTCCCCACGTCAGTACGATGAGAAAATAGGTCCTGCGTACTGTGCACATCTGAGCATGATGAAGGGGTTTGCAGATGGCAATATAGCGCTCAATAGCCATACCAGCCAGGATAATTGGTGTGTTTGTGTGTGTGGTCGAACCAATTACAACCAAAATACAACACATAGAAGTATTAAAAATAGGATAGGCATAACTTAAAACATACATAATCACAGAAACATAAATCATGATCATATCGTTCACCACCAGATTTATGTACAGAATGTATCTGGACTCGCTGTGAAAAACAGAGTTCTTCCAGAAAGTCATAACAATGATCCCATTGATGCAGTTGATGACAATACCCAGGATAACAATGAGGAGATTTTTCACCAAAGCTTCCTGAAAGGCGTCTCTGTTTGTGAGATTCATCACCAGGTGATTCAGTGGTACTACAAAAGAAACAGCAACATTTTTTACAAACACATACAAAAGATGCATAAATGTATTTCTGATGACTGATGGAATTACTGATTATGAATTATGAAAGAAATATTGAAATGGATAAATAAGCTTACCTTGTCAAACCTAACAAAAATCTGATCAAGATTCATAAAGAGCAATGTGTGAATGTGCACCTTGTGGCTGGCAGACAACAGAGCTAATATGAGGGTTCACATGACATTATTATTCTCAGAGTAGTGTCATGGGAAAATAAGACTATTGAGGATAGTCATGTGTTTTCGTGTACATTATATATATATATACACACATACATATTTTTACTGTCTTTGTCCTAGAGTGCCAGCAATCTAGACCATTGTTGATGATTTTTGTACAGCTACAGCATATTCTGTATTATAGCTATGAACACATACAATGGCTCGTTTGAAAGGTGAGACTTTTAAGCTCTCAGTGGGTGCAAACCGTGTATTTCTACACGCCTCTGTTCCTGAGAAATCCCAAGCTAAACAGTGGCTAGTTTTCATCAAAATCGCTGTTTTTTTTTCTAGAAATGGAGATATAACGTCTTTCATGAAATATGAAGTGTTGCCTGTAAAGTTTCCGGAAAGCGACCTGACGAGACCTGGCGAGACTGCCACCTAGTGATAGACCCACGAAAATGGCCTGGTTTTGACCTGACGTGCATGCGTCACTGATTCGACCCAAAGCGGCAACCGAGTTATGATAAAATGTCCAGATAAAATGTCCAGATTGTGCGTTTTCATGAGTTTTCAATCGTCATATATTTAATTTCCATTCATCACAGAGTTCCCAAAATCACATATAAGGTGTGTTAGAGTGTCTAGTTTCGTAATAAAAAAAAAAAGCTAAAAACGTAATATTACGTTTTTGGCACTCAACGCATGGGAAGGAAAAACTTAATATTATCTTGACTGAAATCAGTGACATTAAGAAGCTTATGATTGATTAAATGCACAATGCTGTTCTGTGGCTGGTGATCGGGAGTCGAGCGTGCTGACAATCGAGCTAAAAGCCCAGGCTGCTAGCTTTCATGCCAGCATTGCTCTTGAGGTGTTGGGGAGCGAGGTTTACTAACATTCCACACGCACAGCTATGCTAGCTGGCATCCGTTACACTTGCAAACCTGTATCTGTTTGCCTTGAGTTTTTTGGCGAACCTTTGCAAACACTCTGAGGAGGTAGTTCTCTGCAAGCATACAGTGGATCTGGACATGAGCTGGACTAAGTGTTACTATTACATTGGGCTGTTTACACCAAATCGTTCAAACTTAACTGTTCAGAGAAAACATGTTTGCCAGGAACGTTCGGCACTGTTGACCAAATTTGAATGCACTTCAGATGTTTGCATCGACTTCAAAGAGAGCTTTATTAGCTACCTGCTTTTTTAACTTCTGTCCAGCAGGGAGAGCAGTGGATTCAGTTGCTGTGTCCAGTCAGAGCCCTAGATGTGTACTCTACACATGTGTGTTTAGGAGCCCAGGCCTGTCAAAGCAAGGACTGTCACATTGGATTGGCATTAACAGCAGGTGCTAACCATCCATATACGTGAATGCGGTAAGAAAAAGGTTTTCGTGTGGACGTGGCCTTTTAGGAATGATCTGAATGAATGGTCTCAGTAGCATACAGACATCACACACACACATTCACTAACAGCAGTGTGTTGCCCCCTGCAGGTAACCCCCAGAACCTAGTCAACGTCAGCCGTTTCTCAGACGTAACCCCAGGCCTAGGCAGTTAAGACCCACGATACCCCCCTTGAGGTTATTGTAGATAGCAGGGACCTACTGTCGAGCGAAGTCGCACGTCTTCCCTCTGCGGCGCAGATAACCTTTTTGCTCCTAATTTTGAATATCCCCCTTGGAAGTTGATCAGGCTTCCGTGGTGGATTTATTGAGATGTTTATGAAATAAGGAGCGACTACGCCTAGGTCTCGAACAGTTGGCTAACGTGCGAAGAAGTTTGACCCTAGAATTTATCTAGAGACACAGGTTATAGGCTACTTCTTGCTTAGGTTTTTAAAGAGTGGAGACCTTCTTACCGTCCTTCAGTATAAAGTCACGCTGACCTAAGTCTTAGAAAAGACAGATGAATAACCACAGAAGAGACAAGTTATCTTACCCTCCTGCTGGAATTCGTAGAAAGACCAAGAAAAGACAAAAATACTGCTTGAAGAATTAGATGCCAAGGTTAAATAAGTTCTTTACTTTTCAGCACTTTGGTGATGATAACAAAATGCGGCGTAATATCCACTTGCAGGTTACAATGTTGTAGAAAATATAAAAAGAGTAAATCCACAAAATAGGAAAATAGTAAATCCACAAATGGAGAAGAGATTACAATAAAAATAGTAAATCCACAAATGGAGAAGAGATTACAATAAAAATAGTAAATCCACAAATGGAGAAAAAGAGAATATACGGAAAAAAGTAAGTCCTCAAAAAAGGGGAAAAGTCAGCTGATTGTCTTCTGCTGTCACTCTCTGTCGGAGTAGCAGGTCTGATATCTGCAACAGGTTCCACGGAGTTTCGGTCCGCGACTCAGCCTGGCACGACGTCCAACACTTTGCTTCTCAACGAATTTCGGAGGACGAATTCTGACAACTGCACGCGACATCATAAAGCAAAAACCCAGCGAGTTGAAGGAAGGAAAAAAAGAAGAAGCAGCCCCGTTCGTTTAGTTCGACCCCTATTTATACTAGGTAGACTTGACCTCCCCCACACATTCCTGAGACAAATCAATCCTATTTTCCCACGACAGTTTAGAACCTTCTAGAAGTTCCCACGAGGGCTGGGAATATTCTCACGTTAGCTGGGAATATTCTCAGGGTAGCTGGGAATATAGCTGGGAATATTCTCACAATAGCTAATACATTCTAGAAGTCACTGATCTTAACCAACAATTTAAGATGACACGCATTCACATCCTTCTCCGGGTTACATTTCGGAGATGATACATTACATTCAGGTTTACAGATAGTTTCCACAGGTTACACAAACAGTTTACATTCAATGGCAATTATAACCATGTGACACATTACATTTAGCAACATACACTTTTACAGTCATCAAGAGAGATCGGTTACATTCTTACAGGTTACAAACACTTATGGCATTAACCTTCACACAATGCAATCTGAATACATTCATTTAAACAGTTTAAGGCACTTTACCCATTTCACAGTTTGAGACATACAATTCTTTACATGCCTAATTCCCTAGACTTTACAAGGTCAGGCTACTAAAATACTTGTAATGATACATTTCATTCATCACACTTTATTATTTATTATGAGGTCATTGTTTGCAGTTATGGTTCATTTTCCATTATTTTATTCACATTCAATAATCATCAACTATTTCTGAGGTCAGGGTGATCTGGTTTAGTAATCCTGCACATTGTTCAACATCTGCTTCAACACATTCATTCACTTCCACGCTTTGAGGTGAACTTAATTCAAGGGTAGGTTGCAAGGTCATTGGTTTAACATTACGATTCAATTCCTGGTCAGTTTCTTTCCTGATTTGCCTAATCATATTTTCTAGATCAGAGAGATTACCTTGATAGCTAGCGCTGAATCTAGCCTTTCTGCGTTTTCGCCTTGTAAGACGTATTGGTTTTGTGCTACTGCTCTGTGGTCCATACGGTCGGTGTTCTGGCAACACGTCAGCAGAAAAAAGTAATTAAAAGTATGTAATATAAAAAACACAACTAAGGACAGTAGAAGATAAAGAATATACTAAATATACTAAAATACAAATTATACTAAACAACACTTAATCTAAATCAAGTCTAAAACAGTATCCACATAGTGGGTGATTAATCAATCAAGAGGCGCTTGCAATGACTGAGGCAGGGACTGAGCCTGTGATTCTCTGTGCATAGTAAGGTAAGGTAAGGTGCTCTGTGTGAGTGAGTGTCATGGTGATGGTGCAAATGAGTAAGTTCAACAGTGCAACAGTGCAAGAATAAAGTCAATATATATCTATATATCTATATATATATAACTATATTAAGAAAAGGTATAAGTGTGGCCACAGTTCGGCTGTGGCATGGGGGGAGGGGTTATGCATATGTGCTAATATAGCACGCAAACAGTGAGGCAGAAAGACAGTGGTAAAAAGTGGCTAGTGGACAGACAGTATCCAAACATGGAGGGGGTGAAGAGGCAGAGAGACTATGCGGAGAAGTCTATCTCTCCTCTTCCCTTAAGTGAAGCATTGAACAGTTCAATGGCCCTGGGGACAAATGTCAGTCTCTCAGTCTGTCTGTTGTGCAAGGCAGTGAGCGAAGTCTCCAGCTGATCAAGCTCTTTTGCTTTTTAATAGTGCTGTGGAGTGGATGACACATTGTCCAAGATGTTGATCAGTTTGTTCAGGTTCCTTTTGTCAGATATTAAAGTGATGCACTCCAGTTCAGCTCCCACTACAGACCCAGCTTTTCTTACCAGCCTGTCAAGTCGCCCCACATCCTTCTTCTTTGTGCTTCCTCCCCAGCATACCACTGCATAGAAGAGGACGCTGGCAACAACAGACTGGTAGAACATCCTGAGGAGCTTGCTGCACACATTGAAGGACTGCAGCCTCCTCAGGAAGTACAGCCTGCTCTGCCCTTTCTTGTAGAGTGCGTCAGTGTTGGCTGACCAGTCCAGTTTATTGTCCAGGTGGAGACCCAGATACTTGTAGGTGCTTAGCACCTCCACATTGACCCTATCAATGGAGACTGGTAGCAGAGTGGGCTTAGACCTGCGGAAATCCACCACCATCTCCTTGGTCTTTGAAGTGTTGATTTGAAGATGATTGAGTTTGCACCATTGCACTCCACCAGGCTCCTGTACTCCTCCTCCTGCCCGTTCCTGATACACCCCACAATTGCAGTATCGTCAGAAAACTTCTGCATGTGGCATGACTCGGTGTTGTAGCAGAAGTCAGATGTGTACAGGGTGAATAGGACTGAAGCTTTGAAGATACAGGCTGTTGGTATACCTGCTGGGCATTGCTGCCTGGCGCACCTCCACCAGTGCACTCTATGCAAGTGTGTTCCCCTATACACCTATGGGCAGGAACGGGTCATCAGCTGGGGACCACCAGTCACTGATGTTTCGCTCCTTTAACCCCAGTACATCTCTTGGTGGCGGAGCGATGGCTGGTATCTCTACCTGCCACCCCCTGATGATGCCCTAGGTGTTCTGCCCCCACCCTCTATCTCTCCTCCTCAGCCAGAAGCTTCTCTGCCTCCTCCGCCAGTTTCTTGATGGCTTTCCGGCTACCTGCTCCTGTGCAGCCAATGTCTCGCAGCAGGCGAACTGTTGAGGCGCCCACAAAGCCCCTACACCCCACCTCAACAGGGCGTGTAATGGCTTTCCAGCCAGCCTCCTGACACTCTGCTGCCAGGTCTGCATACTTGGACTTGATCCTTCGATGTCGGCTCTTCCTATCATTGTGAAGCAGAATTCACCAAGCGTTGGATTGTTCACCCACTAATAGGGAACGTGAGCTGGGATTAGACCGTCGTGAGACAGGTTAGTTTTACCCTACTGATGATGTGTTGTTGCATAGGACTGGAGAGAGCACAGTTCCCTGTGGCGCTCCGGTGCTGCTGATCACAGTGTCAGAGAGACAGTTCTTCAGTCTGACGAACTGTGGTCGCTCGGTCAGGTAATCTGTAATCCAGGTTACCAGGTGAGCGTCCACACCCATCTGCAAGAGCTTGTCTCCCAGTCTGAGGGGTTGGATGGTGTTTAAAGCACTTGAGAAATCAAAGAACATGATTCTCACAGCACTTTTCCCCTTGTCTAGGGGAGATTGTGTCCTGTGTAGAAGATAAGTGATGGCATCGTCCACACACACTTTCTCCTGGTATGCAAACTGTAGCGGGTCTAGTGCATGGCGTACCTGGGGTCTGAGCATACCTAAGACCAGTTGCTCCATTGTTTTCATCACATGTGATGTTAGAGCGACAGGTCTGTAGTCATTAAGCTCACTAGGGTGTGGCTTCTTAGGGACAGGGGTGAGACATGATGTCTTCCACAGTGTTGGAACTTGTCTGAGGCGTAGATTTGAAGATGTGCTTCAGTGGCTCCGCTCCCCCAGTTCAGCAGCACAGGCCTTGAGTAGCCTTGGACACAGTCTGTCAGGCCCCGCTGCCTTATTGGTGTGAAGTTTCTTTAGTTGAGCTCTTACTTGATCTGCTGTGATGATGGGGGGTTTGAGGGGAGGGGGAGGGGTGCATCTGGGATCTGTCCCAGATAGCAAACATACACTGGGACGGAACTGGGCCACACCTACCACAACGTCCGGCACGGATCTGCATAATGGACCTGATCCGGCGTCCAAACGCACATCGGTCCAAAACTGGTCTGGATCTGTTTGACGGATCTGGTTCCAATAAGGGCTAAGACTGGCCCAGTTCCGTATGATAGTCTGTGTTACTGACGTGTTCCAGATCTGCTTATCATATGCAATACGGGTCCGCTTATTGTGTGTGGTACGGACCCGTTTATCAGATATCAGCTGGCTTTATTTGACATGTGAAATGTGATTGGTAATTAGGCTAATTATCCTGAAAATCTGTTTGCTACACTACACATTTGCTAACAGGTTCGTTATAGGTTCACCCAGGCTAAAGTTCGTAACGTTTTCCCAACAGCTCAACTAATAAACATAAGCTAGGCTACAAACACAATAGGGGGGTAAAAAAAAACTTTACAAATAAGTGTCTTATTATTTTTTTTATTCAACAACCTGGCTGTAGAAGTGCAATCCCAGACAAAGTTTAAGTCGTGTTAATTCCACTGTTCCCATCGATATTCAGGCTGTCTTCCAGTCATCTCCATGGTCAATCTGAAACAACACAAAATAAACATTAGCCATTTATTCCTTTTTGAAAATAGGCTAAGTCACAATTACACTCGTTTTTTATCATCAGTGATCCTGTTAGCGTTATCACTGTTTTTTCCAAAATAGGCTAGTTATTGTGAGTTATTTTGCTCAAGCTAAGCTAGTAGCCTATATTGCTGGAAAATAATAGTATAAACTTACAGTAGGCCTAAAGTTATCAATCGCTCGGCTGCTTTTTGTTGTCTCTGAATAAACCAACAGAGATAAAAAGCAGATAGCCTACCTTGAAAAGTTGAGCTGTGTCCTAGTCCAACCCCAGGCTGGCAAATCATGTCAAAAGATTGATAGTGCGCAAACCAAAGATCCTTGATTAACGTTACTGCTTGGACTTCTGCATGCGTGGCAAGAATATGGGGTTGTCTCATAGCACTGTTTGATCTGACACAAACAGCAATTGACTACTTTTACCACTGCTAGGTAATAATAAAAATAATAAAACGAACATATGATCAATATTGAGCCAACTATATCTTCTTTTCCAGCCTTACTGTAGAAATGAAGTGGCCAAGGGAACATAGTGCACCCCCATGGCTTCTAAATGTGTGCCATTCCAAAATACCTTTTTTTTCTTTAGCAGCCAGTTGACAATGAAGTAGGGAAAGGACAGTCAATTTAGCAGAATCCGCACCTTAATTAATATCATTACCACCTGGGTCTGCTGTGAAAAAATGGTCCTTCGGCTCATATCCGTATCACAGGTTTGGGCCAAATCAGTTTTTTGTATTTTAAACGCATTTCCTGACTTCCAGTTGAGTTGCGGAAATCGGACCTGGGACAAATCTGTAAGCCGGTGATAAAACAGCATTACTAGCAGAGCTGAAACCTCTATCAGGAGCAGACCTGGCCCACAGCCAGATACCGTATGTCCGCTACAGGCGGATCTAAAGGCTTTTATGCGGATCCGGCCCAAAGGAAATTGCTATCTGGGGTGTGTCTGATGGCTGTTGACTGAGGTCGTTGTCACCTTATTGTTCGTGATCGCCATGTGGGGGAGGGGTGCAATATCCAGTGATGGTGGGGGTACGATAGCCTGTGGAGGTGAGTGTTTCCTTGTTGTTGGGAAAGCAGCGTACAGTTCTGGTGTGAACAACAATGTCCATACAGAAGTTCAGGTAGTCAGATGTGCACTGTGTGACCTCCTCTAAGTCCTCTCCATTCTCTCCATGTAACACACTCCAGTCAGTGCACTCGAAGCAGTCTCTCAGAGCCTCATCCGCTTCAGGTGTCCACTTTCTGAAGGTGCGTGTGGCAACTGGTAGCCTCTGTACTTTGGGCTTTGAAGGAAATAATTCTGTATTCATATTTTATGTGAACAGTTTAATGATTCAAGTCTTTATGACTTGAATACTGTGTAGTTCTTATGGTCATTTGTGATTTTGTACCCATGTGTACCCTGTGTGTGTGTCTTTGGTCTGTATGCAATGTATCCATTGTCTAGCCTTGAATTCAATGAAGTTGTCTAGATGCATTTTGCCTATCACCAAGGTGTGAATGTTTGTAGAACAGCATGTGTCCAGGCCTCTGAAGGACTTCCCAGGAAAGGGGGTAGTTTTAATTAAAAGATAATAGAAGCTGACCAGACCTGATGAAGGCCTAATCCTCATCCTCCCTTTCTATTGCATATTCAAACTGGGTTGGACCTAGAGGTCACTCCTTCTTTTGTTTGTAACATAAAGTTAGTATACGCCTCAGAGAAGAAGAGAAATACTGAGAACATCTGGTGGAAACCTATGATGGGGTGACCCAAACATGTACCTCTCTCCCTTGAGGGCACTGGCCCTCATTGAAAAGAATAAAGCCTGGATCCTGATCTTCATCGTCCTGATTGAGTCTTAAGAGAAATATCGTAGTAAAAAATATACTATCAGCTTGTACATTGGCTGGAGATGAATGAGGTTGTGGTCTGACTTTCCCAGTGGGGGAAGGGGGTTTGCACTGCATGCATCCCTCACGTTTGCATACATGAGTTCTATTGTCCTGTTTTTCCTTGTAGGGCAGTCAACAAACTGGTAGAAATTTGTGAGTGTGGAATCCAGTGTTATGTGATTGAAGTCACCAGAGATCACAAAAAAGGCATCAGTGTGTTGGGTTTGAAGCCTTGCGATCGTGGAGTGGATGACGTCACATGCTGTATCCTGGAGAGCTCGAGGTGGAGCGTAAAAACAGACAGCAATTGCGTGCGAGAACTCCCTCGGCATGTAGTATGGAGGCTGAGGGTCGATCCAGCATGGATTCTAAACTCTGTGGTGGATAGGATCTACAATTAGGTGTTAATAATATTACCACACTAGGTCAAAGTACTCCCAAGTGCTATTGCGCCACACATTGTAGTTCTCATGTTTATTCGCTTGGAAAATCGTCACGTTTCATGTTGTGTGCCCTAACATTTTTCATCAACTACTCGTGCAACTGTATTTAAGTAGGTAAAACGTGGAGGTGTTTGAATACTGCTATGTGCCTCTCTCTACGGCCACGGCAGAGCCCGCTAGCATAGCAACATGCTAACACATTCGCGCCGCGCGACAGAGCGTTTGAGTGCACCTACCGACGCGGGAGAGGTACGACTCAACTCGTGAAAGTTACGGTAAGAACATATATCACTACTGATTTTGGGTGGCGTGTTCCTTTAACCATAAACCTAGGGTTGTAGTGGGGCCCGCAGCATGCTTTCGCTTTAGTGGGATTTAGAAGCTTGACGAGCTGGGCAACCAGCGTCCAGGGCAACCTAGACAGACATGACGGCCGGGCAACTGGCATCCAGGGCCACCTGGACCAAACTGGGCAACCAGCGTCTAGGGCAACCTAGACGAGCGTCATGAGCCGGGCAACCGGCGTCCAAGGCAACCTGGACAGTGAGCTGGGCAACCAGCGTCTAGGGCAACCTAGACAGACATGACGGCCGGGCGACCGGCATCCAGGGCAACCTGGACCGAACTGGGCAACCAGCGTCTAGGGCAACCTAGACGAGCGTCACGAGCCGGACAACCGGCGTACGCTGCGACCTGAACCATGAGCTGGTCAACCAGCGTTCTAGGGCAACCTAGACCGATGTGATGGCCGGGCGACCGGCATCCAGGGCAACCTGGACCAAACTGGGCAACCAGTGTCTAGGGCAACCTAGACGTGCATCACGAGCCGGGTGACCGGCGAGAAGTGACCTGAACCATAAGCGTCGAACGAGCTGGGCAACCAGTGAAAAGGGCAACATGCCCATGGCTGAGACTAAATCACCACAAGCTACCGGCATGCTGGGCCCCAATATGTTTCAGCGAATAGTGCAAGGCGAATGCCAGAATTTAACCACCGCCACCAGGATTTGTGAAGGTAAAATGAGGCACCTGAGTTAACATGGGAGAGCAACTTCTGAGCATCGAAAATGTCAAGAGGATGTCAAAATGGATGACGTGGATAGCCCTTTTTGGCCGGCAGTCTTGGCTGCGCCGATGCGGAATGAGTGAGAAGTGAACCTCTTTGGAGAGAGGTTACCTTTAAGCAGCACGTTAGCTAGATGGCTGCTGAAAATCAGGTAAAGTGTGAGCCGTAGTTTAAGGTAGTGAACGGGGACCAGGGAAGCAAAACATGGTTAGGGTTAAAAGGTTAAACATGATGTACTCAGGATCAATGCAGGGGAATAGAGCTTGTGGTTGCAGATGCTTGGGACCGGAGCAATGAGTTAGTTGATATGGGTGCTTGAGTATATTCGCATCGAAGTCATGTGGTTTAATATTTAGGATAGATGAGCATTATGACTAGTTTTGTAGAAGACTAGTGCTTGTGAAGCCAGATGTGTGTTCTGGTTCGATAGCTCACCTGCAGCGGCTAGAGTGAGATGAATGCATTGAGCTGCAGACCCAAGGCCAAGATGGATGCGTGTGAGCTACACCTTAGCACCTGCTCTTGGAAAGCCCCCCAAAATAAGATGAGCAGCATCAGTAATGTGAGGGAAGCATGACCTTGCGACGTAGACAAAGGACTTCAGGACAATTCATGCCTGTATGTGACAGGAGGAAGAAACATATGTAACTGAAATATGACGAGACAACGAACAGATGAGTGCTGGGGTACCACCATGGTGCTTATGCATCTCAGAGTGCAGAGGAGCTCTGAGATTGACGTAACGCGAGCTCGCTATACCAGCTGCACCACTGTGGCAGGATAGTACAGTTTAGAACTGGCTGCTGGAGAGACAATGAGTAAAGGTAGCAATGAGGAGAGAATAAGCAATACATATCGCCCAACTGGATGCAGAAATTATATTAGTCATGCGCCAAGCACTGGCCCCTGAGTGAGTGGAGGGGTGTGCATTCACGTGACATTCCATGTGGCCGGGACATTTTTAATCAAAGCGACTGACAATGTACCCTGGGAATCCAGAGTTCTCACGGAAGCGTTTGCTCAGGGAGAGACTCGAGTCTGGCAAGGAGTATGATGCACGTAACTTTTGCCCCTTGCATCGCGGGAAACCAATATCTGTGTAGCTGATATAGCGGGCCAGAGGCGATCTAAACAGATGACAGACGTAGTGTCATCCAATTGCGTCGAAGTCCGGAATCAGGCAGTTAACATTGACCGTATTGCGTTATCCTGAACCATGAGCTGGGCAACCAGCGTCCAGGGCAACCTAGACAGACATGACGGCCGGACAACCGGCATCCAGGGCCACCTGGACCAAACTGGGCAACCAGCGTCTAGGGCAACCTAGACGAGCGTCATGAGCCGGGCAACCTGGACAGTGCAAGGCAACCTGGACAGTGAGCTGGGCAACCAGCGTCTAGGGCAACCTAGACCAACGTGACGACAAACAGGTTAAAGCTAAAACAATTCTCCCACAAGGCCAGTGCAATTAATAACAATTTAGAAGGTAGAGCACAATAACGAAAAGTGCATCAGTGAGTGCCGGTTTTACAGTCAAGAGTCAGTTCTAGACAGGTGATAAGTGCTGGGATTAGGAAGGCTAGTTTTAAGCAGTGCTACAAGAGGAGATATCCTCGAAAGCGCTGGCCTTCGGGAGATTTGTGAAGACGGAGGGATGACCCCCCTCCAGTATGAACTGGAAACATGATCCACACGATTGTGTGATTCCGTGAAGAGGCACTGCCATCCCTGTAAGAAAGTAGATGTTAGTGTGATATGTGGAACTGCTTCTCCATTGACGAACTGCATCCCCTCAACGGAAGAGGGGAGGCATGATGCACCTGCAGGGGTTAGCAAATTAAAGATTGGGAGGAGAATGTAAAAGGAACTTGCACGTCCTCCCTGGCGCGATCACTTCGGGTGAGCATATCTGCCAAAAACAAAACAGCCAAGGCAAAATAGGAGAATGGAAATTAGAGTACACATTATTTGCAGAGGATCCTGCTAAAACGGCAATTCGAGTCAGCAATCAATGTGACTGATGGCGTGACTAGATGGGCTGAAATCACATGGACACACAGAGACCCGTTGTGTCTAAAGAGAGTGCATGAAGGGCACGGCGTTGGCCTGAAGGAGACTTGAGTCTGCCAGTGATGATGGACTGCTCCGTTTGACCTGCGAGAAGGAAGGAGTGGTTAGACAGGTGACATGTAGCATCGTCATCGGTAAAACAACCAGCCAACGGCTACGTTGGTAGTCGTGATCAACGAACTTCCAGCATAGGCCACCACTTAAACCACAACTAGCGATATGTAAAATTGCCGACATAATCATGAACAGCCGGTAACCATTAACACCAATATATGGAGTGCTGAAGCGACCCACTGGTGGGCAGTGAGCAAAGTGAGGCCTGCCATAGAATTCCTAGGAACCCAATACACGATACGGAATCAGAAAAGACATTTTAAACATACAAAAGACGCTAGAAGGATATGTTACATACACAAATGACACAGCTTCTTAATTAAAAGCTCAACCAACACCATGTGGGCATGAGCCCATCACTGTGGTGTCAGCTCATGAACACTGACATAATACGGGCATTGAAAAGAAAACACCTATTATTGCCTAGATAATAGCTTGTGTGACATACTGGCAATTGATGACCATGGGCCGGCGTGCCGTCATTTTGGTTCGAGCTTTGGTGTAACACCCCCCAAAATTGAGAACCCAGATAGCCGAGAACGTCGGGGACGTCACGGCATACCTGGGACATGACAGATCAGCGGTAGCTGAGAGTAGTTTGAGCAACGGCAAGTGCATGCAGAGAATCACCCGAGGAAGGCAGTGTAGACTTCCTACCAGAAGGTATGGGACGCAATCCCAGATGATTAAACGAATGCAACGATGAACTGGCTTCCCGCAGCCATGCACAAGGAGTGATACCTGAACCGAAGGTCCAGCAGACGAGTAGCCTAGCCTAAAGCCTATGCAGCCCAACGAGCCGCGAGGCAAATTAAGAGGCTACACAAAAAGACAACTGGTTTGACGACGCTCAACCAAGGTAGACATCGAGATAACCACAGTGAGTGTAGAACATCAATTAAACAGGTCTTAATACAGGGTTGGGTTCAACGGCAGCGTGGTGCAGGCTAGCAATTAACAGCACAAATCGCAGGGATTATAAAATCAGCAGGAATTATTGTAAGGAGGCTTAAGTGAAAGTTAAACCGTGTCAGACAAGTCAGTTTGTTTGCTGCCCGCCGAATATCGTTGGCAAGCAGGTTGCACGACTGTGGGTAGAGTGTAGCCCAGCTCGAGGAGCTTGGAAAGAGAGAGCATGATAACCTTACCAACCAGACGCTGAAGCTTGAGAAATCGTTGCCGAAAACGACATGGGCCTGCAACAGAGTTACGCGAGGACGGCGACCCGGCAGTAGGTTACCGTGAAGTGAAGGCTGCAACAGCGTGAGCGTGACTGGATCCGATATGCAGAGATTAGCGATGAAGCGACATGCAGTGGCCCTGACTGAAGGACGCACAGGTCTAAACAGCGCAGCGAACGAGCGCGGTAGGATTGTAACAAGTAACGCCACTGAGGGCAGAAGGGGCGAATGTAAAAATGCAGAGAGCCCAGGTCCATGCGGAAGCCTGAGCTAGGACGTCAAAGTCGGCGTACTGAGAAGCAGAAGCAGTGTTAGGTGGTATATATTTAAAGAGCCCACTGAATTCCTATAGGCTAGCGCTGATTGAATGAGTGAATGATCAGATTGCAGGGCTTTCCCGAAAGTAGGCAAAGCTAAGATTGGCTCCGTGTAAGCATGGGAGGAGTAAGCTACACTACGAGTCTTCCTAGTAGAACTTTCGCTGAAGCTATCATTTCCTCTGGGATGTTGTCGCGAACACAGCCAGCATTCCGTCGTAGTGCGATCAGCTGATTCCTTGTGTACACAAGTTTGCTGCCGCTGGAGCATTGCAATATGACCGTATCCATAGGATAGAATAAAAACACTCCTCAAAGTATGTAATCCAAAAAGTTGCAAAGTAAAAAGTAAACAAAAGACGTAGAAAAAAACACAAAGATACAGAGCTACCTTAATGCTGCCACTCTAGTCGGCACCGGAACCGGAAGGTTAAAACAACGTACGGTCAGGTTATGGATGATAAGAAGTGATAACAATGAGCAAAAATATATTAAAGCCCCCCTTGGTAGGATTAGCTATATTCCCCCCTCTGCTGAAGAAGTTGTGCATTATGCTATTTCAAACTGTGGAAAAAGGTAACGATAAAGCACATGGATTTGTTTACAAGCTAGCGAAACGGCTAGCATAAGCTCGGCATAACAATGTGGATGTTACAAGGTAAGAAACACGATTTAAAACAAGTTTCTTGTTTCTCACTTCTCTTATCGGTGACAGTAGTCCTAATGTTGTAAGGTTGGTTTTCCGCCTGGGGACACTAGGGGGATCGGGGAAAGTCACCATTTACACCGGAACAGGTCATTTAATCATTCAAATGATTTCTAAACGGGTTTATTGCCAAGTTTCCCTTTAATCAGAGTAGTTTTCACTGCAAAAACTGCTTATCTAACAAAATCTAACCAAGTGTTATTAATCTTATATCAAGATAAAAAAAATCTAGTTGGTATTGTTTTCAGTATAAAGAGACTTACCTAGCACTTTCTTGTGAAAACATTTGACTTAATTTAAAAAAAGTTTGACTTATTTTAAGAAATCTCATCCTGAAAACAAGCAAATTTGTCTGCCAGTGCGTTAAGCAAATTTGTCCTAAAAACAAGCAAATTTGTCTGCCAGTGCATTGAGCAAATTTGTCTTGATAAGAGTCCTTAAAATAAGTCAAAGTCTTCTTAAATTAAGTCAAATTTTTCTTTTGAGAGGGTGCTAGGTAAGTCTTTTAATACTAAAAACAATACCAAATAGATTTTTTAATCTTAATATAAGATTAATAACACTTGGTTAGAATTCATTTTTTGCAGTGTTGAGCTACGGTGGATACTACTTCGAATTGTCCGGCTTCATGTGTGATTCTCACGTGACCTCACGGTGAATCACGCATCTTTTATTTATATTTCCCCAGTGACGCTCCAATGACCCAAACAACCACCAGGTGGCCCTTGTGAGCAGGGTTAGGTATGTCGGCATTTGCCGTTTTTATTCTATGCGCGCCAGTATGCTACAGTATGGACCATATATTTACCCAACGTTTTTTCAGCTGTTTCCACAATATTACCCCCTGATGAGCTTTCATTTTGATGGCTGATAGGCCTACAGAATGTCTCCTGTGACAGTCCCAAAATTTAGCACTATAATCAAACAATCCAAAAGTGAATTAAATCCCAAAGCAAACTGAAAATCTTCTGCTTTTAAAGCTGCAATTGGCAAGTCTGACAAATTGAGGGGACTTAGCAAAAATGTTGAATGTTTACAACTCTCGATAAAACTTGTTATTGTTTATGAAGGTGTGTTTGTTATTTTATGAAGAGGCATCTGGCTGTTTTGTTTATGTTTGTTTTGTTTTTATTAATGGTTTAGCTCATGAGGTCACGAGGCCAGTGGCTACCCCACTTTTCAGGAAAAAATAAAATGTCTCATTTTCCGACGCACCACAAAACATCTTGCCTATTCGCCTGGGGCTTTCTATAGGTTTCAGTACAGTATAGAACAGAATAGGTTGATCTATTTCACTTAACCTGCTGTCCAAACCCCCTGCGCGTGGATACCTACATCACATGGATACCTAACATTTCATACATTGCCTACATTTTTGTCTTATTCGAAACAATTCTTGTAGGTATCCATTACTCTGCTACCACCAGAAATAATTGTCACTATATGTGCGCGCTCTCTATCTCCCTCTCCTATAGCAAAGAAATGCAAATTTTTGTCAGAAGATACTGCTTGAGTTCGAGTTGGGGGGGGGAATGTGTGTATTTCTTAACAGGCTAGTCTTGACACTTTCTATCAACTTATCAATCTAGATTCAAAGGCAGTCCATAATACAAATGAAATTGATGAGAATGTGCAACACATTTGGCTCGCCTGCAGGTGATGGCTCTCTGCAGCATCGGCCCATAGTGGACTATGCAGCCCATAGTCTCCTATTTTGAGCTTCATAACGGCTCTTCAGTAAATGGTGCGGAGGCTGTATCCACTAATTATACAGTCAATGGTACAGAGAGGTCTACGCAGTGCTGCACAAAATCAAATTAGCTTAATGGGGGAGTGTACCTATGTTCCCCGGGTCCTATGTTCCCCGCTTTGTATGGGACCGGGAAACATAGGACCCTTTTTCAAAATTCATGTTTAATTACCACAACCACCAATTTGATGCATGCCTATTGGCTTAGAAATCCTCATTTACATCTACATAGTGCAGGGGCGACTCCCCAGGTACCTGTGCCATTTTAAAATACCGGAGGCCAGCAAGGGACATATGCGAAATACAGATCAGTCTTTGCCGTCTGCATGTATTACACCGCTGGCATCGACTTGAAATAAGGACACCGGTGTTAGAAAAGTTCGTCGTTTATTCTGCTACTCAGCACACTTCAGATCCCACGTTAAAACTGAACACACACTGGGGAATGTTGTCCCCAACATATGGATATTTAGGCAGTACACAGCAAAGCTAACATTTCAACATGTAACAATAACAAAGTTTTTTTCCGCTTCACTAGAACAACATCTACCTATGGTGGTTAACCATTTTCTTCCAGATGAAAACATACATTTTACACAGAAAACTGATTGAACATTGGCTGTACAACCAGATTAATCATTACTCTATTATCATCATCCCAATTTATCAGTCTTGAACTACTGCATAACATAGACCATGTATCTCATTAGGGCGTGCACTTTACCATCCTGCCACAGGACATCTCCAAGGCACATTTCCTTGAGTAACTGTTCTTCTGCTGCTCTTACTGCTCACATGAAACTTTACCAGTGAAACTGTTCTTTCTTTATAATTTTCACACTCCAGAGCATTCGCAATAAGTATCCTTTTTAACATACACAAATGTTTTTTTTTGTTTTTTTTCGTCCAACCCCATTGACAAAAGTCAACAAGTTCAAAGTTCCAGATCCCAAGTGCTCAAGTATGAAGTAGTTCAGGAATCATAGTTCAAACTGTCACAGTCCATATCGTCACAAGTCACACAGTCTATAGTTCTCAGTCACAGTCCATGGTTTTCAATCAGTCCATGTATAGTCAAACAGGTCAAACAGTCCATAGTGTCATCACAGTCCATTAATAATATCCAACTGAGACAGGAGTGGGGTACATCACAGGTGGTCCCCACCAGTACGGGGTCAGCCAAGGTCCACTGTAATGTTCGTTCCATTTACATACACTGGGTTATTGTGCAGTTGAACGACACGACTGCTGGGTTGACCCAGGCTCTCATACGTCAGAGTCTCTCTGGGTCGCCTCACTCTTTGCGACCTTCGGACCGGAGTATCAGGCTGTCTCACACTTTCAGGATGGAAAACTCGTTCAGGTGCTTGCTCTGTTTCTTCTAGCTGCTGATGCCTGTAACTGTGGGCCCAATAGTCCTCCTCAGCAGAACTCTCAGAATCCTCATACGGCTGTACTGCTTCAGTTTGTCTGAGGCATTTTCTCAGGCCACCTCGTTTCTGTCTCTGTTTCTGGGTTACATCTGGGATCGGTTCTTCCAGTGGTAACGCATTACAGGGCATTAACATATTGCGGTGGAGTATTCTGCTTCTGCCTGACCCACGTTCTGGCTTTACTTCATACACTGGACTATCTTTTCCCTTTTGGGCAACAACAATGTGTATCTGGTCTTCCCAATACGCTCTCAGTTTCCCTGGCCCTCCCCGTTCTGACATATTTCTAACAAGGACCCTGTCTCCTGGCACAAGTACAGCACTTTGTCTTTTCCGGTCATAGTAGGCTTTACCTCTTCCAGTAGTTTTCACAATTGTCCTTGATGCAATGTCATATGCCTCCTTCATCTGTTTCTGCCAGTTGAGGGCATAGTCTTGATAAGACTTGCTTTCTCCCTCTGCTTGAAGGTCAATTGGCAGACGGGGTTTTCTTCCAAACAGCAAATAAAAGGGTGAGTAACCAGTAGCTTCACTAGTCGTGCAATTGTAAGCATGAATGACTTTATTCAAGTATGCACTCCAATGTGCTTTCTTTTCCTCATCCAGGGTTCTTAACATAGCCAACAGTGTTCGATTAAATCTGTCGACTGGGTTCCCCTGAGGATGGTAAGGTGTCGTCTTTGAATTTGTCATGCCTGTGTACTTTTGCAGCTTTCTGAACAACTCATTTTCAAATTCTTTACCTTGGTCATGATGAATCTTTGCAGGAAACCCAAATTTCAAAGTGAAATCAAGATTTTGTCTGCAGCGGTCCTGCCAGATTTGTTGCGTGTCAGATTTGTTTGCCTGGGCAAACTTAGTGAAACAGTCAATGACCACTAAAATATATTCATACCCTACCCTGCTTTTTTCAAGATGCACATAATCTATTGAAACCAATTCAAACGGTGCTGTTGCATGTACATGACACATGGGTGCTCTACTGACGACGGTGGGCTTCTTTTGTTTTATACATCTGCAGACTTTAGTTATGAAATTTTCAATATCACCTTGCATTCCTGGCCAATAAAACCTGTCTCTAGCCAAATTCAAAACTCGCTCTACGCCTAAGTGACCCATCTCAGCATGCAAATGTTTGTAAACCAGTTGCTTGTAATGTTCTGGAAGCACTATTTGTGTCCGAGATGCTGTTTTTCTTGGCCTTCTTTGGACACAACCAGCTTTTTCCATTCATGCAACAGCTGTTTCACTTTCACTGGTTCTTGAAACATTGTTTTCCTATCAGGTTTTTTTCCTCCTCTTTTTAGTTGCAATACTCTGTTTAAGACCGGATCACATAAATGAGCTTGTACCAGTTCATGCTGTGACAAACGCAACTCTGTTCCATGTTTCTCTTCCCCAGCACCATCCTGAACTGCAGGGTTTACGGTAACAGCTGTAATCCACTCAACATCATTCTGTCTCTCAGTGGCATTGACAACAGCGCTGATCACTTCAGGTGAACACTGCTCTGTACACTCACCCATGTAGTCCTCCATGTCCCGGTGTGTGCGGGACAGGAAGTCGGCGTCGATGTTCACTTTTCCAGGTCTGTACTTCAAAGTGATGTTAAAGTCTGCTAACTCTGACACCCATCGATGCCCCGTTGCATTCAACTTCGCCGTCGTCATCACATAGGTGAGTGGGTTGTTGTCACTGTAAACAGTTACTGCAGGAGCATAAAACAGGTAATCTCTGAAGCGTTCTGTGACTGCCCATTTCAGGGCTAAAAACTCCAGCTTTCCTGAATGTAGTCTGTAGTTTTTCTCTGCAGGTGTCAAGGTACGTGAACCGTAACCTATCACTCGAAGTTTACCTTCTTGCCTTTGATACAACACAGCTCCTAGTCCCTCCTCAGCAGTGTTGGGCAAGTTACTGAAAATGAGTAATTAGTTACAGTTACTAGTTACTTCTTTCAAAAGTAATTCAATTACGTTACCAATTACTGTATATCAAAAGTAATTAGTTACTAGAGAAAGTAACTTTTGAGTTACTTTTAAGTCTGCTTTTAAAATGTCAATATGAACAGTACTGAACAGTCACACACACAATAAACCTAATTTTTGGACCTATTTATTGTAGTTTCAACAGGCCTTCAAATTAATAGCCTTGTGCATGAGTTCTCAAACTTTTTCCGACCCCAAAACATTCTACAATGCATGAAGGCCTCCCTGACCTTGTTTTGCGCCACCCTCACCATCTAGGTGGTTTGATAGATATGTACAGTACACTGCCTACTGCTTGCCTTCTACTACTACTACTAGTAGTAGGCTACATGGAATGAGTTCAATGGGATGTAATGTGAAACAATGTTAAATGGCCTATTTTCAAAGCAGTTATTGTCTGCTCACACACACATACAACCTTAGGTTATCCTCATCCTGCTTTGAACACAGTTGTATTATATAGCATTTTAAGCACCAGCAGTTTGGGAAAAGCCTACGCTGCCCGTGCTGACCTACCGAATTAAGTTCTAATGCATCTGAGAGTTTGGGATTGTCGTGCACTATGCAGAAGGTTACTCTTCAGCTGATAAGGTGTTCCAGAGAGAAGTTGCATGTTCCGTCGCAGACAAATGAATCCATAACACCATGGACGTCAATTCCGATGTAAACATACTGTGCAAATAACTCAAGTCGCTTAGTACGTACGGTAGGCTATTTGGAGGTTTCTTTATCTGGTAAGTGAAATCTGCATTTTCCTCTCGAGTTAAACGTGTGCTTGCTTGTGTCAAGGCTATATATAGGCTACTGTAGCCTATTGGTGTTGTGGCGTGGCTATGTTGTAAGAATGAGAAATTGATATAACGAGGCTTTTGCGCAATAGGCGGAAAAGAGCGGAGATAAACAAAAAATGCGCTTTTACTGCAGTGGAGCTTACCAGATGGAAACGAAAGGGAAAAGGCTTTTAAGATGCCCATTTAAATTGTAGCCTATTGCACTCTTGTGTGTTTTAGCATAAATCCGAAATAAGGAGGAATGTGAGGAGGCTATTAACTGTAAAGAATGCATCTGCAATCTAAACATGAAACACAATCGCTGGAAACACAGCTAAGGTCGGGAGACAAGCAGCAAATATGCATCTTGTCTGCAGTCGTTCATTCGAGATCTACAGAGTAACGCAAGTAACGAACTCTTTGAAATTTCAGTAATTGTAATTGCGTTACTGGATTTACAAAAATACTTTGTTACATGCTCGTTACCACTAAAAGTAGTGGAATTACAGTAACGCGTTACTTTGTAACGCATTACTCCCAACACTGCTCCTCAGAAGCATCAATATGCAGAATAAACGGATCCTCAAACTTTGGATAGGCCATAACAGGTGGGTTAGTCAGTACACTAGTGAAATACTCTAAGGCATGTTGGTGTACAGGTTTCCAGTTTACCTTTTGATGCGGTGGTGCTTGTCCAGCTCTCTTTATTTTTCTGGTGTTCTTGTTCCCAGGATTTATGGCAGGCTCCTCAGTCAACAGGTCATAGAGACATTTTGCATGGCGAGAGAAATCTTGCACATAACCTCTGTAGTACCCCAGGAAGCCCAAAAGTTTCCTTAATTCTTTGACATTAGTAGGTGGCTTATTTTTCAATGCTTGTACAGCTTCAACTTCTTTCTCGTCCATTCTATAGCCCTCTGCTGAAATCACTTTTTCAATCTAACGAACTTCATTTTTAAACAGGTCACACTTATCAGGTCTTAATTTGATGCCATACTCCTTCTGTCGCCTCAGAACACACTTGACATCCTCAATGTGTTGTTCAAATGTTTTGCTATAGACTAGCACATCATCGAGGTACGGGATGCAAATTTGGTCTCGTAGCCCCTCTAAACTCTCCTCCATACTACGCTGAAAAGCTGCAGGCCCGTTAGTCAACCCAAATGGGATTCTATTCCATTCATAAAGCCCCCAAGGAGTTGTAAAGGCTGTGAATGGTTTTGAGTTCTCACTTATGCTGCCCTGATGATACGCCTTACCCTGATCTAGTACACTGAACCAGGCATTACCCCCAAGGCCATCAATGATCTCCTGGATGCGGGGTATAGGGTGTCTATCAGGAAGTTTTTTTTTGTTAAGCTCACGAAAGTCCACACATAGTCTTAAGCCACCGTCCTTTTTCCTGACACACACTACTGGAGATGCATAGGAAGAGTTGGATTTTCGAATGAACTCTTTCTTCAGCAAATCCTGCAAATGATTTTTCATTTCTTCGTACAGAGGACGTGGAATGGCATTGTATGTTTTAGCCACTGGGATATTATCTGTGAGCTTAATGTCCATTTTCAGATTTTCAATATAGCCAATCTCATCTAGTCTCTGAAGTGCCCCTGTCAATGTTCTTCATGACTTGTTCAATGACGTTAAAACCAACAATCGGTTTCTCCCCCACATCTTTACTGACTAACATTGGCACCAACATGCATGAAGTTACTTTAGACTTTGGTTCAAACAGACTGAAATTCACTTCCACCCACCCCTGAAATGGAATTTCTGTGTCATTTGCTGCTTTCAAATTCAACAGTTCTTCATTTTCTAGCAGGTCACTGATGGGATGAATTGGGGTGTTCGGCAAATGCTTAGACTTCCATTCTTCACTCATAATTGAGACTTGCGCTCCTGTATCCCACAGCGCTTGAGTTTTCACGTTGTTCATTGTACACCACACTAAACACTTTTTGCCAATTAATTGTGCAATGTTTTTGCGCCTGGTAGGCCAATGATAATTTTCATAGCTTGCTGTCCTACACTGTTGGGGTACAGTGTGATGGTTTGCAGTGTGGCTTACAATTTGCTTTCTATGTCCTACTGTGCCAATGTGTGGATTGTCCCCACACATTTTCAACTCACCCAGTGCACGTGGGTCCGATGGCAAGCTTTGTTGACCAGCGTGGTTGTGGGACTTCTCTGCAGAAGAGGCCATGACTCGTCCCTCAGTCACAACCTCCGGCTGTTTTCCGACCACCTACGGCTGTTTTCCAGTCTGCATCCCCTGGACCAGTGAGAGTCACTGCCACACTTGAAACAATGGTTACAGTCGGGTGCTTCCTCCTGCTGACACTTGTTGCACTGTCTTTTGGGTCTTCTACTCACTGATGTAGCAGGTCTGGTAGAAGGCCTATCACCAGTTCCTCTCTCACGTTGGACAGTCTGGACTAATGAAGCTACTTGACAGGTAAGCTCCCTGATAACAGAATTGCTCTCCTCCAATTTAGAAAACAACGGGTTCTCTCTGGCCTGTTTAGTAGCTCGGACTGGGGCCACATTAGGCACATCTGCATTGTCAGTCAATTAATGTCCATTTTCAGATTTTCAATATAGCCAATCTCATCTTTAGTTCTAGCAAAGGTGCCATACTCTTCTCTGAGCATTGCTCTTACAATGGCTTGCTGCGCGTTTGTTAAATGTTCTTAAACCATTTTCAATTTGATGTTCAAGGCTGGTAAAACTCAATTTATCTTTTTGGTTTGCCTCACCAATTTGTCCGCTGATTTTGAAGTCCTTTGTGTATACAGATAGCAAACATACACTGGGACGGAACTGGGCCACACCTACCTGATCCGGCGTCCAAACGCACATCGGTCCAAAATTGGTCTGGATCCGTCTGGATTGTTTGCTTAAGTTAAGCTAGTTGTTGCTGGAAAATAATAGTAAAGTTATCAATCGCTCGGTTGCTTGTTGTTGTCTCTGAATAAACCAACAGAGATAAAAAGCAGATACTACCTTGAAAAGTTGGGCTGTCCTAGTCCAACCCCAGGCTGGCAAGTCATGTCAAAAGATTGATAGTGAGCAAACCAAAGATCCTTGATTAACATTACTGCTTGGACTTCTGCATGCGTGGCAAGAATATGGGGTTGTTTCATAGCACTGTTAGATCTGACACAAACAACAATTGACTACTTTTACCACTGCTAGGTAATAATAAAAATAATGAAACAAACATATGATCAATATTGAGCCAACTATATCTTCTTTTCCAGCCTTACTGTAGAAATGAAGTGGCCATGGGAACATAGTGCACCCCCATGGTTTCTAAATTTGTGCCATTCCAAAATTCCACCTTTTTTTTTCTTTAGCAGCCAGTTGACAATGAAGTAGGGAAAGGACAGTCAATTTAGCAGAATCAGCACCTTAATTAATATCATTACCACCTGGGTCTGCTGTGAAAAAATGGTCCTTCTGCTCATATCCGTATCACAGGTTTGGGCCAAATCAGTGTTTTGTATTTTAAACGCATCTCCTGACTTCCAGTTGAGTTGCGGAAATTGGACCTGGGACAAATCTGTAAACCGGTGATAAAACAGCATTGCTAGCAGAGCTGAAATCTGTATCAGGAGTAGACCTGGCCCACAGTCAGATACCGTATGTCTGCTACAGGCGGATCTAAAGGCTTTTATGCGGATCCGGCCCAAAAGGAAATTGCTATCTGGGTAGCCATTCCATGCCACACTGTAATTCTGGCTCCCGATCGACTCTCTGCCCCTCTGTTTTTATTTACACAACTGCTGAATCTTTAGAAAATCTCAAGCACTCTTCTTGAAAAACAGAAAGCAACAAAAATTGTGGATGCTTAGACTTAAAACCAGTAGTTTTATATTTGTTCACATATTTGAGGGTGTTTCTCAAGTTCTAAATGTCACATGATAATTCAATCTTGTGCTATAGACTATCTGAGAATCCCTACCGCACTGTCTAAAACCCCAAAACAGAAAAAGTTGGGACGTTATGTAAAATGTGAATAAAAACAGAATGTAATAATCTGCAAATCTCTTTAACTCATATTTAGTTGCAAAAAGGACACAGACAATATATCAAATGTTGAAAATGAGAAATTTGACTATTTCATGGAAAATATATGTTAATTTTGAATTTTATACCAGCAACATGTTTCAAAAAAAGTTGGGACGGGGGTAAAAAAATTCTGGAAAAGTTGTGTAATGATAAAGTAAAACAAAAGGAAGAATGTTTCACAACTACTGGCAACATGATTGGGTATGAAAAAGAGCATCCAAGAGAGGCAGGAAGAATGTTTCACAACTAACTGGCAACATGATTGGGTATGAAAAAGAGCATCCAAGAGAGGCAGGGTCTCTTAGAAGTAAAGATGTAGGGGTATTTATCACTGTGCAAACCTGTGTGCACAAATGATGAAACAATGTCATTTTAATGCTTCTTAACATAAAATTGTGACGTATTTAGGAAGTTCATCATCTACAGGACGTAATATATTTAAAGATTCAGAGAATCCAGAGAAATCTTTGCAAACAAGGGAAATAGCTGAAAAACAAATTGGATGGCCGTGGTCTTTTGGACCTCAGATGGCACTGCATCAACACCAGGCCTGTTTCCAGACCTGTCATTGTATTAGCTCAGGACAACCTCTGATAACCATTGTCTATGTGCCCAGTTTGACACTCAATTCCAAAACTACAGCCACAATTGTAACAGCTAAAATTGTATTGAGACATGATACAGAAAATACCACCCTCTTATCTGGGCCTGAGCTTGTTTAAAATGGACTGAGGTAACGTGGAAAAAGGTCCTGTGGTTAGACCAATCAAAGTTTGGAAATCATGGACTCATCTGGGCTAAAGAGGAGGGCCTATCCACGTATCCAACCTATCTAACTTGTTTTAGTGGTCAGTTCGAAACCAAACATCTATGACGGTGTGGAGGAGCATTAGTACCAACTATATATACAGTCTATGGTACCAACAGCATGGGCATCTTGCACATTTGGCAAAGCACAATCAATTCTGAATGATGTATACAGGTTTTGATCAACATATACTGCCATCCAGGCAATGTCTTTTCCAGGGACGACCTTGAATATGTCAGGAAAACAATGCCAAAATGAATTCTGCACATATTTAAATAGTATTTCTCCATAAAGGAAGAGTCCAGGTGCTAAGATGGCATGTCTGCAGTCCAGATTTGTCAAATTAGGTGCATAATGGAATAAAAAGCATGACTAAGAATACCCCATACTGTTGAGTAATATCGGGGAGTAATGGGACAACATTTCATTTTCAAAACTGTAGCAAATGGTCTCCTCAGTTCCTAAACATTTACAAAATTGTGTTAAATGAAAAGGTGAAGCAGCACATTGGTAAACATGCTCCCGTCCCAACTTTTTTTGGAACATGTTGCTGGCATCAAATTCAATAGGAACATATACTTTCCATGAAATAGTCCAAATTTTCATTTTGAACATTTGATATATGCTGCTAAATATGGGTTTAGAAGACTTCTACATTATGACATTCTGTTTTTATTTACATTTTATACAACGTCCCAACTTTTTCTGTTTTGGGGTTGTATTAAAAAACTATCATTGTAAATATAAAAATTTAACTTGTACATTAATATGACAACTCAACATTAATTTACTTTCCCCACTATTATTCTTGAGGTTTACATCAAATCAATTAGCCTGAATGCCTGCGTATAGGCCTCAAGATTGCTACTTGACTGTCAATGATAACCTAGACGGATGGAGCAATCATCATTTAAGATATCTGAATAAACCTGTTACTACTCACTCACTGAGAGCAAAGTATTGAGGCCTACACGCACGGCCAGCAACGTGACGGTGGTTTATGGCAGGCGACCAGAAAAATTAAATAGAATCTATTGAAGTGACACGTCAAGTGGATGACAGGGCGGCCGTCGCCATCGCATCGCTCTAATCGGCCCCTTTCTATTTTTCAGGGCAATTTTGATACGTCATAATAGAAAACAGCCGTCTGCAGTGTATCTCACTGAATCGATGGGTGATCACGTCACCATATAATAAAGTGATTAAAGGTGCGATTTGTAGGATTGTTACCGAACGTTCTGTAGGCCAAAATCAAAACACTGGTGAACAATCTCAAGACTACCAGACGCGAGCCTCTTCTGGGTTGCCAGATGTAATGAAGACTTGGCTAATGTTAGTTGACCTGCATCTGCTTTAACGTTTCTCCAACCACGACCCAGCTACACATTACGGAAACAGTGAAAACAAAAAATACCTCTCTAACCAACGTAACATATTTAGCTGAAGTTAGCTATGCAGATGAAGTTTAGCTAGGCTACCTGTTGTGGAGAAATATGGCCAGCTCTGCGTCAGACTTGATATTCTTTGTTTGACGAAGACGTCACCATCTCAGGAAGCTCCTCCGATGTCCACTTAATTTGTTTCTTGTTTTAATTTTGGAAATGTTCCTGCCTCTCGTAGGCGTTCATGACTACAACTGACAGCTGTTGACAGTTGGCCTTTGCTAATTTGGCAACCCAAATAGGAGGACGCGCTAGCCCATTATTAATACGCTATTCTAGAATTAATCGTTCAAAACATAAACGAAAATTCCAAGAGATTCCGCCCCGTAACTCATTTTTTTTCATGGGTTTTACGGGGTTTTACGGGTTAGAGTAATGTTGTCAAATAAGCCATTACTTCAATTCATTGTGTTTCCTTAGTCTCTGACAACATATGGTGATCATTTTTGGAATGGTTACAGTTTATTTTCCATTATTTCCTACATACTGGACCTTTAACAGAATTACACCATCGTGTTCAACTGTCGCATCGCCGGCCGTGTGTGACGGCCTTTAAACAGTGAATCATTTGAAGAACACTTTCTGAAGTTTTTCAGGTTTCAGAGCCTGGTACAATCAGCCTATATTTCCCTCTTTTTGGTGGTAAACAACAGTGCCATTGTTAAACAACAATTTTCAAAAAGCATCATTAAGACCAGTGGTCCCCAAACTTTTTCTTCCGAGGGCCAGCTGGCTCTAAGAGAGGCCCAGAGACTCGGAGTATATCACAGTCCCTCCAGGAATTCGCGATGTTGCGATCGCAACAATTAACGCAAATTCAGCAAATCCTCGTGAATTCTGGGCGACCTCGCAATTTTGTCCAAACACCGCAACTTTTTCGCAAATTTGACCAATCATCATGGTTTCCCCGTGAAATTTCACCTACCACAACAGTCCCTCGCGCAGAATATTGAGTCAGATGCCCCACTCACTTCTGCAGACACCAGAGACTGCCCTATAACTTGTTTGTTCACTCCTCTGCAGTTTTGATGACAATAAATAGAAGGCTAACGTTAATTATCTGCTTTACTTGCATCTCTCAACCTGGTGTTACTAACCTACCTAGACTATGAAAGTAAGTTAATTAAGGCCTACTTGGTTTACCGACATTTGAGTAGGCTACAGTATGCAACCCATTTGGCAAACATTTACACCTGTCCTTTTAGCTCGTGTCATGTTTGCTAGCTTGTGGGCTCAGTTTGTGTAGTGCTACCAAAATCATATAAATTAATAACATTTCAGGACATTTACCTCTTCTGTGATCCAAGAATGATTTCATTCACAGTTATTTTTTTAACATTTATTTTAACTAATGGCATAGACAACATCCCGAATTCCATCCACTTATCGTAATGCACTATGCAAAAAGTTCCACTCGTAGCCGAACACAGTGAGATGCAAGCCTTCCAATCCACTTAGAAATGTAATTACGCTACTCTCACGTCCTTAAAGTGGCAGGCAGTCAATTAGATTTACACACCACCAATGTAGCCTAATAACATTAAAGAAAAGTGTAGTCTAATAGTTTAAATCAATATGAAATGACTAGATACTTAGTTGGCTATTAGTAATTATGCAAGTCACAGAATATGAATTATTAAAAATATATGAACTTATTATGAATTACAACATATATGAATGTATTGAAACATGACATGATGCCATCTCTTTAGGGGGCTGTCTTTTTTGGACAGTTCTACAAAAGGTTACTGCTTTGTGAATTACCCCAGTCAAAGTATTTACCCAAATAAAGTAGGCCTACTTTGATTTTCTGTAACCCTTACTATTTACCTTTACTTATCCTTTTTAATAAGCATCAAGATGATCAGTGTGGTTTTGGTCTTAGCCTACTAACCTTAATTGCCCTCAATTAAAAAATAATAATAAAAAAAATCGCAACTATTTTTGCAATTTTCACTTCCTCCCGCAATTTCTTCGCAACAAATAGCTTAAAGTACCGCAACTTCCATCGCAATTTTTTAGAAAAGTTGTCGCGAAATCAGGCATTTTAGATCGCAACAATCTCAAAAAATCCTCGCGAAATCCTGGAGGGACTGATATCAGTAACCATAAATAGCTTAGCGCTGTGAACAAAGGCAGTCTACCTTAGTTGAATATTCCATTACATTTAATATAGGCTATTGCAATTTAATACCATTGTTATCTGTGTTTATATTGCCATCATGCCATATCAGTGTAAAATGTAGCTCAAATGAAATAATACTAATAATAGCATTCTCAAAACTATAAGCAGGGAGTCCCAAAAGTATATTTTGAACTCTGAACTTTGCATACACAGCTCAAGTTGTGAACAAGCAATATCCTACAAATAATTTAAAGTTCTTAAACTATGAGTTTTATGAAGTGGTGGCAGAAACATCTGAAATGACCACCATTCTAACTTTCACTCACCTGATGACAACTTTGTGAACTCTGTATGAACATTTGAACGAGTGAATAAAAAATATAAATAATTATACCAGAAAGTTCCAGAATTATGACTTGAATAGAAGTTAGTTAGTTATTAACAATTAATTGATACATTTTTAGAATACTTTGAGCACTGATGCAGTCAGCAGAGGCCTCTTACATTGTTTGCAAGTAGGCCTACTATACATTTCATTCCGTTTTCGATGGCAAACGCGAAACAGCGCAAAAACAACCACCAGTGCACAAAAAGAGTATTACATGTGTACTGTTAAGACCCGCCATTGAGAATGAATGGGGAAAATTACGGAGGTTAGGCCTATAGTTTGACGATGTCGTACTCCCGTGCGGGCCGGATCCTATATACCACGGACCATGCAAGACATTTTTCAATGACCCTCCCCGGCTAACTGTCGATGTCTTCCGCCGGCGATCCTTTCTGCTATGAAAAAACATTGACATGAGCTAACGTTCTTAAATCAACCTCTGCTTTCTGGTCTTACATATCACACTCCACCAAGATGGTGGCCATTTCAGTAGATTTACTCACTAACATTGTTGTGGAAACACAATATGCATGGAAACTAAATGCACACTTCCTGCATATCTGCATTAGCCTACTTGAAATAAGTTACTCCTCTAGTAAATAGTATTCACATGAAATAAAACAATAAAACATTGAGACCATTCAACAAAGCACACTGGGTAAAAACAAATTCAACACATGAACTGGTTGCTATGAACTCGTCTCTAGGCTTCCTCAGTCATTGTAAAGCTGCCGAAGCTGAACATTATCCAAAACTCCATTTCTCAGACGAGCGTTAATTTGGGAGCGTGCATGCCACTCCTTCCTTCTCAAATGACTTGAAAAGGCCGTTTTCACAATTTCACAAATAATCACAGGGACTGAAACATACCTAACATGCCAACTCTTTCCGGGTTTATCACGTATTTTAACTTTTCCCCCGCTGTTTTAATATTTTCCTGTAGAATATCCCATATTAATACTCTCATAAAATTAGTCCTGCCATGTAGGCTGTCTCTGTGTTGTCCTGTTGTTACCCTCTTGCCCTTCCAGTGAAACAGATGTCTTCAAATCATCGTTTTGCTTGCTTGAATGCGAACTTAGAGTGATGTTAAAGCAACACCAAAGAGTTTTTTGTACCTTAAAATAATGTTTCCAAAATTGTTTCAGTGGTTCATCAACTCGTAACAGGGTGAACGGCACTTCTGCATTCACTTTGCGGCCCTCTATCGGCTATAACCGCACTATGTAAGTTTGCCAGATCGGGTAGCGGATCTGTAGCTCGATGGAATGAGACATAAGAAACTACAAATTTGACTTGCATGATGTCGCAATACATCGTACTTTAATAAAATCATGCAACATAAAAACTTCTTTGGTGTTGCTTTAACCTATTTAAGTTAACGGCGTGGTTGTTGTGAGAGCACGATTCATTGGCGCTTGCAGTGTTCGGCCGTATGTCTATTTGCGCACCTGCCTACCATCAGGCTACTCAGCTACGAGTAGACAAAGAATTTCCCCTGTTTTATATTCACTCCAAGTTGGCCTACCATAACTTACCAACTCTACTCAACGTTAACGGGGACGAATGTTGACATTTTCCCGTATTTTGGGTGAGAAACCCGGGAAATCTCCCTTAGGCTATTTTCAATGTTCAATGTTGACAGCTATGGAACGAAAGAGAACGTTATATGGCGACAGAAATCAACAGTCAAACAAGGCACTTTGATTTTTTGCTGTTTTCATGAATACAAAAGTTGGGTGACCCCCCCTCCTAGACAAAAAAAAGTTGGGTGACCCTCCCCTCAACAAAGAATAAAAAGACTTGACCCCTATTTTCCTCCGGTGGCCCCTTCAATAAATAACGAACAGTTATTTAAAGAAAATAGTTGCAGACAGATAAAGTATATTGTTCTTGCTCTTTATTATTGAGTAGATAATCCAGGATACAGTTTTCTCTGAGGCTTCACTTTAACAATGATCAGCTTGCAAGAACAGTAAATTGACATACGCTTGGAAAATGTTTGATCCCTAATGCCATATATCAGAGAGCTTAACAGCCTTGGGACTATACTCGTAATCAAATAGCTAAAGAATGTTATCTTTGACCTATCGTTGGGGAAAAAAGGAACTAATATCATATCAAGAACAGGACTAACATAGGACAACATACACAGAAACAGCTGTACACCGTGCAACATAATCGTGTTATGGGCTTTTTTGGCTGAAGAATCTCCTTTAGCTTTTTTTGCGACAGCAAGTATCCTAAAGTAAGTGAAGATCAGTATCAACCACACAAATGACAAGTAAAGAGCTTGGAACACCTTTGTCTTAACCTGGTAATATTCTGACTTGTATAAAATTAGGGGATAACAGAAGATGGTAGTGGAAAAAAAGCTCATAGGCTTGGTTATGAGGAGAATGACAATATCAGCTAGTCCAGGTATGAAGCCGACCCACCAGATGAGGCCAATAAGAATATATGTCCTGTGCACTGTGCAGATCTGACCATGATGAAGAGGTTTGCATATGGCAATGTAACGCTCATAAGCCATACCAGCCAGATTAAGCGGTGTAATCTTGTGGGTTGTTGAAGCAATCACAGTCAAAGTGCAACAGATGGATACGTTAAAAATGGGATAGGCATAAGTCAAAACATACAGTGTTACAGATATAGATACCATGATCATATCATTTATCACTAAATGTATGTAAAGGATATATCTTGTGTCAGTGTGAAAAACATAGTTATTCAAGTAAGTCATAACTATGATCCAATTGATGCTGTTGATCAAAACTCCCAGGACAACAATGACAAGATTTTTCGCCAAAGCCTCCTGAAAGTCATCTCTGACAGTGTAATTCATCATCTCTGCCAGTATGCATCAATATGCTGAATTTTTTTAAGATTAAGATCATCAGTTCATAATGTCATAATGATGCTGAAAACAGGATGACTGACATGTGATTGTCATGATATACTGCATACCATAATACCATACATGTTTACATGGCAATATCAAGTACATTTTGTGGTGTTAGCTAAGAACATCTCACAACATAACAAGGAGCTCTGCTTACCTTGACACACATTGTGAGGAGCTTCGATGACAGTGGGACTTATAAGATGTGAGAGGGGGTCATGTTTAGGGGTGTGGTTGAAATATTGAGTAGGAGATTAGGACACACACAGTCAGGATACTGCACAGCCAATAACACATAACACATGGACTAAAATGGAACATGAGACATTGACGATTGTATCTACACATGTGCACAGTGTATAGGGCAAATCACATCACACACACTTAGGGCCCTATCTCGGCAATCTAAAATGCATGGTGACTGGCAAATGGCTTAGGAGTTTGTCCAGTCCACATTGGGGGTGTTTTTGTTATCAAACGTTGGACACCTGGCGCAAAAAGGTGGTTCTTGTGTTTCTTAATCAGTCATGTTTCATATGGTTGATCAGCTGTGTTCTTAAGAATGTTTGATTCAATTTCAGAGTGTGTTGTTGCGAACTACAGTATTTGTTTCTCAGCAAATGCCACGATGAACGGTAACAAATAGGCTAGGCTATGTAGGCTAAAGTCATATTGTGGGGAGTTTATTATTTTGTTTTGGCAAGTAGCCGTGTAATAAGCATGATAATGTATAGAACGCCGGTCATTATTGGGAAAATTAAGTCCCTTCAGGGCGGAACAACAGTCCGGTTCGCTCTGTCGGGACTTATTTTCCCAACAATGACCGGTGTTCTATACATTATTCCTTACGTGAAAGATGTTGAATAAGAAAAGAAGTAGCTTTAGCCTACTGCAAACTGCTTTTCACTCTTAGAGAACATTTACAATGTCAATATCAAAACATCATGTTATAGAGATGACACTCTTTGTAATCTCAATTGCAGCAGATCTAACTTGAACGTTATGCTACTCCATTTAATTGGGAACGCTCTGAGCGTGCACGAGAGAGAGAGCGAGCGGCAGGTTCCAGCTGGCTTGACATTGTTGACAAGTGACAGTTCATCATTTATAAATAGTTAAACAGCAACAAATTAGCAGTATTTTTTAAGCAATTAATATTTGAAAACAAAATTACTTTGTCACAGTGATAGTGAGGGTGGCTGTCTTTTTTGGACAGTTGCATCATCAACATGCATATTGCAATAGAATGCAATAGAATTAAAATCTCTATTGTAGGCCAATTTTATATTGCATATCGTTTATATCGTTCACAACACGCAGCAAGGTTTTAACAGACTAATTAGCCCACTCTGAAATGCTCCAAATATTTTCAGTGATTATGCGCTTGCCCCTGACAAAGAGCAGCAAATAAATACAGGCCATAATACAATGCAGCAAATGGGCCATATTTCCAAGACAAGATACTTGCATGCATATGATTGTAAATATGAATGCCTAATATAAATGCCTAAATAGCTCCATTATAATTAAAACAGAAAATAACATGAAATCAAAATCAATGTTGTCATTGTTGATAATTGATATCTCCTTCTTTTAATAAACTTTAAAAAGGAAATCATGAAGGCAACAGTAGTTCCCACTACTGACCATTTATAAACTGTGAGAGGGCAGAGCCATAGGTACAGCACTAGCCATAGCTTAGTGGAGCTGGCAGAAGATCATTAAGAACTAAACGTGAATTGTTCTTAAAGCGACAGTGCAAAATCTATACTTTTATGTCAAAAATTATATTTCTTAAACAGCATCAAATTAGCAGTATTTTTGAGCAATTAATATTTTAAAACAAAATTACTTTTGATACTAAATGTTAGGCGATAAAAAAAGTATGTTTTTTTGTGGGGGGGTCAATTTTCAGAACCCAATGTGGCCCTTGAGCCAAAAAGTTTGCAAAAAGAGGTAACTCCCTACCTTTGGTGGCCATAAAACTCAAATATGGCTCCATTCTTAACATACCATAATCAATATGTAGTATAAATAGTATTTCCCATCTTTGCTAAGCAAAGGTTTTATTTGAAAAGAAGTAAAGCCTGGCCGTTATAGATGCCTGACCCAAATATAAGCAGCTTGAGTTCGACGAATGAAGCAAATAAAAGACTGGGCTATTTATCAAGTTTTTACGCATAGGCTATTTTTTCATTTGCATATTTTGCTTCTAATTCACACTCCAGGAACAGTTTTGTACAATATTTAAGACTAGGGGCTTGGTTTTCAATATGTTCCAATACAATCACAGGGATTAAGTTTGTGATTACTGAATTATACAATAGTTTGTCAATTTTATGTTGGCAAACTCTTACCTAGTGTATCAGCTTGACATCTACTCTTGTTACAGCTACACATGTCTTTTCATTTGTGGCAGTCTAGAGGATAGGGCCTTGTCTGCCGAAAAGTGAAATATATTGATAGCATAATAATGATCTGAGAAAAACAAGATGCACATATATTTAGGCAACATCAAAGCTGTTTGGTGTGGTGCAGTTAACAGTGACCTATCACAATATCAAATGATATAAAGCAGTAATGTGTTCTGTTCTCTAACTATAAACTAACAAATATTGTCTCAATTGTCTTAGTCTGTTTACCACTGTGATAAATGTACCACAGTGATGGCTTAAAAACAGCATAGGATGCTCTTGATACATTGGCATAATGTGATGTGTGCTTACAAGACACATTGCACTCAGATGAATGGAACATAAGACTATTGGCAGAATTTGCTGTTAGTAGGATTCAGGAATGTACATTTCAAATATGATAACATTTTTATAGTCAATTTAACAATTATCAATCCATTTTGTAGATCAACAGTCTGGGGTTTATGGGCTAAAAAGAGGAAATACATCTCTTAAAACTGTTGCAATATTGTCATTGTCGAATTTAGTTTCAAAATCATAATGAAATGATAGTCATTGAAACCATGTGTATTTTCATGTCAGAATACACTTCTAATGCAAGCACAATTGACAAGACAGTTTCTATGGCAATAGTTATATTACAAAAGCTATATTAATGTCAAATGAAGACAGTAGACAGAGAGTTTCATGTACCTCAAATAAATCATAAGCTCAGTTGTCAAAAAATTGTTTTACATACATTACAGTTAAAACGCTGCTACACAGTAGATTTATATAAACAGCTGGATGCTTTGCCCTTTCACCCCTCTTCTCATGATGTGATGACTTGCTTTATAGAATCACTTCCATAGTCTCTCAGGGCCTGTTCATTAGTGTATAACACTGTAAAGTAATACCTGTGCTGTTGCGTTTGACCCCTGACATGTTCACCCCACTTTTACATTGACTTTAATAGAGGGCCTGACTTTTTTCGTCCTGCATGTCAGGTAGCGCAGCCAGTACTTGCGGAACTTCTCATCCCTGAAGCCGTAGATCATGGGACTGAGGAAGCGTGGGATGATGTAGACCAGCAGGTAGTTGACGTAGCGGATCTCCAGGTGGTGCATGGGGAAGAGGCGGATGAGAGGGGCCTGCATGGAGGGAACTACAAAGGCCAGCATGCACAGCAGCAGCTGAACGCCGTGCAGCAGTACAGTGTTACGGGCCCTCTTCACCGAGATGTAGTCGGTGGAGGCAGCCCTGGCGGTCAGCATGATCTTGCAGTAGGTATAAAACAGCGTGAGGAAGACAAACGAGAAATAGACAGTGTCCACTATGCAGTTTTTTACATAGATGGAGTAGTCCCCAAACAGTATGGCATGGTCACAGAAGATGTAGGCGTAGAAATGGGCCAGCGGCTTGTTGGCCAGTGTGATGAAGAGGTCGGTAAAGGGCACCGCGGTGGTCAGCGCCAAAATGGCCAGGATGAGCCGCAGCGTGCGGCTGAGCGTGCAAATGTGGCCATAGTGCAACGGGAAGCAAATGGATATGTAGCGCTCGATGGCCATGCCGGCCAGGATGAGAGGCGTGGCGCGGGTGGTGGTGGTGGCGGCGATGATGAGCACGCTGCACACGGAGGCGTGGATGCGCGAGAAGGCGTAGCTCATCACGTAAAGCGCCGTCACCAGGCTCAGCTGCACCGCGTCGTTCAGCACCATGAAGATAAACATGATGTAGCGTGGGTCCTCGTAGAAGAAGTTGTGGCGCAGGAAGGTCGTCACCATGCTGCCATTGATGACGCTAAGGGCCAGCCACACCAACATGGACACAATGTTTTTGGTCAGTGCCGCACTGAAGCTGTCTTTGGGGAAAGAGTTGTTTGGAACAGTGAAGTTACCTGACAGGGAGACCAAGGTGGAATTCATGTTTGCACAACAAGCCTCCCAGTTTAGCTTCCTGAAATGCAGTAAAGTGGAAATATAGACATTAAACAATATATTTGTGGAAGAAGAAGAACCTTGATGGACATATACAAATACAAATACATAAATAAATAAAGTCATATTTATCAGTCAGTTTAGGATTGTGCAGTCTATTTTATATCCATGAAGTCACATATTTTTGCTATTTCACAACAACTTTTACTTGGGGGAATGTATTGTAAATACATCAATTATAACAACATGTTAGATGATTTTGCTCAACTATAGTTTATTACTTTTTTGCATTCAGAGTTCACACCAAAGCAGTATATATGGATACACCACATGGCTGACATAACACAGCTTACCTCAGTCAGAGTTACCTGACTGGGCTTCAGAAGTTGTTACCTGCTCTTTTATAGGCTGTGTTTCACCAGTTAGGTGAGTGGGATCAACCAGGTGTCATGAGACCTGAAGACTAAAATCAAAACAGTTAGGTCTCAGTTGAATTGATCATACTCTTTTACATACTCAATGCTTCTTTATTTATGTACTCCTTTACAGAGATTGCAAGAATATTTGGAGTGATGAAAAATAAGAATACTTAACTGTGATATCTATGTGCTCTATATTCAAAATGAACATGTATGTTTTCTCTTTTTGCGTATGTATGTAATAGGTTTCTATATACAATAGTCTATTAAAATATCATTTCAATTAAAATCATTTTAATTATAGTGTGTTTGGAATTGTGTGAATGGATACCAATTTTGTTTTTTATCAAACTGAAGCATGCGTCAGTGAAGGTGTATATGTCAACTTTAAAAAAAAATGTTAAAGTAAGACTCCGGTCTAAAAACAACCCATGGACTAAATGTAAATGTACCAAGTGTAAACTTTCCTTGGGGACAAAAATTAATCAGAGTAGTTTTGAGTAAGATTGGAAAATTGCATTGGCAAGGAAATAGCATATAGCGTAGTCTTGAGGGTAAGCTCCCTATGTCAAAGTGAATTGTTATGTTAAGTCTTTGACTACTGTAGGCTCAATATATCATTATACTTCTATGATATTGTGGGGAGGATCCCTGAGCACAGAATGAAGTATTTTTACCTTTGTGTAAAGTGTGTAAATAAGGTTTATAAAGGACTGTTTGTGTGGTCAGTACGCTTCCTATTCACCACCATATTGCTATAGGAATCTCTCAAGATGGTGGTGCCCGGAAGAATAGTTATAGGCCTTTTCCACAGACAGAAAACCGGCTCCGTTCCCGCTCGTGAACCAACATTTGAACCGGTCGGAGCATTTCCACCAAACAAAACACGGTTCAGAACATGGCACTTTGGTTCGGAGCTTTGGTTCGGAGCCTGCAAACGTTGACTAGCATTTTAAACAGCTAATTTGTGCTGTTTTTACTGGGCAATTTTTCATATCATTCTCCCGTTTATGCATTAACTTTTGTTTTACATGCTGTGGTGATTTTATTTAGTTATGTAGCTTTATGAAAATATATTCTTCTTCTTATTATGTAGTTGTATGAAAAGATATTCTGTAAATTGGGAAAACTGTCTGAGGTCCATGTGGTGAAACAGCAGGGGGTGAATATAGCTAATGTATACATACAGGCTGGGAGCTCACATACAAGGGCATGTAGCTAGACGTTTACCTATAAAAGGCATAGAGACCTAGGGAAATTGGTAAACCTCAAGCACTTGCTCAAGCAGGGTCAGAGGTCACTTGCAGAAATATACAAGTATCTAGGCCAGGGGTCTCAAACTCAAATGAGCTGGGGGCCACTGCCAATGTCATCTGATTGGAGGGCCACATCAGTGTTAAAGAATAATACAAAAAAGAACGGCTATTTCCTAAAATGCAATGTTTTTTTCAAATACTGTATTTTCAAACACAAAACTACAAACAGAAAGTGCAAGTATTTGTATCTATGTTTAGACACCTGTGCTAGCAACCTTGCAGCTTATAAATAAAATAATGATAAAATAAATATTAATACAAATTATAAAAACAAACAAAAAGCATAAAAACAGGTAGGTGTGTGTGTGTTTCACACCAAATAAAAATATTTTCCTCTCATAACTTTTTTAAACCTGGCAATAGGCGTCAGGGTTAAGAAAGCAACACCATTGGATTTTTATATCAAAATTTCAAAAGGCCATGGCTTGAAAGTGGTCAGAGATAAAGTCCTACTGTAAATTTAAAAATCTTTGAGTATAAACACAAGTTTATGAAGGGGGTACATTTACCCATCTAATTTGCCACTGGATGGCAAGCACCTCAAATTATGCACCTTTCAGTAAATACTGGATGAACATATTTGAGCAGGTTTACTTTCTTTTTTGTCATATTACCCACATAACAAATTAACAGGAAAACACCTAAGATGTAGGCCTATACCAACAATAGTAAACTATTACTGGCCTATAACCACAAAGCCAACAATAAACCTGGTCAAATCAGTTCCTATCGAGGGTGACTTTGTAGTTCTTCAGAGCCCTATTTCTACTAGCCCTGCTGTCTGTACCATGTCCATTACGGACACTATCATCACGATTACCACTGCAACCTCCGAGCTATGTTGGGCAGAGGGTCGAAATAAGCATGGTATGCTTAGTGGACACCGTCGTATAAGTTACATGCAAAGACACACCTCCATTCACAGTCGCACCGTGACTATCACTGTCAATAGACGATCGATCATAATCTCCAAAAGGATATTCTCCTTCAGAATCAGAATAGGTGAATAACATAGCCTACCTAAGACTTCATCACACGTGAACGTTTTTCAATATTTGGTGTAGGCCTATTTCTGCTTCAATTTGTGCAAAACTATGGCCTGCATCGCGTCATTACAAATGCACGTCTTCGTGTTTCTCGCGTGTAAGTATTTCCTGAAAACTTTGTGCAGCGCTTTTGGGTTTGAATCAAGCTCTGGATGTCTAGCAAATAGTGGAGGAGAGTAGCCTACAAATGAGATGTTCCACCGTACTTGGATCTATCGTCTATTTTAATCAGTGTCGTTGTTTGTCGCAATTAAAAATACCCTCAAGGGCCGGATTACATTATTATTTTGACATACGTCCGCGGGCCGGGAGTTTGAGACCCCTGATCTAGGCCCATATGCATTACCTAGAATGGTAAGAAGGACTTAGGAGCGGTTCTATTCTGAGTTAACAGAAACAAATGATGTTACTGAAAAAGGGGTATATAAGCTGTGTAAAGACAGGATGCTTGTAGATTGCTTCACGAACCAATGCTCTGGAGTGCATTAAAGCCATCATCTGCAGTATACATCCACGTTGTGCGGACTTCTTTTTGAGTTTGAGTTTGTATTATTTAATTTCGATTTTGACACCACAATGCAACACCCATTGTAGATGTCGCACCCTTGGTTCTCTCGATTCAAAACTGGTGGAAATGTGGGCTGGTTCACTAGATAGCACCAGGGTACAAAGAATTCTGAATGGAACCAGTTCAAGAATGGGTTCGCTGTCATTGGAAAAACGCCTTCAGAGTATTACCTTATCATTCCTCCAGTCACCGTCATCTTGTGTGGAGTCCTAGCAAGATGGTGGAGGATAGCTTGCCTCGAGCCTATTATGCTATTTCCTTGCAAATGCATAATCAGATCTTACTCAGAACTACTCCAATTAACATCATTTTGGTCCCCAACGATAGTTTACACTCATCATCCAAAAACAGGTAGGTTTTTTTTTTTTTTTTAAGAGCAGCATTTTTTAACATATATTTTAGATCAATACAATACTTTCGAGTTTGCTCAAGTTTTGCTAAAGGGACACTGTCCACATAAACAGTACTGAAGTATTCCCTACTTTGGTAATATTAAGGTGACTTTTGAACTTTATAGGATCTACATGACTGAAACATTAAAAAAAAAACATTAACATCTGCATTATCTTAGTTCAGAATAAACCATCCCCAAGTAGTGTTGATGTCATAGACACAAATAATGCTAATGATTAAAAGTTGTATTATTACACCATATTCATATCTGCTTGTTGCATGACGTGAGCATAATAGGCTTCGGCTGGTCAATATGTCCAACACATTGCCTTGTGCATATTATGACTTACAGTGTGGCATGCTACTGAGCAAAAGCGTTTTTGTGTTACCTTTAGGAAGGAATTTGAAGGTTGTTCATTACCCGACATATGACATATGAAAAGATGCTGATGAAAGAGCATGATTATTGCACAGATGTCTGTTGGACTGGTCACAGTAAAAGGACATTTTAATATGTGCAGTTGTACACAATGCCACAATGTCTTGAGGAAGCATGCAAATGGCATGTTGACTGCAGGTATATCCACTAGAACTGTTGCCCATGAACTGAATGCATGGTGTTTTCAGTAATACAATTTGTAAATCAATAAACCTTTTATGGGCATAGAACAAGTATTTTACTTCAACTCTGGGAAATGGGAGCGAAAACTAACATGTTGAGTTCATGTTCAGTACAAAGATCTTGTAATACAGAATATACAAGTAATGGTAAAGTAATTTCAAATGGACACTAGCTGCAGCACCTGTATGTCCAATTGTTTATACATACGCATTATTAAATGTGACATCTTTCTATATATTACATCTACAAAAAGTGCATATATTTAGATAATAAAAAAATCTAGCTATACAATATGATGACAATAGAAGACATTTCTAATATATTACAGTGTTGTAGGAATACAAAGTTTTATATCATAAGTACATCTATAACTTTATTTACATTTCTCGTAACATTGAACATTTGTCAAAAATATGTCTTCTGATCATGTATTAAGTATGGGTTTCATGTACAAAGCACATAACAGGATCTTTTGATGATGGCACAGACACAGATACACACCAACATCAAATGTATGACTTTACAACCTCAACCTCAAAAACTCATAGAAAATATAAAAAGATGAGAAAAACTTCTAAGCCACTTTGTCTTCTTCTCCCTCATGATGGACTTCCGCGCTGCACTGCTTGCACAAAAAGTACCTTTTCAGATACTTCCGGAACTTCTTGTCTCTGACCCCGTATATGATGGGGCTCAGGAAGCGTGGGAAGAAGTAGACGATCAGGTAGTTGGCGTAGCGGATCTCCAGGATCCTGGTGGGGAACACCCGGGTCATGAGCACGTCCACGCTGGGCGAGATGTAGGAGAGCATGCACATCAACAGCTGGGCGCCGTGCAGGAGGATGGTGTTGCGCGCCCGCTGCGCCGAGTGGCTGTCCGTGGACATGGCCCGCGCCGCAAACAGGATGCGCACGTAGGTGTAGACGAGTGTGAAGAAGACGAGGGAGAAGTAGAGCGCGTCGAAGGCCTGCCGCTTGTACAGCAGCACGGGGTCCTTGAACACGTTGGGCCGGATGCAGAAGACGGCCGTGTGGAAGAAGCTGATGGGCTCGATGGCCAGCGTGACGAAGAGATCCGTGATGTCCGGCACCACGGACACCAGCCAGATGAGGCCGATGAGGGCGTAGGTGCGGCGGGCGGTGCAGATCTGCGCGTGGCGCAGCGGGTCGCAGATGGCGATGTAGCGCTCGATGGCCATGCCGGCTAGGTTGACCGGCGTGTTGCGGGTGGTGAAGACAGCCACCAGGATGAAGAAGCAGCAGAAGGAGACGTTGATGGTGTAGAAGATGTAACTCAGTACGAACAGTGTGATGGTGACCGTGAGCTGCACGCCGTCGTTGATGACCATGTGGATGAACAGGATGTAGCGAGGGTCCTCGTAGAAGACCTGGTTCCGTAAGAAGGTGGCGACCAGGCAGCCATTGACGTAGTTCAGGGTGACCAGCAGGAGCACCATAATTAAGTTTTTCACAAAGGCTGTGGTGAAGGTGTCTCTCACAAGAAACTGTGGCATCGAGGAGTTCATTATTATCACTATCAGAGAAAACAGAGGAAACACTTGGATAAGTCCCAGACTAGACCTAGTTTGTCAGTTACAGTGGAAACATTTTATTGTACAAAAAGCCACATACTCTAGAATTAGGGTTGTACACACTTTGATCAAATAGCCACGTTTTTAAATAATGTCTAGTATCGTACTTTACATTATTAAGCAATCCAAAATGGAACTTTAAATCTGTATTTTATCCCATCATTGGCATATTCAAAATGAATAAATGACCACAGCAGAATTAAAAAAGATAAACAACCACAGCAGCATGCTGTGCAGTTGTTTCTCACATAGACATTTATACTACACATTGTATCATTGTATCATTACACCTCTTTGCACACACACACACACTCAGTCCAGTAAGTTGGAACATTAGGTTTAGGAACTAAGGATATTTATAACTAGGTTAATAACTTTTCTATTGTCACACAGCACATGATTTGTCATCGGCACACAAGTTACAGAAACAGAAGTATCAAATAAGAATATTATGAACTAGGTTAAGCTCTCACAGAAGAATCAATTCAAAATGTTTAAGATCTCACAGAAACACAAGTGTCAAAGCAAAAGCACAAGGTTAAATTTAATTTCTCCCTAACACTGCTTATTCATGCATTGTATGTCTTAAAATAACTGGCATAGTATAATATCAACATGAATAGTAGGGGTCATCTGATAGAACATTAACTGACATGTATAACAAAAAGCATCAGTGATACAGTGTGTATGGTTGAAATACATAGATGTTACCAATGTATACTGTATGTGTGTATTACTGTATTACATTCAAGCCCAGCAGAGACTCACCTCAGGTCAGCCGGCCCACAGCAGACTGAAGGAGAAGCTGGTGTCTCTTTATAAATATTTTGCCAACCTGCTGAATTGTGTTGGCAAACAGCTACACAGGATTAGATCGCATGGTATCCCAAGAGTAAAGAAATACACACGTAATCAATGCATTGTTGTACCTGGGCCCTGTAAGACATACTATGGTGCTTTGTTGTTGGTTCTTCAGACAATATCCAGGTCTCAATGATCACTGCATTTAACCGTATGTCTATACAACATTACAAATGTAAAATAATGTAATGAGTGATCTGGAGTGAAACAGAAGGCAGCTTCAAAGTTCGTATTCTGTTGTACTGAAGTTGATACACCAAATACTATTTGGTCCTCTGTGTGCGTGTGTGTCTGTCTCTGTGTGTGTACTGTATGTGTGGGTTTTCATCCAACACTTCAACTATATACAGTAGGTTAATGTTATGTGTTGATCAAATCTTGCCTGGCCTTGAGGCAGCAACAGTGGACTACTGAAGACTAGAAGAAGGTGTGATGCACCAATCAATCAATATGTGAAATGCTCGATTTTGAACGCCTTTTTTAATGAGAAAGGATGACTAGAAGAAGGTGAATGGCGATGGATGGATCAATAATTGAAATGCTCGTTTTTTTGTGCACCTTTGAGATGAGAAAGGATGGTTCTTTTGTGTGTGACACCAGCTGTCAAACACAGGGGAGGAAGTGTGATGGTCTGGGGCTCTTGGGATCGATCCAGAGTAGCAGACTTGCACAAAAAGAATAATACCAAAAGGCCTATCAGCACATAAAACCAAGGCACTCATTCAAAGAAGAAAAATATTTTACTGTCCATGAGAATTACAGGTCTTCAGCCACTTCTTCACAATAAAATTACTTATTATGTATAGCCTAGATTTATATTATTAAATATCATAATAATAATCCAGTGGGTTGGAAAGATTCCGAGCACAGGTCAGTGGCTATCAAGAGAACCATATGTGAGGCTATCTACACAGGTTAGCTACTTAGGGCCTCTCAGAGTCGTGCTCTTAAAGCAACACTAATGTATGTCTTTATAGGCAACTCATTCTTGTGTATAATTTTCAAAATCATTTTGATGGTGTGTGCTGATGAAGGCCAGATAAATATGTGCTGGTCCTACTAGCCATCAAGGATATGCAAGGTATAGATTCTAGTTCTGTGCTGCTGGGTCAGAACAGTCAAGGAAAATATCCCTGCTGAAAACAGCTAGAAACCAGTTTATACTGGTAGCTGGTTTAAGCTGGTTTTAGCTGGTCTTTGCTGTTTTTTTTCCAGCTCTTGCTGGTCTTTGCGGGTTTAGCTGGTTGGGCCACCAGGTGGACATGCTGGCGTGACCATTTGAGGAAGCTGGTCATGCTGGTGTGACAAGTCTGTCATGTGGAATACAGCTGGTGTAAGATGGTCATGCTGGTGACCAGTCTGCCAAGCTTGATATTGTTGTAGTAAGATGGTCATGTTAGTTTGCTAGAATGACGGATGGCATGGCCAGTTGAACCAGCAAAGTAAGACCAGCAACACTAGCTAAAATGAACAGCTTGAGGTGGTACAACAAGCAAAACCAGCTGAATTGCCATCGCAAGCTGGGTAAACCAGCTGAAAGTATGTTTCCACAACTTTTGCTGGTCTAGCTGGTCAACCATCATAGAGTGGTGAAACAAGCTGGTTAACATGCTGGTCAACCAGCAAACCACCTTAAGCTGGTCAGGCTGAATTTTCAGCAAGGATGAGAAGCTTTTGCATGATATTGCCAAATACACACTGTATACAAAGAGACAAGAGTTATCATGTTAGCAAGCTTAACAGTGCTCCACTGCACTCTTTATGGTGCTTGTGAAAGTGTTTCATGCGCTTTAGGTAGTCTTGGCTTTTGTGTCAGTAAGTTTTTTTTTTGCATGCATGCCTTTTACATTGTTAACACATTTATTTCAGGCCAAAACTCCACACTGCTGCTTATTAGCTCTATCCAATATTTCATGTTTTCTTGTTTTATTTGTCAGTTTTATGAGTTATTATGCATACCAGTAGTTTTTGGATTTAGTTTTTAGTCTGGAGTTCACTGTTCTTATGACCACAGCAGCAGAAACTCCACAGCCACCTCTACACACATAGATAATTTGCAAGTGTTTGCCTTTTCTGCAGAGATGCTTAGTGTTGACAGACTCATTTTGTGCCATGTTGACATTTCTCCATAAGATGTAAGATTCTGAAGGACCTCCAGAGGTCAGCTCCGCTGCATGCATAACCTCAGTGTTACCGTGTAACCCATGGCTTTGAATACATGGCCTTGTATGAAGACTCTGGCCGTGTCTCTAACCTTTTTTAAAGTAATGTTTATTTTGCCTATTTTGGGCAATGAAATGTACATATGAGTGACCCAGTCAGTGAAAAGTCACCCAACAATTCAACTTCATTTTTGTTATTATTATTATGTAAATGATCCAAATATTCCTGTCCTTTGCATTGTTGCCGATTATTTAGAAGGATGCATAACACTAAAAACTCCACATGACAATATTGAAAGATTGGCAAAATGTTTTGCAAAAGTGGAGACATTTTGTATAGATTTTGCCATACATCAAATTAAATAATTGTGAATTGTAGAGTATATCATGGACCAAATCCCTCACTCCAAAGTGTATCACCTTAACATTTGATGAACTAGTCTCAAGCAGAATAACATCAACTGCACATACAGTCAGAATAACAGAGAACATTGAAGTACAATAAATGATAAACAAACTTTACATAAACAAAAAGGAAAATAATTACAGATATGATCTGCAAACAGTTTTACATACTAGGCTATGGCCATGCTATAGCAAACATACACAGCTAATACCTCTCAAAGAGCTATGTATGTGTGTGTATATAATAATCCTTTTTCAAGGCATATGTAAGGCAGCCATGGCCTACTGGTTCGCGCTTCGGACTTGTAACCGGAGAGTTGCCGGTTCGAACCCCAACCAGTAGGCACGGCTGAAGTGCCCTTGAGCAAGGCACCTAACCCTCACTGCTCCCCGAGCACCGCTGTTATTGTTGGATTAGTGTGTGCTTCACCTCACTGTGTGCTGAGTGTGTTTCACTAATTCACGGATTGGGATAAATGCAGAGACCAAATTTCCCTCATGGGATCAAAAGAGTATATATACTTATACTTATACTTACTTATCATTTAACTCAGTGAATCTATCGCTTTCAGCATCGTGTAGAGTTGTTCTTTCAAGATTGTATTGTCTCATATCACACATATGTCTTTGCACTGACTTTCACAATGGCCATTCAAATACACATTTGAAAATTACAGTTTTACACTGCTTCACAATTATCACACATTTTTCATAAACTTCTAAAATAGGGGCCTTATTTGGAGATTTTCTTTAAAGAGCTCATATTTTCAGAGGGTTGTACCATATTACACTTAGAGCACAGGTAGTATTTTTTTAAGTACTTGCAAAATGCCTGATCTCTCAGTCCATAGATTATTGGACTCAATAACCTTGGTAAAATATGAACAATGACATAGCTTGTGAAACGCATCTCAAGCAAAAACATGGGGAAAATATACATAAGCAAGCTGTCAAGCAGAGGACCGATATACGTGAACATGCACATTAAGAGCTGTGCACCGTGGAGGAGAATAGTGTTCCGAGCCTTTTTGGCGTCGGATTTGGCCGACTTCGCCGCAAACATGATCTTGAAGTAGGTGAAGACCAGCGTGAGCCAGACCAGCGACAGGTACACCATGTGGGAGATGTTCTTCTTCTCCACCAGGTACGGGTGGCGGAACACAGAGTCCCGGCTGCAGAAGATTCTAGAGTGGAAGAAGGCCAGAGGTTCCGTGGCCAGGAGGATGAAGAGGTCCGGCAGGATGGGGATGGCGCCCATGAGCCAGATGAGGCCGATGAGGGCGTAGGTGCGCTGCGTCGTGCAGATCTGCGCGTGGCGCAGCGGGTCGCAGATGGCGATGTAGCGCTCGACGGCCATGCTGGCAAGGTTCAGAGGCGTGTTGAGCGTGGTAAAGATGGCGATCATCAGCAGGAAGCAGCAGAAGGAGACGTTGATGGTGAAAAGGATGTAGCTTATTACGTGCAGGAGGACGGCGATGGTCAGCTGGATGATGTCGTTGAACACCATGTGGATGTAGAGGATGTAGCGCGGGTTCTCTGTGAAAATCCGGTTCTTGAGGAAGGTGTGGACGAGCGTCCCGTTGATGTAGTTGATGGTGATGCACAGTGCCACCACTACCACATTTTTGGTCACTGCTGTTGCAAAAGTGTCCCTGAGTCTGATGGTGGTTACATTGCTTGAGAAGTTCATTTCTTTCATATATGGCCCTGTTCAGCACACATCAATATCAAATGTAATCATCACATAAACACAAGTGAATGTAAAAATAATTCAGTGACTATGCATGTAAACAATACTCTCAAATTGCTATACTATTGCTCCATTGTGTTCCGAGTCATATACAGTCATGGTGTTAAATGGTGTCAGTGAAAATCTATGAAGTACAAAATCAGATCATTTCTTAACTTCTCTAGTCAGATATGGATAACTGCAGGGCCTTATATAATATAATTTGATCCAAAGAGCGGAGTTAATATTCCCATATGCATACACCAGCCTATCCCACACAGAGACAAACTCACGTGACACTTGTGTGCCTGTGTGAGTGTGTGTGTGTGTCGGTCTGTGTGCTCTGAATTGTAACAGCAATGTGAAAGGGTATATTTGTCATACAACATACAGCTCTGGAAAAAAATAAGAGACCAGTGCAAATTTTTCTGATGTCATCCTACGGTTGCTGAGTGACAGAAATGTTGGTCAACTGAAAAGTATGAATATGAAAAGTATGAGCATGTACAGCACTCAATACTTAGTTAGGGCTCCTTTTGCCTGAATTACTGCAATGCGGCATGGCATGGAGTCGATCAGTCTGTGGCACTTCCCAGGTGTTGAGAGCCCAGGTTGCTCTGATAGTGGCCTTCAGCTCTTCTGCATTTTTGGTATCGCATCTTCCTCTTCACAATACCCCATAGATTTTCTATGGGGTTAAGGTCAGGCGAGTTTGCTGGCCAATTAAGAACAGAGATACCATGGTCCTTAAACCAGGTACTGGTAGCTTTGGCACTGTGTGCAGGTGCCAAGTCCTGTTGGAAAATGAAATCTGCATCTCCATCAAGTTAGTCAGCAGCAGGTAGCATGAAGTGCTCTAAAACTTCCTGGTAGACGGCTGCGTTGACCCTGGACCTAAGAAGTGGGTCAACACCAGCAGATGACATGGCACCCCAAACCATCACTGACTGTGGAAACTTTACACTGGACTTCAAGCAACATGGATTCTGTGCCTCTCCTCTCTTCCTCCAGACTCTGGGACCTTGATTTCCAAAAGGAAATGCAAAATTAATTTTCATCAGAGACCACTCAGCAGCAGTCCAGTCCATTTTGTCTTTATCCCAGACGAGACGCTTCTGACGCTGTCTCTTGTTCAAGACACAAGGAATGCGACAGCTGAAACCCATGTCTTGCATACGTCTGAGAGTGGTGGTACTTGAAGCACTGACTCCAGCTGCAGTCCACTCTTTGTGAATCTCCTTCACATTTTTGAATGGGTTTTGTTTCACAATGCTCTCCAGGGTGCGGTTATCCATATTGCTTGTACACTTTTTTATACCACATCTTTTCCTTCCCTTGGCCTCTATTAATATGCTTGGACACAGAGCTCTGTGAACAGCCAGCATCTTTAACAATTACCTTTTTTTTGTCTTGCCCTCCTTGTGCAAGGTGTCAATGGTCGTCTTTTGGACAACTGTCAAGTCATCAGTCTTCCCCATGATTGTGTTGCCTACAGAACTAGACTGAGAGACCATTTAAAGGCCTTTGTAGGTTTTTGAGTTAATTAGCTGATTAGAGTGTGGCACCAGGTGTCTTCAATATTGAACCTTTTCACAATATTCTAATTTTCTGAGATACTGAATTTGGGATTTTCATTAGTTTCATTAGTAAAGTTATAATCATCGTCAGTTATAATCATCAAAATTAAAAGAAATAAACACTTGAAATATATCAGTCTGTGTGGAATGACTGTATACATTGGACAAGAGGTGTTGAACAGGGAACAAGCTGTCCCTGTCAGTTTCAAAATCTTTCACTGGACAGAAACAGACATCCCTCCTCCTAGCCTAGTTGCCTGCTGTAGTTTTACTGGTCACCTTGCTATTTTATAGTTGTATCTGGTAGCTTTGTTGACTTTACATTCTCCTATATGGGCCTAACACTTCCCTGCTGAAAAAAACAGCCTGACCAGCTAAAGGGGGTTTGCTGGTTGACCAGCTTGTTTGACCACCCTATGATGGTTGACCTACTAGACCAGCAAAACTCTTGCGAAAACATACCTTCAGCTGGTTTTCCCAGCTTATGATGGTAATTCAGCTGGTTTTGCTTGTCGTACCACCTCAAGCTGGTCATTTTAGCTGGTGTTGCTGGTCTATAGTGCTGGTTTAACTGGCCATGCCAGCTTATGTTGGTCATTCTAGCAAACCAGCATGACCAGCTTGACGGGCTAGTCACCAGCATGACCATCTTGCACCAGCTGCTGTATCCCACAAGACAGGCTGGTCACACCAGCATGACCAGCTTCCTCAGATGGTCACACCAGCATATCCAGCTGGTGGCCCAACCAGCTCCATCAGCAAAGACCAGCAAGAGCTGGAACAAAACCAGCAAAGACCAGCTAAAACCAGCTACCAGCATGAGCTGGTTTCTAGCTGTTTTTTTCAGCAGGGTTTCGCCATTTGGAACAGAAGAACACACCAGAATAGGCCTGTTTAGTAAGCAGGATTTGATGGCTGCATTTCAAATTAATGCAGAAGTAATCCAAGCATTCAGAATACGTTACTCAGATTGAATACGTTACAAAATACATTTTTGGGCATGTATTCTGTATTCTGTAACAGAATACTTTTTGAAAGTATCCTTCCCAACACTGCCTACATCTTGCGCTTTCCCACCAGTGGAGCTAGTTGGCTAGTTGATCAAACTTTTGCCAACTTAAAAAAAAAAGCTTAACTCCAGTCGTGATTCAAAGACCGCTGTTTTCCAGCAACAGCATCCATCTTTTTTGTTTTCAAGTAGCAGGGAATTCACGTGGAACCGTCGCAACTCTGTCATCATTATGTTAAGCCCGCCCACCGACTCTACACACAATATGATTGGCCAAAGTTTGATTTTTCCAGCTCACAAGCCAACAGAGAGTTGCTAGACTACCCTGGCTGCAAATTACATTTGCTGCTGCTAGGGTATGTCTAGGCTACCCTCCTCCCATATTTAGGGTGAAAATTGGCAGTAGGACCACGACGATGCAAAAACTCAACTTTCACATCTTGGTGTTCTATATCTACATCAATGGACTTTCCTAACCACCAGTGATCATCATACACCACTGCCAGCCAATCCCCTGTCTCAATACTGTTGATAATTATATCAACAGTAGCACCCCCAGGATCTTTCAATGGCTCCTCTTCCATTTCATCCACCAAATCTTACATTTCATCGACCGAATCCCCTGCTTTTCCCAACTCGTCTTCCATCTCCTCTATCAACATGGACGGCTCTTCCTGGCCCTTGCATCAGTCTGCTGCTCCTCTGAGCAGTCTCTTACTGTATACAAAGAGTAGCTGAGGGGAAAGCATTGGCAATTCAATAGCACTGCAAGAGCATGATAGTTGTCTGTAGCTAACACCAAACTGGCGAAGCCTATGGAGAAGCCGATACTTCTTTAGAACCTTGCCTGATACACTGCAAAAAATTAAATCTAATCTTATAATAACATCAAAAAATCTATTTGGAATTGTTTCTAGTATGAAAAGACTTACCTCTTGAAAGGTCATTTTGACTTAATTTAAGAAGACTTTGACTTATTTTAAGGAGTCTTATCAAGACAAATTTACTTAACGCACTGGCAGACAAATTGGCTTGTTTTTAGGACACATTTGCTCAATGCACTGGCAAATCTGCTTGTTTTCATGATGAGATGTCTTAAAATAAGTCAAACTTTTCTTAAATTAAGTCAAATGATTTCATGAGAAAGCGCTGGTAAGTCTCTTTATACTGAAACAATACAAACTAGTTTTTTATATTGACATAAGATTAATAATCTTGGTTAGATTTTATTAGATAAGCAGTTTTTGCAGTGTAATGCCAGTTGTCTGTGACCTGATTTTTCAACGGCTCGTTTCTGTGCCACATGAGTTGTATAATTCCTTCTCAGCTCTTGTGGAAAAGAAGATATCTCCTAATGTTGGGGTTCCGATGTTGGCTTCCCGTTATCATCCTCTGTTTCTGTTCATGGAGAATCTACAATCATTTTATCTTTTAGTTTGACATTTGACTTTTCTATTTGAGCCTTCTTTTTCTGCCATTCCTGCTTTCTTAGTCAGTGTTGCTCTTTTGTTAATTTCTTAACCTTTTCTTTCAATGCTTTTATCTCCTTGCGTGTCTTTTCCTGGTTTTTCTCCTCTCTCTCTCAGCTGCAAGGGCACGCTGGGTTGAAGTAGGCTCCTCAACAGCCTGGTCCAGAGGACATTCTGGTGGGGTGTCTATTTCATTTAGCCATCTATTCTGCATAGCTCTGGACCTTTTCTTTGCTTTCCTCCAATACTTATTGCGGTGCCTTTTTGCTCTGGGTCCTAATTCTCCTACTTGTTTTACTTTTTTGTTTTGGACCCTGTCCTTCCATCTCTGTCTCTCCTTTTCTAACTGCTGTTTACTGTCTAACTGTCCCTTCTGCTTTCTGGGTCACTGTTAATTCTTTCTCTCCCTTTTCTCTGGTACTGTTTCTTTGTTTTTGCTCCTGTCTGCCTAGATTACAGATAAAAACAATACTTTTTATGAGCTATTATTATAAGTTATTTGGCATTTGGGTATATTAAGATGTTTTAAGTCAATCAACATGCATACTTAGATCATATTATCATGTTATGTAGTTGTTATACATTACTTAATGAGTATTTGGGAGCACTTTTCCACTCCGTCAGCTTACATGTCAACACCGTCAGACAAAAAATCTGACAGAGTTGACATCTGACGGAGTTAATAAAAAACAACATGTTTTTTTAACTTAATCATGTGTAGTAGATGGTAGCCATTTTGATTTTCCTCAGTTGCCAGCTGCCACTAAACTAAACCAAAATACCAACTTTTCTTTCAAACTTCTTGATTGAATTCAGCTCTACTTTGAAGACAGTGTTGACACATAAAAGCTGTGACCACAGGGATTTCAACTTTCAACACTGAATATTTATTTTTTTAAAAACACTTATGAGACCATGTGTTGGACTGCTGCATCCATCAACAGAAAGAAGTCAAAGGGGGTCCTCAGGGTTAAAGCTGACCAAAATATGCCTGATTTATTTTGAATTTGAAAAATATCTGACGGAGTTGACATGAATTGAGGACAGATTTTGAAAGGCTGTTGTTAATGTATAAAATAATGCAATGTTCACGTTAAGTATTTTGTGATATTTTATTAAGCCATCCAATTAACCTCATAATCATATTTGTGCATTTTGGGCATTTTAAAACACTTTATTTTTGCAGTTTGATACTGTAACCTCTGCGGAGGACGAGTTCATTTGCATGGGCTTTCATAGTACAGTGCCTTTTTTTTTTAATTACTATGAAATAATATAAATATAGCCAAAACTAAGTCTAAACATACACAATTCTTTCATATCCAACTTTTAAAGCCTTTTTAAATGAAATAATTTATTGTTTTTTAAAGGAAATTGCAACATTTTGATGGGGGACATGTTTTGTCCCTTATCTCAAGAATCAGTGAGCACTATGACATCACAATGGACTAATTAACTTGATTTGTACCTGTATCAACTTCCAGCTGCTCAACTAGGACCCATCAAAGGGCCAGTTAAACTGATTGCACCTGTATCAACTGCTTTCTGCTTAACTAGGCCAACTCGCTGTGTCTCTCCATTCTACAAGGATATAAGGCACATTCCATCCAACTTTCTATCCATTCATCCTCTTCAAACCATTCACTCATCCACCCATTAAACTATCCATCAACATCCATTAAACAATCTGCCTATCAACATCCATTCGACTTTCTGTCTATCAACATCCATTACACTATCTACATTCAACTTTTAAACTATATACTCTGTCTCAGGCTTTAAGCATACAATCTGGCTCTCTTAAGACTACTATTTCCTCTGCCCACAACTGTTTCAAAATAAATGTCCTCACTACAATAATTCACTATTAAATAATGTAACTATTTAAACTACTCAACTATTTAACTGTTCAGCCATTTCAACTGTCAGTTGTTATCAACTATGACTCCTGCCAACTGTTTCTAAATAAACGTTTGTTTGGCATTTTATGTTAATATACAGTATGTTTATATTTTCATGCACTGGTAATTTCCTCAAAATTACATTTTCTAGTTTGGTTTAACTTTCCTGGTTAATCTGAGACTAGAGCAATCTATTATGGCACCTGGGGTCATTAGTGGGGCCAATAAGCAGGCTAAGGGGACTCGTTGACATTTTAGTCTCCTCTGAGCCCTGCCAGGCGAGAGCACAAATACACTGAAGGAAAGTGTGAATTCATCCCCTTAGCATTCATTAAGGGATCCTGGCAAAGGTCAGCTCAGGACTGTTGTTTCTTAAAAAGCGCATTCCGCATCTAAGGGATTTATTAAGACCTCTGAGGAGAGACACAGTGAAGTTCATTAAGTGGAAAACAAGCGGAACACCAAAATGAACCCGTTGCTACACAAACACTGTCTCTTTGGAGATCTCCCCAGGGCAAGGCAACCGAACAAACACATCCAAGTGTTATGAAATTGACAAACGTTCTTGTAAGCCACAGGTGACTGTTGTAGAAAAAAAAACGATGATGAAATAAGCAAATATTGTGACATTGATTTGGCAAAATAAGCAAATATTGTGACATTGATTTGGCAAATGTCAATGTCAGTTTTTGAATATGAAATTAATGTAAGGTATACTTCAAACTGACTGTGATGTACAATTCAAGAAGGCTTACTGTGCACAATAAAACATAGGCCTTATAATTAAAAGTTTCATTTTTATTTCATCCGTTGTAAGAATATAGAGAATCCTCATACTTACAAAAATGGATATTAAAATATACAAAAGTACAAGTAACCAAAAACAGGGATATTTTTTTTGCTTCACACTATGACCATTTCATACAAGGAGAAGAAGAAGAACATAATGCTTCTTCGTAACGATGGCAATGCCTCAAAAAATATAGGCAGGCCAGTTTTCTCCTTTGGCAAAGTGTTCCTTATTTAATAAAAAAGAGTGGTCTGCACAGACACCTGGGCATGCTGCTCATTCTGGTGCTCTTCATTTTCCTCTCCTAATATTCGACACTCACTCACACACTATTTCACATTCTGTTCTAGCAATCCTCATGATTTAGGTGGTTTAGTTCTCTCTCTCTCTCTCTCTCTCTCTCTTTTTAGTAATGCCTCCATTTCCAAGAGCTCATGTGAGTAAAATGACTTATACATTTTTATGTCTATACAGGGAACAACAGCATATATTTCCTATACTCTATATTATTCTGTCTGATTTTACATCACACGCTTTAGGTTTTGTATGTGTATGTGTGTACTTCTGTTGGTCCCTGGAAGCATTAGTGTTCTAATTTCTTTAAGGCCCTAAATTGATTGTTTTTTTTGAAGAAACAATAAAAATATTGGTATACAGATTGATACAGTACTGATGTGATGATCAGGCTATGGAATGTTCTCCAGCACATTTGAATGGCTGAGGAAACATCATGGAGCGGTACAATGCAAACTCGTCTTAGTCTCCACACAAAATGACTCACACCGATGAACAATTTCACATAAATAAAACCTTTTTTAAAACTATAAACTGTAACTTTGATCAAGTATAAATAGGGTGCCATGAAATATGGGTGTAAATGTTCTGGGGGATTAAAAGAGATAATAATGTTCAAAGGTCATGGATACTGTTGCTTTAAATGAGCTTCCAGTCTTTTTGTTTTAGTAAGTCTGCATGGGAACATGCACTGGTACTTAGGATATGGTTGAGGGAGACTACTCCATAACAACCTTTTTCACTCCTCGCTGTGAAGTGCCCTTCATAGGCAATCACTCCCAACCCCACTTCCTGAACGTCTGCAAGGAACATACAAAGAAGAAAGCGACAGTGATATCACAGAAAAACAAAAAAGCTTGCTGCTAAACACAGGAGTCAGAACTAACGTTGGGATCAACCTGATTTCGTCTGTCATACAGTTTGACTCCTTAGTGCAGTGGGTATGTCTGTGACGGAACTCCAGCTCCTTCTTTCTATTTTCCTGATTGTCTGGGGGTGGACAAGGCCTTCTTATTTCCTGGTCAGAAGCTGGTTCTCCAGGTCTTCCAATCGGGCAGTCATCGTAGAAAGTGCGGTCTGGTTAAGGAACTATGCCACTCAAGGATACATTGTGTATATTGTGAAAGCCAATTCAGGATCTGTTAAGCATCAAAACTTATTTGCCCCAGAAGGACTCCGTTAGGACAGAGAGAAGTAGCTTCTGAGACAAGGCTGGCATTGTGCTCACTCACGCTGTCAATTACAAGAAAAACAAACAAAGCCAGACCCAGTCAGGGCAGAGCCAAATAGTGCAAAATTGTCCTCCCAGAGACCCTCCTCGCACACATCTGTTTCTGGACTCTAGATACTTGGACAAGGAGGCCTTCTCCGCTTTGATGAATGAAGGGCACTGAAAGATTAGGTGTGTCACGCGTGACTTCACAAAGACTCATTGAGCCTCTCGTTCAGGCTTCCTGTGAAGAGACTGAGCAACACAACCACCCTATTTCCCCAGAGTGGACTAGTAGACACGAGAGCTCGACAAAAGTCGGCTCCAAAGAGCTCCCCTCAAAAAATAATCGTCTAGACAGAGCATTCCGCCAAAACACTTTTTTTTGGCTCCCCAAAATGAAATTAATGATGTCCCTTTTTGTCAGTATAAGTCAGTTCAAAGTTATGTGTAGTTCCATGAGTACTTTGAACACAAGCAAGTAAATTAGTTGTTTCTGTATGTGTGGTGGAGAGATGACAGTGCTGTGGATGTACGTGACTGGCAGTGAGATACGAATGTGTAATACGTTTGTGAACTCATGGATTTGGTAAAGGATATGTTTCTGGTTCAGCTGGTCCAGGGCTGCCATGGTGGCCTGCTGGAACTCAACAAGGCTTTCACAAGCACATGGGTCCTTCACTTCAATCTCTCCTTGGCTCTCCTCTGCAAAAGGCCGGTAAGGTCAGACATAATTATATAAACAGGTTGATATTTTGCCTCACACAAATTCATTTGTGATAGTGGTTTACCGTGTATGCATTGTTTCAGTAGCAAATAGTGTTTATCTATTGTATAAGTGTCATATGTGTTTCTTTCAATACCTTTTTTTCAATCATTACAAATAAATGCCAAAAATTGCATTCTTTTTTACATTTACTTTCTGTTTTCCTCCTTACATTTTCTCTATTATGTCTATGCATTTTCTCTACCTTGATAACGCCTACACTAGGTGGTGCTAAAGGGCAATAAATGTGTGCTACACAAACTACATGACAGCTAACCTATATACAGTATATATATATATATATATATATATATGGAGCTAACTCTTGCTTGAATGTTTTTCTTGAATTACTTAAACATAATTAGGTATTTAAGTAAATATTGTACTTCTGTATACCCTATAGTAAAATTTGGATTAGAAATTGATTGCTTTACCTGCACAGACATTGAGTTTAAGATTCTCTGCGATCTGATTGATGGCAGTGAAGTCAGCACTGTAGAAGAAGTGCTTGTCTACTGGGTCTGAGGCGATCTCTCGGAGCTCATCCTCCACAGCTTTCCCAACCCCCACAGCATACATGGTAATACCTAAGGAACAACAAGCATATACATATGTATGTTAGAAATAAAATACTAATGTGATTTAATGAAATACACAAAAAGACTATGAAAAAAAACCCTTTCCAAACTGTAGTCTTAACAGCTTTCATTAAATACATTGAATTACAAAAGACAGTGAAATAATCACAGATGGGCCTTTACTGACTGCCTACCTGCGTCCTTGGCTTTCTTAGCCCACTCTGTGATGTCATCCTGAGAGCGTCCGTCAGTGAAGACCAGTCCGACGCGAGGGATCCTGCTGGCATCACGAGCTCCCTCTGCCTCCGAGAAGCTGTTCTCCACCATGTGCTTGAGAGCCAGGCCCGTCATGGTGCCCTTCTCCATGTACTGGACATTCATGACTGCAGTCTTGATCTCGTCGGCCGTCTGGTACATGTTGAGGGGGAACTCTGTGCGCACGCGGCTGGAATACTGCACCAGGCCGATCCGTGTGCCACGCACCGACACATCCAGAGAGTCCACCACCTGGTTGACAAACTTCTTCATCAGTTCGAAGTTCTGCGGCCGTACGCTCTTAGACCCATCGATCAGGAGCACCAAGTCAATGATGGCCGACCTGCAGGCTGAATGCAACATCATACTGAACTCGGTTAATCTGACACAATGTTTGTGGGCCTGTTTTTCACCAAATTATCATAATACAAAAAATGGTGTTCATGATCCTACAGGGACTTCAACTGATTTCAAAACCTACAATAACCATTTATCAATATAAGAACATAATATATGCAAGTCTTCCTGGATTGCTAATGGTTCATGTTTGTATATTAATCTAAACTGCTCAAATAATTAAGGGAACACTTACAGTTTTCCACAATTGTTAAAACACATTTTTTTAAACCCTTATCTCCATTCTCAAACTACATTCAGAGAATGTCTGACAGTTCTTGCTAAATAAAACACTCACCTCAAAAGTTTTACTTGTGCTCAGAACCAAACAGTGTCAGAGTACTGATCCAGTGTATGATTGAAGTGTTCCCTTAATTTTTTTGAGCAGTATATTTTCTTGTAGCTGGAATTTTTCTATATGTTTGCCATCACTTCCTGCAGCCCAGTGTTATGTACATTATGCCTGTACATTCCTCACTGTATCTAAACTTACATTATAAGGAAACTGCATATTCTGACTATTCATAAATAGGACTAAATGCACTGCAAATATTTCACTGATTACAAGTGTTTCCTACAGACTTCTGTAGGTGTACAGTATGGTATAAGGAGGCATACTTCCACAGGTCTTGCCATCGTCTTGCAGAAGCTGGCCCTCAGGGCAGATGCAGAAGTAGGACCCTGGTGTGCTGACGCACTGGAACTCACAGCCATGCTCCACTGTGTTACACAGGTTATCAGCTGATGGACAAAACAGACGGTGCACATGTTGAGAGAGGTGTAGATGGTTATACTGTATAAGAGCCTACTCAGTCCACTGTAAAATCAGGATACATATCAGGATACACTTAAATGTAATTAATGCTTTACACTTACACCTGTGTTGCCTAAGGAGCAAAATGTCATAGAGCAACGTGGCCATACACCTCTCAATTAAACCATTCTTAAGACAAGTGTTAAGAGATTGTTGCATAGCAAATGCCTAAACATGTAGAAAAAAAGTGTAACTCTAACTCTAGTTGGAACAGAATGTCACCAGGTTCTTAAAAGCAACCAGAAATTCTCCATTGATGTAGTGATAAATGAACAACGCTTCACTTGTTATTCTTGGCAGCAAAGTTGTCCAGTGAGATGGTCTGGAAAGACCATCACACCAGAAGACCTCAGATGAGTCCACCAAAGTTTTGTTGATTTTTAACATTCCCAGCATATTCAATCACCAAGGGCGGTGTTGACTGTTATTCTGGACTGAGCAAGATTTTTTTTTTTGGAAACACTTCTGGTTTGGAACACACAGAATAGGCTTTAAAACAAAACACTTCCATTGTCCTCTGCTTTTTTTCCTCCTCTACTTGAAACACACCTACAGTAGAAAATGGTCCATTAGGTCTCTACAATATGTGATACTTGTCTCACAGCAAAATTGACCTCCATACACAATTATCTTATTTATCTTTGCTAGTTGCACCTGTTTGAGACTTATTTGTTTACACAGTAAGTTATAAAATAATAATTACATATTACAACAGCCAAAAATAAGACAAAAAACTGGCTGGCTAGTAACAATAGACTTTTTGCAGGCCAATGACAAATGATACACCAATGACAAATATGTGGGTTCTAAGAACAACTTGGTCACCGCACACTCTCTCTTTTTCCTTTTATTTTTATCCCAACGTTTCGGCCTGTCAGCCTTTGTCTGGGTTTTAACCAGAAGCTTATACTTACGGATGCAGGTCTTGCCATCCTCCTGCAGAGTGTATCCTTCATTGCAGCGGCAGAAATAACCATTGAGCACACTGACACACTCATGTTGACAACTGTGATTTCCAAATGAGCAGTAGTTGATCACTGGGGAGAGAAACACAGCTGAGAAGTTACTGATCAGTGACACAGCATAATCAGAAACATAGCCTTCGATCTGGAGTACACATCAAGGTCACCAAGGTCTGATACGTGTACGCTGTGTGTTCTTTTTTTAACATAACCTTGTCAGGTGGCTTTGAATATGTCAAATTAGCCAGCCAGTGCTCTGTTATTGTACATTATCTGTTAGGAGAGTTAGCATGCTAATGAGGCTAAGCATGTGTTCTAGATATGTAATGGACACATGGAGTGTTTTAGCTTCTGAAGTTAGTTTTTCTCAGTCAATTTGGTGCTTTTCTCAGATCAGAATGAAAATTCTCATAACTATTAGTTCAACCTCCACAACATTTAGTCATTTGTGCACATCATAGTAGCAATTTCTCCTTCCTCTGAACAAATTGCAAATGCTTTTGGACATGTATCAGTTGCTTTCATACAATTTTCTGCTGTTTTATAACATTATCATTTGCTTATGTCATGTCAGTCAAAATGAACTATACTTATGGATGCTGAATAGTTGTTCCAAATAAAACTAATAGTCTTCATTTCATTGCTTGAGTCATTACATAAAAAATTGTTGAACTAGTTATCAAATTCTGTTACAATGTTGTAAAATTGCAAAGAGCATATACAGTAAAAATGTGAAACGTACATATTCAGTGTCTTGTACTCACTTACTCCTCTAACTACAGCAATGTGTAACTTTATGGCTGTACACAGGGTTCCCACACCATGGTTAAGATCAAATTCAAGGACCTTTCAAGGACTTTCCAGGCCCAATATCCTCAAATTATGGACCTAATGTGTCGATAAATTTAAAGCACGGGCATGGTTAAATCATGTTACCTCAACAGACCAAGGATACCTTGTCACAGTTTTCTTTTATTTTTGGTCATATGACAAATGGTAGGCCTATTTTATTTTTCATGTTTGTATTTTGCATAAAACTGAGCTGAAATAAACTTTTCCTAAAAAGTTCAACTTGTTACCATGAACCTGTTGGTTTATTCATCAATATGTTAAATTTAAAATATTTGGGCAACAAACACTACACGTGGAAAACACGCAGAAATCACGCAGGCCGTGTAGTTCTAACCAACGTAAATCAGACATACGCATAGGATATCGACAGAAGTGGTGGCGAAATAATGGAAACATGTTAATAAGCGGACGGAATTGTATGGAATTTTTTTCCTAAAAAAGAAATTCAAGGACTTTCAAGGACCTCCATTTATTTATGTCTGTTTTCAAAAAATTTCAAGGGCCTTGAATTTTTTTTTCAGATTCACAAACTTTCCAGGACCCGTGGGAACCCTGTGTACAAGTACTGTATAGTGCTGTCTTGAGCATGTTCAGACCTTTTTTTGCATTGGAAAACTATGAAAAACATGACAAAGCCATTTGACTATCTTGTTCATAAACGATGGTGTCAAGACTTCTCATTTTGATGACACTGGCAGTTTCATTGACATGAATACTTGCTTTTGGTGAATGGACTCTCCATTTTGAGAAAGTAACATGCTTTTGCAGGTTAGGTTTTGCAGTTGGCACTAATTGTTTTGAGAAATGCACTGTGCTTGTTTTGAGAAATGCTGTGCAACTGTTAATAGTGATGTGAGAAAAGCACCAAAGTGACTGAGAAAAACTGTAAAAGCAGGAACTTGTTTCTTGTGATTGTCACTAACTTGTGCAGGTCTTCTCGTCCTTATTCAGGTTGTACCCTTTGTTGCAGGCACATGTGAATTCACCAGGCGTGGGGTTGCAGATCTGCTCACAATCATGTTTGCCCTCAGCACAAAGGTCAATCACTGGAACACAATGCAAATGTCTAAAGTGTGCAGTGTTGTGGATAAAAACAAACAATAAAAGACCAGTCCTGTGAAGCTATCGTGGAATCAAATTATAATCCAAGGCATCTATCAGACCAATGTGGCAACTCCACATCGAAATACAGCCTGTGTTCTTTGGTGCTAACAAAATTACTAGACTGAATTAGTGAAGCTGTAGGACAAGTTAAACAAATATCAATAAAACATGCACATATTTGTCAGGTAATTAGACTGTAAGACTTCTGCCATGCCTAGTGCTATTTACACAGCCATCACTGATTTGGCATCTCCTGTGACTGTTTTTGCATGTCATGCTGCATAGCTAGTTAGCAAGCTAAACGTTGATCATGTCTCTAAAGGTAGCTATGTCTTTGCTGGTGGACTTTGTGTTTTCTATAAGTGAGTTGTATAATTTATTCTCTAGAGCCCTGACATTACTAACTTGTGCAAGTCTTCTCGTCCTCATTTAGGGTGAACCCTTTGTTGCAGGCACATGTGAATTCACCAGGCGTGGGGTTGCAGATCTGCTCACAATCATGTTTGCCCTCAGCACAAAGGTCAATCACTGGAACATAATGTAAATGTCTAAAAGTGTGCAGTGCATTGTCAACAGTGTTGTGGATAAAAACAAACAATGAAAGACCAGTCTTGTCAAGTTGTTGTGGAACTGAATTATAATGCAATGCAACTATCAGACCAATGTGACCGCTTCTAATAGAAAGACAGCCTTTGTTCTTTGTTGCTACTGAAATTACTAGACTGAATTAGTGAAACTGTAGGACAAGTTAAAAAATATCAATAAAACATGCACATGTTTGTGAAGTAATTAAACTGTAAGACTTCGGCCATGCCTAGAGTTACTTACACAGCCATCACTGTTTTGCATGTCGTGACTATTTTTGCATGCCATGCGGCATAGCTAGTTAGCAAGCTAAATGTCGATCATGTCTTCAAAGGTACCAATGTCTTTGCTGGTGGACTTTGTGTGTGTATGAGTAAGTTGCATAATGTATTCTTTAGAGCCCTTTCATCACTAACTTGTGCAAGTCTTGTCGTCCTCATTCAGGGTGAACCCTTTGTTGCAGGCACATGTGAATTCACCAGGCGTGGGGTTGCAGATCTGCTCACAATCATGTTTGCCCTCAGCACAAAGGTCAATCACTGGAACATATTGCAAATATCTGATGTGTATAGTGAATGAAATGCCTGGATGTATCACAGATCTGAAGGGCCAGCACTTATCAGTAAAGTCAGATTAAGTCTGTGTCTGAAAGTGAGAATTAGGATTAAATCCACAATAATTGATGAACACCAACTACAATTAGTTTTTAAATTGATATGCTAATTTTTGTGGTGACTGTATTAGCCCATATTTATCCCCACCATTTGACACATTGAGGAATATTTAAAAGGTATCAGTAGATCAATGATATGTTTGTCAAGGGAACACAAAGATTACTTTATGCATTATCTAGTTAGTTAGCAAGCGAAAAACCTAAACATGTGTCTTGGGTGGCCATTGTTTTTACTGGTTGAGACTATGAGTCTACAGTGCACTAGACTACTGGTATGTTCCAGGAGTGTTCTGAGGTATAGTTGATGAATAGCATGAATTGTTTTCTTTTGCCTCATCACCACTAACTTGTGCAAGTCTTTTCGTCCTCATTTAGGGTGAATCCAAAGTCGCAGGCACATGTGAATTCACCAGGCGTGGGGTTGCAGATCTGCTCACAATCATGTTTGCCCTCAGCACAAAGGTCAATCACTGGAACATAATGCAGATGTCTCAAGTGTGAGGTGCATGGATTGTTTGGGGTCATTTTTGTGTTTGAAGTGCCAATACACCTGTACACCCAGGAATGATAGACTTTTTTGCAAAGACAAGTTGCTATTCATTGGTGATATTGCCTAGCCTGGCTTCGCTTGCTGGTATCTCAGCTGATTTTCTCACTGAGATATCAGTCTGGAAACGCTCATCTTATCAACGTTTCCGTCAGCCACCAGGATGGGGAACCAATCAGTTCGCCAGAGGGGATGACATCATAAATTTAGAAATGGAAAGTTGCAGCAGTAGAGCTATATGAAGCAAAGCAACTGTAGTAGCGTAGCGACGCCAGCAAACTTCAAAGAATTGGAGCTGAACGAATGTGTACATTTATACAGCAAAAGTAAATACTGTACATTGTTTCCTTGTTGCCGATGGTGTTTATTAGGCACTATCAGTTTGCAAAGGTTAGTGACGAAGTAGGAGGTAACATTAAGAATCCCTGATCAATGCAATTGGTTAGGCTGGACCACTGATTTCAAAGTTAGGATGCTATGATTGGAAACATTCCCCAATGGAGCGTTACCAGACCCTACTGAAACCAGGCTAGATAATACCTGCTGGACCTTAGAAGATTTGGGAAATGATGGTATACAGTATACAGGCAAAACATGCATGTTTATCAAGAAAGTCAAATGTCTGCCATGCCTGTTGCTAAATATGCAATTATATTATACAGTTATTGCATTGATTTCGTAGCAGCTAGTTAGAAAGCTAGCAAGCTAAAAGCCTTAATATTTTTTCTAAGATAGCTATGTCTTCATTGATGGATAGTGTGTGGGTGTGGGGGGCATGCTAAATGCTAAACTTGCCACTAACAAGTCATCAAACAACATCAATAATTCTCTAGTCCCCTGACATCACTAACTTGTGCATGTCTTGTCGTCCTCGTTCAGGGTGAACCCTTTGTTGCAGGCACATGTGAATTCACCAGGCGTGGGGTTGCAGATCTGCTCACAATCATGTTTGCCCTCAGCACAAAGGTCAATCACTGGAACATAATGCAAATGTCTAAAGTGTGCACTGCATGAATTTTGAAGTGTGACCATCTACTTCAGACTGATTAGCCAATTTTGAGTTGTCCAAATTAATGAACCTACTAACTTGTGGACATGTTAGAAACATTGGCAAAACATGCATTTTATAAAATAAAAAAATAGATTTCTGACATGCTAGATACCAGTTATGCAGCCATTACAGTTATTGTATGTACTATCTTAGCTAGTTAGTCAGCTAGCAAGCTAAAAGCCTGATCATTTGTTCAAGGTTGCAATGCCTTCATTGATGGACAATGTCAGTGTGTGTATTTGTTTCTACCTATGCACAGAGGGGGGAATTCTCCTATGTGTGTAAGGGTGCGTAAGTAAAAAAAAGCTCGTAACTACGTACATGCATTTCACTCGGCGCAAATTCTGCCCTTCGCTTAAATCTGTCATTTACGTGCAATAGAGGGAGTTACGTGTTTTGAGAGGAGCAACCCCAAAATTTGAGCGTTTCTTATGTATACAACTCTTGCGCGCATTCTGCCATGGCTTAAGCACCTTTCCAGCTACGCACTTCGGAGGGCTGTGTTAAGGTTGAGCGCCACTACAAGGTGAAACAGCATATTGCTCGATGTCAGCAGTAGGCCTAGTTCTAAATACATGTAGGTTACACAGAAGGTTACAAATTAACATTACAGCATCAAATTTGGTGCTTAAAGCAACACCAAAGAACTTTCCCTCTGTCGCACGCATGCTATTTGTTTATCCAGCACCGGCTTTGCAAATAACGATGTCCATAGACAAGGTAGAATATGTTGCACGATTTATGAAAGTACGATGTATTGCGACATCAGATGCAAGTCAAATTTGTAGTTTCTTATGTCTCATTCCATCGAACTACAGATCCGCTACCCGATCTGGCAAACTTACATAGTGCGGTTATAGCCGATAGAGGGCTGTGAAGGGAATGCAGAAGTGCCGTTCACCCTGTTACAAGTTGATGAACCACTGAAACGATTTTGGAAACATTATTTTAAGGTACAAAAAGCTCTTTGGTGTTGCTTTAATATGCTGATACAGCTTCATGTTTTCCCCCATTATAGTGTCACACGGTGGCATATTTCCCGACATTACCTTCTCCATGAGGCTACAGTGGCAACCCTGTTCTAATCATCCACTTTGGATATTGGAGCTTACCGACTGTGCATCTTCAGTCAGTTTTAACTTGACGTGAAGTCATAATCCCAGAGCCTACTTTGTTCGAATCTGTCCATTTATTTCCAATTTGACCGATACAGTAGGCCCTATAGACGTCTGCATTATTGTCGAGCAGCGTTTATATTCGCCTGTCTCTTGATTAGTTTGTAATAGAGGTTGGTATTGTTATGCCAGTCTCTCTACTGTATTCAAAACTGCAGGTGTCAGTCTACTACAGCTTGGTTATAGATTAATTGATATTATGAGAAGCAGCTGCCATTGAAACTTTCTTTCTCAACAGTGAGTTTTTAAATTATGGATCTACACACCTCAAGCACGTCTTGACTCTTTATAAACAAACCTGAAAGCAAAAGTGAAGTCAATTTTTTGTTAGGCTATGTGATGACACCATTTTACTGTAGGCCTTCGCTATAGACCTCTCCAGAATATATCCCGCCTCCTAACTTCCGTATCCATCCAACTTCCGGGCGTGGATTGTCTATGGGAAATAACATGGCGTTTTGAAAGATCGTACCTGTCAAACTCTGTAGGTGACAAAGTAGAAAAAGCTGCTGGGCAGATTGGCCTACACACTTCTGCCATCTAGTTTCCACTGGATTTTTAGATTTTCGGTGCCGTTTGAGTAGTATAGTCTATAGTATACTACTTAAACGGCACCGACAATCAAAAAATCCAGTGGAAAATATATGGCAGAAGTGTGTAGGCCAATCTGCCCACCAGCTTTTTCAACTTCGCTACCTACAGATGTTTTACCGGTATGATATTTCGAAACGCCATGTTATTCCCCATAGACAATCCACGCCCGGAAGTTGGATGGATACGGAAGTTACGGAGGCGGGACTTATTCTGGAGAGGTCTATTGACTTCTGAAGTTCGCCTACAAAAAACCAGCCATCTTTGACATCCGGTATCTGGCGATTTTTCCTATGGGAAAATAACATGGGGATTTTGAATTATCGCACCTGGTAAACTCTCGCGGGGATGAAAAAGTCTGAAATGCAGACGTTTTCCTGAACACACTTTTGTCCTCTGCCTTCGAGTGGATATTGTGATCTCCGATACGTAAAGGTGGCACACTTAGATTTTTGCTACCCCAGAGCTAACTTGCAATGCAAATTGCCATAGGTAGTTAGCTTCAATTAACAACCGGATCTCCTTATATGCGCAAAGATGGCCGTTTTGGTTCTTTTTTGTAGGCGAACTTCAGAGGTCTATTCAGTTCACCGTGCTTACGTCTTCAAAATCAAAGACTGGTTTGTGTTCTTTCTGGATTTAAATGGCATTCCAAAGGTCAATGAGAAAGTCCACGTTCCACGTTTTGAAATCAACCTAAATTAACGAGGTAGTGGATCAGTCTGGTTCTATTTTAAATAAATCACGCCTCTAAGGCCGCCTTGATTTTGAATTTGCGCGCTGTGGGCGTGACAGAAGCGGGAATAGGAGAGTACCCATAACACAGAGGTGCGTAACTGAAGTGCTTAAAAAAAAAGCTTATGTGCGATTTACACGCGAATGGGAGAATTCCCCCCAGAGACAATGGTTAAGATAAAATAGTTGTTGGTGAAAAACATCAGTTATTCTCTTGCCCTGGCATCACTAACTTGTGCAAGTCTTGTCGTCCTCATTCAGGGTGAACCCTTTGTCGCAGGCACATGTGAATTCACCAGGCGTGGGGTTGCAGATCTGCTCACAATCATGTTTGCCCTCAGCACAAAGGTCAATCACTGGAACACAATGCAAATGTCTGAAGTGTAAAATGAATGAAATGCCTGGATGTATCACAGATCTGAAGGGCCAGCACTTATCAGTAAATTCAGAATAAATCTGTGTCTGAAAGTGAGAATTATGATTAAATCCAAAATAATTGATGAACACCAACTACAGCTAGGTTTTAAATTAACATGCCAATTTTGGTGGAGACTGTATTAGACTACATTTATCTGCACCATTTGAAATATTTAAAAAGTATCAGTAGATCATTGATATGTGTGTCAACAAGGGAACAAAGATTACTTTATGTCAGTTGCACAGCCATTTGATGCATTATCTAGTTAGCTAACAAGCCAAAAGCCTATGTGTTTTGGGTAGTCATTGTTTTTACTGATTGAGAATATGGGTCTACAGTGCACTACACTACTGGTATGTTCCAGGAGTGTTCTGAGGTATAGTTGATGAATAACATGAATTGTTTTCTTTTGCCTCATCACCACTAACTTGTGCAAGTCTTGTAGTCCTCATTTAGGGTGAACCCTTTGTTGCAGGAGCATGTGAATTCACCAGGCGTGGGGTTGCAGATCTGCTCACAATCATGTTTACCCTCAGCACAAAGGTCAATCACTGGAACACAATGCAAATGTCTGACGTGTATAGTGAATGAAATTAGGGGGGTTTAGCAGCCTGTATGCTTTTAGGGTCTCTCCACCCAGTCAATAGGTTTTAGCCTGATTGAGTAAGTCCTATTCTTTGGTGATATGACATTGCCTGACTAAAGGTTAGCAGCTGCGAGAAAAGCTTAAAATAAACATAAAACTTGCATATTTTTCAAGTGAACTGAATTTGCGATTTCTAGCATGCTTAATGTCATTAATGAAGCCACTACAGTTAGCAAGCTAAAAGGCCAAACATGTTTCCAATGCATCTATGTCCTCAATGAAAGGTGATGTGTGTGTGTGTGTGTGTGTTTTGAGTGTGGCAAGGGGTAAAATGGCTGGTGAAAAAGATCAGTTATTCTATAGTGCCCTGCCATCACTAACTTGTGCAAGTCTTGTCGTCCTCATTCAGGGTGAACCCTTTGTTGCAGGCACATGTGAATTCACCAGGCGTGGGGTTGCAGATCTGCTCACAATCATGTTTGCCCTCAGCACAAAGGTCAATCACTGGAACATAATGCAAATGTCTAAAAGTGTGAGGTGCATGAATTTGTTGGGGAATTTATGTATTTGAAGTGTGACAACCTACTTAAGTCTGTGTTCACGCTCAGAAACTAGTCTTTGGACTGATTAGCCAATTTTGAGTTGCCCAATTGATTGAACCTACAAACTTTTTGGACATGTAAAAAACATTAACAAAACATGCATTCTATCAAATGAAATATTAGATTTCTGGCAAGCTGTCTGCCAATTATGCAGCCATTACAGTTGTTGCATCTAGTTTCTTAGCTAGTTAGTCAACTAGCAAGCTAAAAGCCTGTACATTTGTCCAAGGTAGCAATGGCTTCATTGGAGGACAAGTCATCAAACAAAATCACTAATTCCCTAGTGCCCATCCATCACTAACTTGTGCAAGTCTTGTCGTCCTCATTCAGGGTGAACCCTTTGTTGCAGGCACATGTGAATTCACCAGGCGTGGGGTTGCAGATCTGCTCACAATCATGTTTGCCCTCAGCACAAAGGTCAATCACTGGAACATAATGCAAATGTCTCAAGTGTATAGTGAGTGAAATGTAGAAATGAGTTTGTATTTGAAATGCCAATAGAGGTCAATATGTTCCCAGGGCAGCTAAAATAATATAGATCATGTATGTTTATTGTGAAAATATTGTTAAATGTCATGCAATTAGGTTCCCTTGTATATGTCTCTATCATGCGAGTGGTTCTCTATCAATTTGGACTATTCTCTTTGCATTAAACACATCCAGTTATAGATGTAAATTATTCCTAGAAAGATCTAAAATACCTGAAACAGTATTGGGAAGTTGGCCTTGAACACAGATGCAACCTAAACCCTTTCTCCTTCAGCTATACCCCTCAGATCTACCAAGAACCACCACCAGCCCAGAGCCAACCCCAAAAAACTAATCCTGTGCCACCTCTAGTTCAGTCAGTGGGAAATTGGCTCTCTTTTTTGGCCACATCATCACTAACTTGTGCAAGTCTTGTCGTCCTCATTCAGGGTGAACCCTTTGTCGCAGGCACATGTGAATTCACCAGGCGTGGGGTTGCAGATCTGCTCACAATCATGTTTGCCCTCAGCACAAAGGTCAATCACTGGAACACAATGCAAATGTCTAGAGGGTTTAGTGAATGAAATGTATAGATAACTGGTATATTTCAGGTGCCAAAACAGGTGTCCAGCAAGGTGTCTGCAGATTTATAACTTCTAAAGACCAGTGATGTCCAAGAATAAAGCAGTTTCGGGTCAAAACAAAGTGAAATTGTGGGGGTGGGGGGGCTGTTAACTTTTTTACACGGATATGTCAATTTCTAATAGAGCTAAAGCCCTTGTTGTTTTATATAAGTGACCCTACCAAACTGACACAGTGGAGCCTGTGGACAAGTTTCAATATTATTGAGCAAACATGCACATATTTATAACAAAATAATATGAGACATCTGGCATGCCTGATGCCATTAATGCAGCCGTTACTGTTATTGCCATTATGTTAGCTAGTTAGCAAGCTAAAAGCCTGACCATGGGTTTAAGGTACCCATGTGTACACTGGTGGACAGTGTGTGTTTGTGTGTGTGTGTGTGTGTCTTCTAGGTAGAGTCGTTCCCTTTAGTTGCCATCACTAACTTGTGCACGTCTTCTCGTCCTTGTTCAGAGTGTATCCAGGGTTGCAGGAGCATGTGAATTCACCAGGCGTGGGGTTGCAGATCTGCTCACAGTCGTGTTTCCCCTCAGCACAAAGGTCAATTGCTGAAACACAATGCAGATGTGTTTTGACTTGCAGTTCATTGGACACAATATCACTTGTGGGTGAAAGTTCTGACCATTTTTTAAATATTTTTGACAATCATGTGACATAGACAGCTAAGTCCTATTTGACTGTCATGGATTTCCCATAATGCAAGGCGACTTACGTGTACAGGTCTTGCCATCCTCATTCAGTGTGTAGCCTGGCATGCACAGACAATGGTAGGAGCCTGGTGAACTCTCACAGATCTGCTCACAGCCATGGTCAGACTCCAAGCACAGATCCATTCCTTGAAATATATAAACACATTTTATATCCCATTTGAAATGCTTTTCTGTGAACAGTGTGAGACAATGAAGGTTGAACAATGTCCAGTTGTTTTGCATCTACAGTCATATTGCAGTCACATGCAACACAAACTGCTAGTAGTACAGGACAATGTCAGTTCATCTCTGGACACTGGAAGGGGATGAAAATGCACTCTTACCACAAAGTTTGTCTTGGAACTGCAGGCCAAACTGATGGATGAGGTCGAAGCTCTCAACCAGGAAGACGTGGTCCTCAAATGGAGGAGAAGCCATAGCTCGCAGGGAGGTCATGTCAGCCCTTGCCACGCCCACGGCATAAATCTCAATACCCGACTCGCGTGCGGCTGCGGCCACCTCCGCCACACGGTCCTGAGGACGCCCGTCGGTCACGATGACGGCCACGTGGGGCACGTTGGGCCGGGCGCCCTCCTCGGCGGAGAAGGCCACGTTCATGGCGTAGCGGATGGCCAGGCCAGTCATGGTGCCCTGCGCCAGCGGGATGATCTCGTTGATGGCCTTCACCATGCCCGGGAGGCGGGTGTGGGTCTTCAGCGAGAAGACGTTCTGGACCTGGCTGGAGTACTGCACCACTCCCACACGTGTGGCGGCCGCCCCGATGTCCATCTCGTGGATGATGTTGATCATGAACTTGCGCATGGTCTCGAACTCGTGGGGGCGCACACTGCGCGAGCTATCAATGATGAAGACGAGATCCACTGGCCCAGACTTGCACTTCTCCTTAGCGGCTGTAGATGTGAGAGGTTTTATGCATGAGACATTACTCAATGGGGAAATGAATAAGCTCAGAAGGATAAGATGACAATTTGTGGCTTGGATCCCAGACAAATAAAATGTATTAATCACAATAAGGTATTTTAAGATGCTAAAATACTGAGAGCAGTTGTCATTGTATCATATGTGTTTCATAGTACACTACAGTTTCATTGATATTGGATTATTTTCATATGACCTAATGATATCCAATAGCGTTAATCTGTTTATGGTCCTGGTGGAAGCATTAGTGTGTGGTGTGGTGTGGTGTGGTTGTGTCTGGCTGACCTGCTTTTTTTGGTCTGGCCTCTGACACCACTGCCAGGGTGAAGAGCACAGTCGCCAAGATCAACGGGGCTCTCATGTTCAGACCTCTGGGTTCGGATGCTGAAGTCTTGTGCTGGATTCAAACCGCCCTGGAAAAAAGAGCTCCAGGTCACAATGTGCACTTAAAGCACCGGCACATTCCTTAGCCAGCCCTTCCATAAAAAAACGTCCGACGCCAAACAGATGGCTTAGGCTGCACAGAAGCCATTCCTGTCAGACGCCCACGGAGCGGGAATAAACTGCTCCTGAAGCCCTCATATGACCGCAGGCAAAAGAGTTCAAACACTACGTGAGGTAATTGCTGGAAAATAACAATGTCTGGGAAGTGTTTCCATAAAGACCTCTTGTCAGATCTAACAGCCATAACAAAAGGCTGTTCTCTCCTTCTGGTCAGACTGCGACAGTTTATCTCTCTCTCTCTCTCTCTCTCTCTCTCTCTCTCTCTCTCAGTGAGTAAGAGTTGAAAAACTCCCAAAGATGTTGTCACTGGCTCTGTCTGAGCTGGACAGCACTGTAGGCTCTCAGGCTTTCCATTCTGATCTCAACTCAATAATTTATAGAACTTGGGGTGAAATTCCCAGTATAATTAAACCATCAGCATATTGCATATACAACCCCATACTTGTCACTTTACAGAGCACATTTGTTTTAACCTGACAACATGCTAGAATGACAGTGAACTGAGTATGCCCAGTCCACACTGACATGTTAAAAAAGCGAATATGTGTGAGTGAAAAAAAGGAAAGTACGGTAGCCAGCAGGGTGAAATAGATGCACAGATCGGCCTCTCTCTCTCAAAGCAGTGGCCCCCTTGATGCCGTGGCCCCTACAACCTTCTGTGGAGACCCCGGCACATAACTCGGGGGCCTGCCTCAGGAAGCAACTGAAGCAGCCTGTAACCAGAGCCTGGCTCGATGCCCGTATGTGTCCCTCCACCACAAAGAAGCCCAGTGTGCTCCAGCCCCTACACACCAGTTCAGCTCCCAGGTTTCTTCACCACGGGTCACCACAATATATACACTCTAGAATTAAACACTGAGAAGAACCCATGCAGCGCCATTTACTATGTTTACTTAATGTTTCAATTTTAGTGAAAGGCCTACTGCTTAGCTCGACGGCTAGCCAAAGGAACTGTGTGTTTGGCGAAGGTGAGTTGGTGAAGGTAAGGGAGAAACTGCAATATAACTCAGGAATATGTGAACATAGTCAGCAAGACTAGGCAAAACCACAAAGGGTTTCCTCTGAATATTTCACTGTTATTTCATACCAGTAACTAGCCCCTATAATTTGTACCAAAGCTCACATTTATAGTCAGTGTACGTGGGTGGGTGGGACAATAGTTGTTTGCCCGTGGCTGGTATGTCATGACCAGCATGTTTTCTGTATTCATCCATTGCAGACCTTAAGAAACTAAAGAGCACATGTTGCTGACAAGTTAAAATTGATGGCCCCAAATGGCAGAGCTCCCCCTTTGGGAATATAGACGGTAATGCAACTTCCATGCCTCCATCAAGCTGGAGGCTAGGAGAAGGCAGTAAACCGTCAGTTATCATTCCTGGCCAAGGGGACTTTTCAGGAAGTGCAGCTTGCTGAGTTTGTTGCTGGTAACTTAATACATAATACAGGTGTTGGTCTTGTTTGCTTCTTAAGAGGCACTTAAACACGTGCCCCATCACAATTACTCTCCCAGCAGGCAACGACTGTCTTCGCTCTCGACCTGTGTGGCCAGTAATGGTTAGTCGCGTCCTATCTTTCAGAGTGTTTGCAGAGAGTGTGGATAGGTGAGAACTCAACAGGTGACAATCTCTGAAAACAAACACAGGAGGTGGGGGGGTTGGAGGGTGCGACGTAGTCACATGGCAAGAGACACCAGAACACAGACACGCCACAGAAGCCGTAAAAGAGATTTTTGGTTCAGAGAAGTGGTGGATGTTTGCCTTTTCCCCCCTTACTTTATTCTCCACGAACTCTGTGTCAGGAATAGGTTCAACTGCAGACAGATGAGAGAGACATTTGGTGATTTTCTAACTTGTGCTCTTCTGACACGTCAAAAAAAAAAACACGTTTTGAGGTGGATTTTCCTGCCAGTGTGATGCAGGATCACAGGGTTCCAGATTCTACCAAGGACAGTAGAAGGGGTGAGTGGCTCTGCATATACACTACTGGCTGAACAGAGGGACACTGAGAGTGAGAAGAGAGTCTGTACATTGGGTCGGTGAATGACAGCACCTGTGAATACCAGGGGGGACCATGAACAGCACTGGCTTGTGGCAAGACGCTAGAAGAGGTATAGAGAGCACTCTTACACCATACAGTATCCCTGTGGTAAGCTGTTTAAACATTTTCAAATAAGCTCAACCCCAATCATCTCCATGGGGAGAACCATAGTGTAAACATTTAAACAGTTTGACATGGAGCATTGATTAAAAATGGGAGTGATGACATGAATAGAGAGAAAATAAGAGATAGGAGGGAGAGAGATAGAGATGTCTCTGGTTAAAATGTGAATGACAGCTTTCCCACTCTGACATGAGGAAACATAAGCTTCTTTTTACTGATGGATTGAAAGCAGATGTGGGCTTTGCTACCGCTAGCAAACACACACACACACACACACACACACAAACACAACTCCAGGCTGCCACTGTGCACCCGCACATGTCCCCCCCAAAAATGCTTCTCAGCACGGAGTTCTCTTAGAAACGACAAACAATAACACAGAAACGGAATCAAGAACGGGAAGAAAACGTGGAATACACAATGAACCGTTGTTTTCACGCCATGCGCTAAATGTTGGAGAGATTAATGTTTGCTGATGAGTTAAATTATAGGCTGAATCAAGCCCATATGGCCCTGCATTGTAGCCATTTCATACTGCAACGCTTGTATAACGTGTTCTCTACAATTACACATTTGTACTACAAGTAGTAGTTAATTGCAAAACCAAAATAGGCCTATGTCACTGTATACAACTGGGGAAATGCCACTCTCGTTTTCACACAATGCTTTGAAAAGCATTATTGGGCTATATCATGGCTATATCTCAACCTAGAGTCATCTTCACGTAAATGGACGTAAACTGACTGCCTAACAATATTATGCCAGTGTGGCTACTCTCATACTTTGTTACGAGACAAATTAATGCTTCAATCAATAATGTTCAATGAGACAGAATTTAGACAGAATTAATTTTCTAAAAGTTCGCAGGCCCGGAGTTGAACAAACACCCATAACTCGAATAGCTGACCTATTGTTTTATGCCCCCAATTAGCACAAGAAATATGTTGTGAAAGCAGTAAAATAAGCTTTTGAAATGTTGGCAACAGGATAGACAAGGATAACATTAGCTTAGTGCGCTTAGTAAAAAAAAATTTCAGACCAACTTATTAAACTGAGACTGTATCATCAAAGGCTTCAAAAACTCTCCTCTGGCTAAAGTATAACAATCGGCTAGTGTGCGATAAAAATGTAATTTACATTGACAACAAGAAAAACATTTCCTTATACATAATAATAGGGCTATACTTTTTTAAAACAAAGCTTAACATAACTTTCTTGTGACTCTTTCGCAGAACCTCAGCATTTGGAAACAATTGATGTCCCGCACCTGTATACACCTGGGAGTTCACTAACTCACCTGGGCACGCTGCAGAGAACAGAACTGCGCTCTGCTGAATGGGACAGGTAACAAGACGTCGTCCACGCGCAAAACTCCGTTAGAACGAGAGAGTCCAGTGAGAGTCAGAGGTGGTATCCAGCTCCTCCAAATGTATCAAGTGAATGCTGATGCTCACACTCAAATCTTCAGTGGTTCTCTGTGTGAATAACCTACTTGGAAAGTTGCTCCTCAGAGAGCGGTTTTAACTTAGTTGCTGCTCAGATGTGGAGTGAACGGCAAAGAGTTTGGACAGGTATTTAATCCTAGGACCATGTTTAAAAATCTAGACCCCACCCCCAGTGAAACGTGAGCGCAGGACGACTTTGACTTTTTTTTTGGGGGGGGGGGGGGGCAGTACAGAGATCCAACAAGATGCAGTCTCAGAGAGCACAGGCTTTTGCTCCTATAATATTAGGCTATATTATTATTATTACATGTTATGTTGAGAATAAATATAAATACCATATGTAAATATTTCAACATAAGAAATTCATAGTCCTACATAGCCTAATACATGATCCACAACTACAACTGGCACACCATAAACATCAACAAGAACAGAGGAACATATATTTAAGATGCTGTCTTTCTTTTAGAACAAGTTCTTGTTTTAGACCCCCAACATACCATTGTGGTTCAGCGTCTTTGCCCTGACTTGCTCCCAGTGTGAAATGCCATCAGGTCTGCTCTCTTGACCCTCTGACCCCTGGAGGGAAATCCCAAATGAAACCTCTTGCTTAGCTGTGTTTGGACAGACGGCTCAAGCATAGTGCCTTGGCTGAGCCCTCACTCATTTTGCCAACCATTTTCACATCATCGAGAATACCATGGTTAGGAAGGAAGTATGGAAATGCTTTTAAACGGATGTTTTATGGTCTTTCTAGTCTCTCCAAATGGCATGCACATGGCATCTGTATGTCGTGACAGTGGGAAGGGGAAGGTTATACAACCCAAATTTCGCAGTCTCAGTTAATCATGAATCATCTGTGCTTGTTCATCCTCTCCCAAATCTAAGACCTTAGTTCACCTCTATTGTGAAGGAATCGTCTGTAGCTGGGCAGCAGCATGGTGCAGCCTTTCATTGACCAGTCCTCCACAGTCCAACAGGCCCTTAGAGAAACACACAGCACTGCGGTGCCAAAGACAATTAAGACTGCTCCATGCGCAAAATGGCACCCTGCAGACTAGTGCATTTTCCACTAACCACTCTTTGTTCGTGATTGCTTGTCTTTTTCCCGTTTTTGACATGTAGAACATTACGGACCATATTCCAAGCCTAAAAATGCTACCGATAAATAGAAACAGATTAACTCAGTTTGAAGCCCATTTCTTAGGAAACTAAGTGATTTTGCAGAGACAAAAGAATAAAGGAACTCTCCAATAAGCCATTGTCATTCCCAAGGGGGGTGGGAGTAGGAGGGGGTGTGCGATCTTTGATAACAATTTGTTTTCCCAGATATCTCAATTAATTCTTGTTGCGTAATTACTTTTTTTCCGAAAACCTCTCTACAAATTAATTTCACTGCCATCTCCATCTGCCATGGGTGTCCATAACTGCTTCTAGAAATGTCACTGTTTGTTATGAAATTTACATTGGCAGGAAATGTTCCATTTTTTTCTGGTCAAGGACAGAGCCAGTACTTTAGTACACTTGACTTTTTTTTATCATGCACAGTTGTAATGAAGGAGCAATGAAAAGGATTAAGTGGCATGCATGCATCACCATAATGTTGATAGGCCTACATTACTGTAATTAGATGTAGAGGCTGCTATAAAACTGAATTGATGCCTGACACGTCTTGCGCCAGCTGGAGGGTCAAGCAACTGAAGTGACCCTTCAGCCACTGCTCTTTCATCCTGCAGCATTGTCTGATGGGCAAAGGTTGTGTGTGTGTGTCCTCACACAATCTTCTGCTTGCTCTGGGGCGGGGGGAGGTTTGTCCTCACACAATCTTTTGCATTCTCTGGTGGGGTGGGGGCTCCACACTCCATTCAGCTTTCAGAGAGTGCTGTTTTTCTGATCACAGTAGGACTCATCTTGTAATGTTCACCATATGGTGACTTTTGGAAGAGGGTCTTCTGATCCTTAGTTACTGTCTTTGTTACCAGTGTTTATTTACAAGACCCTGGGTCATTAATTAAATGAGTAATATGCATTTTGCATGATATTGTGACACCTGAACTTCATATTATTGATCACATTATTGATCTGAAGAACAGATTTGATCATAATTTCATAAAAAGACAGGCACGGTGGTGTTATCTGGTCTCTGTTTTTCATTTAGCAACGTTTAAAAAAGAGCTCAGAACGGCAGAGAAGAGCAAGAAATGATGTGTGTGTTTACAATGCTGCGCTTGGCGTTATGGAATGTGTTTGCAAGGGCCAGAGCCAAATGTAAGCCATGTGAGGCTGCCAGGCTTCCTGGTAGCTTCTCTGTCACCGTCTGGTCGGGACGGTGTTATTTCACTCAGCCAGCCTAGATGGCCAGGCTAGGCCAGACAGACATGGTATCGGGTGCGTGTGCTGTGCTACACTGCACTTACCCCTCAGAAGCTGAGCCCATCGCATAACCACGGAAAACATTTCAGGCGTCTGATTGTATATGACTAACCCCATGCGGAGTGATTGTATATGACTAACCCCATGCGGAGTGATTGTATATGACTAACCCCATGCGGAGTGTTTAATGTCATCAGCGCAGCCTGAGTCCCAGAGTGCCTGTGGCTCAAAGGAAGGTATCCAGTGAATAGAAACCCCTCTCTGTGCCTGAAAGGCAGACAGAAAGCATTTACAGATGTATTACTTTAAAAGAACATCTATATGAATATTGCAAAGATCTGAAATGAAAATCCGAGCTACTACATTTATTTTCATCAGCCTGAGGCACAGAATCAGTGAATTAATATTCTACTGCTGTTCTCAGTATTCATCACCTGTGATGTGTACTGAAGGGGAGTTTCAGATATAAGCAAGTATAATCAATTTCATAACTCATTAGATAGATAAATAAATAGATAGATCGACAGATAGATAGATAGATAGATAGATAGATAGATAGATAGATACATGTTTTGTGATCCCGATGGAATTATAGGCATCCAGTAGTTTATGATTGTATATTAGTTCAAATGTCCTGTGTTGTGGTGGTTTAATGATGCAGTGATCATTTCAGGGTGGATCAGAGTTTCTCCTCAGTGCCCAGGATCACCCGCGACTCGGTGAGACAGTACCTGCAGTTTCACCCAGACCAGACTGTGCGCATACTCCATGCCCGGGTGGCACAGAAGTCATATGGCAATGAGAAACGGTACTCTCTCTCTCTCTCTCTCTCTCTCTCGCTCTCTGCCTGTCTCTTTACCTCTGTCTCTCACTCTCTCTCGCTCTCTCTCTTCCCCTGTGTGTGTGTGAGTGTGTGGTCTTCCCATGGCTATATATTTTTACACCACTCTGGCTCACCATGACTAGATGGTACACCAGTCAATAATCCTTGGGTTGCTGAGTCAAGTGGGAATACTGCAGTGGAATCCTTTTTGAGAAATGTGTGAACCTTGCCTTAGTCACACTCCGAAACCATGGCGGTAAAGCCCCACTGTATAAACATAGCCCACCTCATCTCGCTATAGGCCCATACCATCAGGCCAACCCTTTGGTGAGGTGAGATGAGGACTGACACATCACCACTGTCCACCCACATGCCTCAAGGCCTCCTACGATGGTCATGGAGCAAAAGAGAGAGAGAGAGAGAGAGAGAGCAAAACAAGGCGCTTCTTGTGGTAAATAAACTCTGCGTGTGTCCCATAGATTTTTCTGCCCCCCGCCATGTGTTTACCTCAGCGGATCAGGCTGGAAACTCAAACAGGAGCATCTGAAAGGTCAGCACCTCTGCCACTCAAAGGCGGAAAAAGTAGACAAGTCATCAGTCTTTTGCGGTCAGTGCATTTATCACCTCTCCCTTCCCAATGACTGAACGGACATTATTCAGGGTTGCTCTGCTCGTGTCCCCCTCAGCTACCGGACTCGGGGAGGCCAGTTGTCGACTCTGCGGATATATGAGCCTGGACAGCACGGAGGGCACCCAGGCGGACACCTTCAAGCTAAACTTTGAGGAGCAGTCTGATAACAGGGTGAGAGACATGACACGGCACTAGATCAAGGTTAAAGGGGACGCTCTTTTATAGGCAAAAGCACATCAACGTCGTTTGAAAGTAAATGTCAAGACGGGGCGATATATTTACCCAGTCTAGATTAAATTGCATTTTTATTTGAGGGGCAGTATTGACAGAGTCAACAGACCCTAGGGAGACGTGGTTTTAGTCACACGTACACACACATACTGTACAGACACAAGCACACACACACTCTCTCTTTCTACTTCCTCTATGATAGATGTTCGCCTGTGCTAAGACCCTGTACATATCGGACACGGACAAGCGGAAACACTTCCGCCTGGTCCTGAAGCTCTTCTTCAGCAACGGGCTAGAGGTGGGCTCTTTCTACAGCAGGCTGATCAAAGTCATCTCCAAGCCGTCGCAGAAGAGACAGTCCATGAAGAATGCTGACTGTGAGAAATGAGCCATGTCTGTCTCTATCTCTCTGTGTATGTGTGTGTGTTTTGTGTGTGTGTGTGTGTGTGTTTGTGTGTTTGTGTGTGTGTGTGTGTATGTGTGCGCCTCTGTGTGTGCATATGTGTGTGTGTGCACCTCTGTGTGTGTGTATGTGTGTGTGTGTCTGTGTGAGAGCCTGTTTGTATGGCGGGGGTAGGAAAGGGATCACAGCCAGAGGTCAAGCTTGCCACTGCCAACAAGTCCAGTCATTTGACCTCCTGACTCCGGAACACAGTCGAGAGGCATACTTTCTGTTGACTTCGGCAGTGCAGAGGTAAAAGAGAGAGGTGCCATAAGTGTTTGACAGCTGCGATCACAAGTGAGGTGACGTCAAATTTCACACAGCACTGCTGAAGATCGGACATTGTGCAGTTTCAGGAACAGGACAGGAAGCACATATGTATTTGTCATGCTACGCCTTCCGCTTGAGTCTGTGTGTGTGTGTGTGTGTGTGTGTGTGTGAGTGAGTGTGAGTGAATAACTTTATATGTCGTACAGCACATTTAAACACAGTATTCATAAATCCCTTCTCTCTCTCTCTCTCTTCCTCTCTCATTCCTTCTCCCCCCATGCCATTCCTCCTCTGTCTGTTTTAGTGTGCATTTCCTCAGGATCTCGTGTTTCCCTGTTCAACCGGCTGCGCTCTCAGACAGTTAGCACACGGTACCTGGCTGTGGAGGACGGCGCGTTTGTGGCCAGTGCCAGACAGTGGACTGCCTTCACCATCACTTTAGGTGGGAACAGTCAAGTAACTCAAGTGACAAGTTATCTCCCATGCATGGCTGCAAATTAAATTAATAGCCAAAGACACTACAACTCTTTCATGACGCCAGTAACATTGTCTGTCTGTATTTGCAGTGGGAGACGAGTCGTCAGAGCATGGGGAGTATTCGGTGTGTGAGGGCTACATCTGCTATGGCTGTGTGGTACAGCTAGTCTGCACGGACTCTGGAGTGTCTCTGCCTCCGATGGTAGTGTTCGGCTACACATCACACAACAGCAGCCACCTTCTCATTCCCTGAGTGAACAAAAACTGTAGTGCCCTGTCTGTACTTTTCTCTTTTCCTCTCTTCTCTTCTTTTTTTCTCTCCTCTTCTCTTTTCCTCTCTTCTCTTCTCTGCTCTTCTCTCCTCTCCTCTTCTCTTCTCTTCTCTGCTCTTCTCTCCTCTCCTCTTCTCTCCTCTCCTCTCCTCTCTCCTCTTCTCTTGTCTTCTCTCCTCTGCTCTTCTCTCCTCTTCTCTCCTCTCCTCTCCTCTTCTCTTCTCTTCTCTCCTCTTCTCTTCTCTTCTCTCCTCTCCTCTCCTCTCCTCTCCTCTTCTCTTCTCTCCTCTTCTCTCCTCTCCTCTCCTCTTCTCTCCTCTCCTCTTCTCTCCTCTCCTCTCCTCTTCTCTCCTCCTCTCTTCTCTCCTCTCCTCTCCTCTTCTCTCCTCTTCTCTCCTCTCCTCTCCTCTCCTCTCCTCTTCTCTCCTCTCCTCTCCTCTTCTCTTCTCTCCTCTTCTCTTCTCTTCTCTCCTCTCCTCTCCTCTCCTCTCCTCTCCTCTCCTCTCTTCTCTCCTCTCCTCTTCTCTCCTCCACTCTTCTCTCCTCTCCTCTCCTCTTCTCTCCTCTCCTCTCCTCTTCTCTCCTCCTCTCTTCTCTCCTCTCCTCTCCTCTCCTCTTCTCTCCTCTCCTCTTCTCTCCTCCTCTCTTCTCTCCTCTCCTCTCCTCTTCTCTCCTCTTCTCTCCTCTCCTCTCCTCTCCTCTCTTCTCTCCTCTTCTCTCCTCTTCCTATTTGCCTTCTCACAGTGCCAGGGTTGTTGTTGAAGTTAAGGTTTCCAATGTCTGAAATATTGCATAACACCCAGCCAAGCTTTTGCAAATATTCTGTACAGATTTTGTTCAGTACACACAGATTGAATTGCTTCTTAGCTTAATATTGACTCAAGTATACAATATTTCAAGCTTTATTATAAAAATAAGGATTTTTAGTATTTTTTTTAGTGTTCATTTTGGCCTGTACCACAGATGTCTTAAGGCTTGCAGCTATGTAGACGTCTGCCCTGCTGGAACCTCTTAGGGAGGTCCCTCTGCCTTCTCCCACCTGGATATTTGCTGATATAACACTTAATATATCCCACAGTGGTGTTCTAATAAAACACAGGATGATTTAGGTAATGTGCACCTTCAGTGTGTTTTTTTGTTTTGTTGGGTGAAGCAAATTGCTGATGGGTCGGTTTCCAGAGCAGAAGAGTATTTTCGTATGTAAAGTTCACCATGGTCTTGGCCAGGTGGACAGTATTTGCATTACAATTCAAAGTCATGAGAAGTGAACCAGAGAAGCAGAAGGCCCGCCAGGCTGTGGTGTATGTGAGTGAGTTCATGCATCTGTGAGTCAGGTACCCCTCAAGGCCAATCTCGTGTCTGGTGGTCTACGCACAACCATTCTTAATTAGACAGTGTACACTGAGAAAACTGTGGAAGTAGCAAGTTAGTGTGGTCTCAGGGCCATCTAACATGTAATAGACAGCTTCAAGTCTCGCAAGTGGTATGCCTGTATATACACATGCAGATGTTCCATATGAGGTGCCAAGTGTAACAGACCTTTTTGCGTAGACAGAACAGAATTTTGTGCTATGTAATGCATAATTTTATTCCAACAGTTTGTAGTGTCACAAAAGTAGAAATGTTGTCCTTGTGAAAAGAGCTTTCAAGATCAGTCTGTGCACAACACGAACAATCTTTCATTTTCTTGGCATGAACAAAGGCATTACGACGTATGTGATAAAATAGCTCTGTCTATGAAGTCATCAGTGTATCTTGGACAGACTTCTCTCATTTCATTTGAATTGATATGAATAAAGTTTTAAGTATGACCCGTAAAGAATACGTGCCATTTTTCTATTTTCTTTAATGGCCCATCTCTAAAGAACCGTAAAGTGAGGTTTCCCACGACCCTTTTGTGTTTTATGAAGGTCATTCGGAAGGTCAATAAGCAGCATGCCATTCTGGACGTGGACGAGCCAGTCTCTCAGCTGCACAAGTGTGCGTTCCAGTTCAAGGACAACAACCAGATGTACTTGTGTCTCTCCAACGAGAAAATCATCCAGTTCCAGGTAAATATTACAAGCCATCCATGATTCAGTGTTCCACAAGAAAAAGACAGATGCAGCATTTACCTCCACAGTCATGCTTTTAGTGAGTAGAAGAGTTCTTTCTAAACTAGTTAAAATATTATGTGGCTTTGTAAACCATTTTAGCATGTTCTACAGGACCTATTTCATGTTGAGTCCCTTTTGTTAGGGTGGTAAAAACTTCAGCTAAAAGCATAGTCTTCCATAAACTGCGGAAATTACTGGCTACAGAAAAGGGTCAGAAGAGAAACCCATTATTAGGCATAGTGAGACGTGTGTCAGTGAAACATTCATGGAATTTATGGACCTGTCAAAATATAAATTTTGAATGAGCAATGGGACAAATATGGTGAATATCACAGACTGTCTGAAGACAACGAAATGCTTCACTTGCAGTTTGTTTTGGAGTGATGGCTTTGTCTTCCACCATCTCCCTCTCTTTTGTGTGCGTGCAATCTATCTATCTATCTATCTATCTATCTATCTATCAATCCATCCATGTCTACTTCTCTTCCCGTCTCTTGCACAGGCTTCTCCATGTCCGAAAGAGCGGAGTATAGAGTTATTAAACGACGGCTCCTGCTGGACGATCATCGGGACGGAGACGGTGGAGTACACCTTCAGTGAGAGTCTCACCTGTAGCCAGGGCTCCATCAGCCCTGTACCTGTCATCACGGCGCTGGAGGTGAGGACAGAGGAGGAGATTAGGGGCCTATAGGGACACAAAAAGCATGCTCCTGTAATGACAAGGCCTAGTATGGAGCATGACAAGGCCACTTGAAGGCCCTTTAACTAGGAGAATTCTCATCGTGCTACATGGCGTTGTATGAAATATCTTTGTTGAAAATGTTAAACTAAAATCTACATGAGATAGAAAATACTATTTTCTAACTAGATGCCACCTGTCCACCATTTAATTGTAAGCTTTTTTGGTGGTAGATGGGCTGTACTTGAAGCATGTACAGTCACCATTGTGATGTGCTCTTCCATACCACAAAAAAAAAAAAACGCCGCCTTGTCAAACTCTGCTCTGTCATTTTCACCATTTTCTCAAAAACATGCAATTTAACACATTTTGTGAAATGTCATGGCTGTGACCATATTATTGTGGACGTTATGTGTAGATTAGGAGCGGACCACAACACTTCAAAGACCATGATCCAAATACAGTGGAGACATGAAGGAATGTATAAGTATAAGTATATATACTCTTTTGATCCCGTGAGGGAAATTTGGTCTCTGCATTTATCCTAATCCGTGAATTAGTGAAACACACAGTGAACACACAGTGAGGTAAAGCACACACTAATCCCGGCGCAGTGAGCTGCCTGCAACAACAGTGGCGCTCGGGGAACAGTGAGGGGTTAGGTGCCTTGCTCAAGGGCACTTCAGCCATGGCCTACCAGTCGGGGTTCGAACCGGCAACCCTCTGGTTACAAGTCTGAAGCGCTAACCAGTAGGTCACGGCTGCCCGTGTTCATGTACTATACTGCAAATGTTACAGTTTCTCTCAATTGCGTTACAGTTTTTCTAGATCCACTTGGTCTTCATTGTGTTAATGAAGACCAAGTGGATCCCAGTTTCTTTAAGCAGGTCAAAGCAATTGAGAAAAAACTGTATTACAGAGGGCAATGACTGATGGATGTTCGCCAGGACATTTTTTGTTTTGTTTCCAATTCAATCCTCCATACAATCACAGAACGTGCTTAGTAATTTTGTATGAGATGGAAAATACCTTTCTCTATTGTTTATTTTTTGTTTTAATCTGTTTTAATCTAGTTGAATGGGGGAGGCCATGTAGCCATGCTGGAGTTGAATGGTGAAAATTTTGGCCCTCACCTAAAGGTTTGGTTTGGAGATGTGGAGGCAGAGACAATGTTCAGGTAAGATCTCGTTTAGACATCCATACACATTTTATGTGTCCTTTATATGTTTCCTTTGAAACTTTATACTTCATCATTAATTATTTAGTACTTACTATACGGCTCTTCAGAATGTTGCAGGAAGTTACATTAACATGAATGGTCCTTTCCAATGCTCTGAGGTCCGATAAATCTCTATAATGACCATTGCAAAAAATAATGACCGCTGTCAATGGCAATGGGTTTTGTGCTTCTGATTCATGGACAATACATTATCACTTACAACTGGAATATGATTAGATATGTATTATAACTGTACGTACAGTTAGAAATCGCCATAGATAACAATATGAGAACTCATGTCATGAGAAAACTTGGTACAAGTTTGGGTTTGGTACAAAATATGGCTACAGACATTTGTTGTTAAATAGTTGGTTATTTTCTCTGAAGTGCATATTTCTCTCAAGTCAGACAGAGAACATTACATGCATTTACAAGTAACAGCAAACTTGTTGCAACAAGTTGCTGTGACTCTCATAAGCATAGTTATTGTGTTAAACGAACAGAGTAAACACATTTTTATCACTCAGCCCAGGTGAATTTTTCTGGTGTCTGACTTCGAGTCTTGTCGGTGTGCACTTAAAGAGGTCTGTTGCACATTTTTATCACTTCCGCCCCTTCTCCTTGTAAACTGCAGGAACCCTTGAGAAATTACTGTGTGGGATATGAGTGCTTCTCTTTCAAAGTTGGCCCACATACCAGGAATTACAGGCAAAATCTTTTCAAATATATCAGAATGAAACGCGAGAAGGATGGCAGTACTCTGTTTTGGCCACACTCACAAACCCTTGGCCATGCAGTTGAAGCAGAACAAAGACTAGCCATATTAGGTGTAGAAAGGGAAAAAAAATACCAGACGAATAGTAGTCTGGAGGGAGCTCTTTAAATCTTTTCACAGGTCATTTAACCTTTGCCAGCCGCACGGGAGAGTCAAAGTGTCAACGAGTAAGCAGGGTGGGAGTTCACAGCCTCAGGGCGCCATCCTGATAGCAAACCTAACAGCAATTCTAACAGGGCTGCTGTGGTTTAGATCTTTAACAGGGAAAATGGGCTATGCATCTACACCATGGAAGCAATCAGGTGCAGAGGCAGGAGGGTATATGCCAGCCAGATTGCTCGTAAACACAGCCAGAACCACTTTTGTAGAAAAGCTAGCTAGATTTAGCCTAAGTTTGCTGGTTGAAAATTACTTAAGCAAGGGAGGCAAGTGCTTAAGGCCTCACAACAGGCTGACAATAAAACTGTTGACTGACACCTATTGATGTATTCTATTCTATGTGAGTAGTACTAAATGCTGCATTAACAATATCTTAGTGGCACTGTACATTTATTGTATCTTGATTGTTGTAAGTCGCTTTGGATAAAAGAGTCAGTTGAATTACTAAATGTAAATGTATCGGTTTTACACTGAGAGTGACTGTAAAGGATGTGGATATGACACTTTCATGACACCTCTGAGAGGGGTTGACCTATTTGGCCACTCATTTAGAACCATTCAGAGTTGTCTGAATAGAATACAAATGGAACTCTGCTGTTGAATGGTTGATAGCTATGGCTATTGGATCATGTGATGTGACCATGTAAAAATAAAAAAGTCTCAATTTTGACCATTGCTCTTCTCTTTTAACCTAGAAATCTAAACGCACCCTAGCGGCGGCAAATTAATTTGCTCAGCCTGTACGTCTAGTATCAAACCATAGGGATTTCTATTGGCTGACGCCGTGGACGTCATCCAATCACAGCGCTCTATTTTGTTAGAGAGTCTTAAGGCGGGCTTAACAAGATAACGACAGTCCTGCGACGGTGAATAACAAGGAAGGTGGCTATGGCAAACGAAGAGCGGTTGTTTGAATCGCCGTTGGCGTCAACTTTGGAGGAGTTGGACTTGTGCTTTTCTTTGAAAGTTGAGCAACACAATGCACTTAAGTCATTCCTTTCGAAGAAGGATGTATTTGCCGTTTTGCCGACCGGATACGAATATGGTCGTAGCGCTGGCCTATTGCATGCCTAGGCAGTTTGAAAGACAATTCTCTGCCCGCCCCTTGGATTAAGCGAGGTGAATGGTTCGATTCCAGACTATACATTTCAATGATATAGGATGGCCCGCCAGGCTACTTCTCTTTCCTAATACTACTACATTTTATTATCTCATACAGTATGTCACCTATGTACTGTATAGGTGGAATTGGTGTGGGTGAACCTGGTTGATTAAAATATGTCACGTTTTAATCCCTCGCTGTTTACTGCTTCCTCTCCTGTCCAACCAGAAGCCCTAAGTCCATGTTGTGCGTGGTGCCCGACGTGTCCGTGTTCAGCGGGGAGTGGCGGTGGCTCCGGCGCCCCATCACCGTGCCGCTGTCCCTGCTGCGACTGGACGGTCTCATCTACCGTAGCCCCTTCTCCTTCACCTACACCCCCGAGCACGGCGCCCCGGTACAGCTGCGCCGGCCCAGCACCGAGCACACCGCCGACTCCGACACGCTCATCGACACCATCCACCAGGAGTTCACCCGCACCAACTTCCACCTGTTCATGCAGAGCTAATATAGCGCCATGCAGAGACATCTGGCTATGAGTGTGTCTGTGACGCTTTGAGTGTGTTTGATGCTTTGAGTGTGTGTGATGCTTTGAGTGTGTGAGACCCTTTGAGTGAGACACTGACATGCCAGGGTAACAGTTTCCACCGTAAGTTGTATGAATGTAATAATTACATCTAGACACAGTGATTTGTATATTCTTCAAGACAACCACGGGTGCCTAAATTATGTGGATCCATGTGTCTATTATGTGTTTGAAGTCTTTGCATGTGATTGATGGTCATATACACATTAATCTGTCAGTTAAGGATTATGCATTCTTATCATCATCATGGCATCAGTATGGATAAAAATTACATAAAAGAGTAATAACCAAATCATTCCATCACATTCTTCATTTTTTGTGTATTCCGTACAATCCAAATGTTTGGCATGTTTGGCATTCTTCACCTGCCCTTGTTATCTGTGTGCCTATTGAAAGTATTGGATGGCAGGGGCAATTACACTCAGACAGCCTCAGCCAGGGGGGCTGCTGTGCTGTTTTGCTCTTGGCTTCCAGCTGCCTCTGATAGCTATCGCTTGACCTGGGAAGAACAGCAGGCCAGTACCCCAGAACAATGCAGCCTTGTAGGGCAGACCTGGTTGAGGCTGCCTGGCATGTCCCCAAAGCAATATCTTCTGCACTTCAGATACACATACCAGTTAGCTGAATTCCTGAACAAATGGATATAATTGGATAGGACATCATAGGATAGGATACTTACAGTATCACTGCTGCCATCAATAAATCATCTGAGAGTAAAAAAGGTCTATCTATCTTGCGTGTCCAGACATTTGAGTTGTATGCGCCAAATAATAAAAAATAATATGATTATGTAAATTTTAAATAAAATGATGTGGAAATAAATTCCATAGAATGGTGGTTGTTTTATTCTGGATTGTTCACTGCATTCCAAGTGCTCTTGGACGGTGACCTTGTTAATGATCAGTTGATGAAATGCTAACCATGAATACAAGGGAGATCCAAAAAACTAACCAAACTAATATAATGAGAATATATTACTTTTAGTGAAAGATGTGCAAGAAAATTTCAAGGTATTTAAAACAAAGCACTGTGGCCAGTGATTATTACATAAGTTAGTCCAAATGTTGAAATGCTTACCTTGTCATTTTCTCAAATTCAAACATAAACACCACATTCAGGAAAGTGCTCATTACATAACCGGGAGGGTTGGTGAGTGAAATTTGGATTGTCTGTTGGGAATAGTGTGGTGGGGCGCTCAGCTTCCTCCTCAGGTTCTCACTTTTTACCGGCTCGCGTGACACTGGCAAGATAGGACAACACCTCTGTACCCATGCTAATCTCTGTCACGTGTCGGGGAGTTACAGGCCCTCAAAATTCACACTCCGGAACACAGAGGAAGCTGCTTTGGAATGAGGGGGACATGAAAGAGCCCATTCTTCTACATCCAGTTCACTTCGTCTTTTATGTTATGGTCACGAAACGTTCAAAGGGAAGCCAGCTGTATTTCCCGGTCCCCTCACATGGCAGATGCCGTATCAAGTAGTTATGCGACTACCTTTGGTGCTGAAGGACTGAGGGAAGGAAGAGGCCGGCCAGTCAGCGGGGTAGGGGAACAGAATGCCCTCTCCTGGCAGTGTCAACAGTCACGTCCCTATGCAGAGCGGAGAGAGCCTGGAGCCCAGCGCTTCACTCCACCCCAAGCATAAAGAGCGCTCTGTCAGCCTGCACCTCCCGATCACTGTGGCCTTTCTCCAATACATCAGTGCCATCATATCAAACTGGATGGCACTAGCCTGAGGGTCTGGCTGCAGACGTGGTCCAGCGTAGGTTGCTTGGGCTCAGACACGCACAGGAAGCTGGGAGAAGAGAAAAATGTCTGCACTGAGTGCTCTTGTGATTCTGTGTCACTCTTGGCCAAAGCTAATCAAAAATACTAAAGCTGTGAGAGTATCATAGCCCAATGGTGTAGCCTAACAATTATTCTCATTTATCCCAACTCTAAACCTATTATGAGACTGCTGAGTGCTGATGGTTAGTTAAATAACATTCACTTTTGTTAATGCACTCTTCAAGCCAATTTTCCTTCTCCAACAAATTTACAGAATGTCTTACATTTGTGACCCAGGTCAGATGTTAAACAGAATGCATGCATATATGTAAGTGGCACTCTTCTTAACGTAAAGCCTGTATTATGTTCATATATCACTCAGCCGACATCTCAGATCTGTGGTTTTTTACAAGAACCCCATCATTACAGGACACTTGAAACACTCAACATGTGTAAATACAGCCACTGAATCCAGTTGTTCACTTGTACTTGAAGAATTTAACAAATTTTAGACAAGACGGATAGCGAGCACAGAACGTCTCTGTCAAATGCCGGGCAAAAAGCTGTAGACCAGACAGCTTGCAAGATACACATTAATCTTCTTCCTGTGATGAACAAAAACACTGTCAAATGTGTCAAAATGTGTGTCTGTATGAATGATATCTGAAATAGACACAGAAAAACAGTATTTTACTCTCGTTTCCAGGAACTCCATGCCATGATCTGCAATATCATATATCACAGACGGTCAGCTTTTCTCTTTGTTAGCAGAGCTTGTGAGTACAAGGACCTTTTTCCCTGTGAAAAAGCCTCTCGTCTCTGCAGGGTACCCATAATGATTCCTGACCTGTTATGGACGCACTGACCTTCACATCCTTCTGCTAGCCTGTGGAGAATCCCTCACGTCCTCCTCCTCAGCTCTGGGCGGCTATAGAGCAGAGAAGATGGGATAGGAGGCCGAGCCGTGCCGTCTGCAACAGTCATGGTTCTAGTTGGGAAAATGGCAGCACGTGAGGATTCCTGGCATTTGGGGTATTATTAGAGGGCCTCATTAAAACAATAAAGGCAGAGCTGTGGGTAAGGGAGCCTGTGATTCAGGTCTATTAATTGTGTGGTTTGTGGGGAGAGAGAGAGAGAGGGGGAGAGAGAGAGGGTTGTCGTTGCTGGCGTACCCCTCCTTTTTCAGCCCAGCTCACCTCACCAGGGCAGTGGTCCGCCGGGATTCTCTTTCCTTACAGGAAGTAGGTCCCCTTTCAGTGTCAATAAGCCTCTCCACTCTCTAACCCTTCCCTTTACGCCAAGTCACATGTACAAACACACAGAGACACACACCCAGACACACTTGCATACGTTTACAGTCACCCACACACATGCTAACACACACATACACACACACACACACACACACACACACACGTTAGCCTGATCTGAGCCCATGAATGAAAGGTCTGTTAGGAGGTACTTGTGTGAAGGGTAAAGGAGCCTTTACCCAGACCCACAAGATTAGCCTATATACATCAGCATTGTGGATAGTCATAACAGATCATCACTTTGTCTCATTTAGAATGGTGGGGGTCGTTTTCCAGTCCATTACAAAAGAGTCAGTGTTTAATTTGTTTGTTTTGTGGTTTTGTTGTGTTGCCAGCCTTGCAAACTCCTAATGCTGTGGTCCTCATGTTTACAATTAAGGCACTCCATATTGTAAAAAATGCACATATACAATGAGAGAGATTGTTTTTGTAGATTCAAATAACAGTAATGTTGTAATTCAAATACAGACCTGGACACTGAAATTGGCTATTATCTGAGCTTACTGGTACCTCATATCAATCATTTGAGTTGATAAATCACGCATTCGGTTTCATTGGCATGCACACAAAACAAGTGTTGTACAATTACATCATTCATTGTTGACCATTTTGGTGACATACTCCATACCGTACTCCATTATTCTCTGCTTAAGGGGCTCTCCTAGGTTGCAGAACAGGTCGTGATCTGTGCCCTCTGATTTAATTGAAAAGCCAAACGTTCAATACTTCCTGTCATGTGTCATCAGTGAGACAGACAGATTTTGATGATATGGTTTCGATGGTGACAAAGTAGTTTTTACTTTATCTTCTTCATCTTAAGTCGTCCACGCTGTGACAGAGTTCCAGTGAAGTCTCTGGGTTGAAAATGTCTCTAGCAGCCAGTCTCTCTGAGAATCCTCTGTTGTGGTTGTGATATGACAATATGTGAGCCATGCTGAGCCATGCTAAAAAAATATGTTTGGCCGAGTCTAACAGTGTAAAAGAAGCCTTTTTGATCTATCCCCACTGACACATAGTTGGACAAGGATCTTTGGCAGAGACTATAACAGTCCACTGTGTACTGTAATGTAACTGCTGTGCTTGAGACCAAAGGAGAAAGATTTTACGATATCACAGACCTGGTTTGTTCTCAGACTATCTAATACGCTAGCAAGCCTGGTATGCAAAATAGCCAGTGATTGAGACAGCAACCTGGCAGCCACAGGATGGAATCTGGCTCAAGGGAGCCACTAACAGAACAACGAATAGATAGGCTCAATAACAACATAATATTGACCGTTTCAAGAGAGTACCATTATCAGCATCATAGTTGTTTCCACAAGGCTTCCGTTTTAACATTCAATATATTATCTTAATGATAGATTGGGAACAAAATAATGTTCAAGCATTGTTTTTGTTTTTCTAGTTGAAAGGGTCTATAAATAATCATGAGGTAATCTGTTTCTACATGAAATTATTTTGTTTGACAGAGCTACGTCAACAATAATGGAAGCTGCTTTCCCCAATGCCTTTGATCTGTAGAATTGAAGGGTGTCTTTGTGTTTTTTATTTCAGATGTGGGTGGCCACATGGTGTGATGTCGGGAAGGAAGAGAACTGAGATGATACTTTTACTGGAAAAATGGGCAGAGCATCTGATATTGCTCTTCAGGACAAAGTTGTTTCACAGGGACATCCTTCTCAGTTTCATCTGATTTGCTGCAAAACTACTCGAAAGGTCAGACAATGCACTCTTTCAGTGATGATCTTCAAGTTATCTTGAATTAATTATTTAAGGCATCTTTGATCTATCGACTGTGAGTCCAAGAGGGCCAAAAGTCCAGACCAGTCAAAATTACATAACTCAGCATCATCATCACGTTGCAATATTCGGGGAACGTAGAGAGCGCATGGATGAGGCATGTGGGAGAGCGAGCGGGGCCATTTTGGCCTCAGCTCAGCCGCCAGCGTTCATACTGAGACAGACAGCCGAGAACCCTTCTTTGCTTTGGACGCTGGGTGGGCCCTAGATGCTCATGGACTCAGCAAAGAGCCAGCGTTGTTGTTATGTTGTCATGTTGTTATCCTTTTTCTGTTTATTTGCCGAGAAAAAATAGAACTCGCTTGTTAGAAAACGCCATCAGGTAAAGAGTGCGGACTGCGGAGCCAGGGGGTGTGAGCGAGGTCTCGGTATGTGCTAGCAATGCTACCCCTCCTGCAAAGTTAGCACAATGACTGTGTTTTCATTGAGGGGAGGAGGGAGACGGTGATAAAAGCGAGGTTTATGCCCAGGAAATTTTAGTGAAAAATAATCCCTGCTTCAGCCTCCGTCCCCTGCAGAAGCCAAAAATAACACGGCGGGCTGTGTGTAGCTTATTGTGTGCCTTCCTCTCACTCCCTCACTCCCTCTCTGACTCCAGCCGACACTCTTGTCCTCCATCTGTCTTTAGGCCCTCTCTGGCTGGCACTGCAGAATGTTGGCCTCCAAAAAGTGCTTTCCAGGTGAAAATGGCCACAGAGTATTTGATAAATAAAGCAGTTTTATTACTCAACTGCTCTTGATTGCATTGAGAACAAATCTGGCAATATGAGGAAGAGAAGCAAATAGATGCCCTGTATACAAAGAAGAGAAATCACAGACAGCAGTGCCAGACATTATGCATTGAAGCAGGACCTACAGTCACTTTTACAGGCAAAATGAAATACAGCTATTTCAAATGTATTCATAATTGCCCATAAAGATTTTAAAACACTCTAAGACATCCTAAACTCACTGAGGCATATTTATCCTATTCTGAAAAATCAGACCACCTCTTATGATAATCCTTTAAGTAGCCAAAAAAGTTCAAGTCAAGGTCAATTTATTTCCCTGTGATAAATTAAAGCTTTGAAGAAAGTTGGAGGTGTTGATATGATTCTCGTGCAAACCACTGTGACCACGCTTGACCTCATTTAATCGTGTTCTGGACTCTGAGTGCATGTCTCACGGTTGTGTTTTGCCCTAGTGGAAAATAGAGTTAGGATCTGGTCCATTATAATGGCTAACTCTCAGGTGTGATGCTCAGTCTTAATCAAATTTTGCATGGAAATTTACTTCTGCCTCACGAGACAGTGCTTAATAGAAATGCCAACAGTCAAGCACACCATGCAGTCACTTTATACTGCACCCCAGGAGCATTTGTGTTTCATTATTCCTGACGTGCAGCGCAGTATGGTGAATACATCCCTCCCTTGAAGTGAAAAGGCCCTCGGGTACCACTCCGTCTCTTGTTATGGCAAAAGATTCCCACTGGAATTGAGCCCAATCACAAGACTGCTTTGAAGTCTCCCAGTCTGGATGCTTTAAATGGTTTCTGAAGAACAACCACACCTTGAGGTTGAACACTCTTGAGAATTCATTAGAAACAGAATCAGATGTTTCCTCTGGTTGTCACGTTGCAGCACTGTGGGTCTGCAACATTACGGACGGAGAACTTAATCTCACCATCATGAAAACATCAACGTGTGTTTATGAGTAAATACAGATTACTGCACCATGCCCACGCAGGGGAAGAAGATATACACACTTTAACCTTTAAAGGTGCCCTGCCACACGTATTTCATTACTTTGTGGTAATGTCTGAAGTTCTACCATGGACTCTGTAACATTTTTTGCCCAAACATAAATGATCACATTCATCTAATCTTTCCTAACAATCCACTAGCTGCCTGCTCCATGAGCAGGCTGTCAAAAAAATGCATCTCTGTAGGTAGCCTAGGCTCCGAGATCTGTACACAAAAACAATTGCTACCAACAAGGGTTGGCAACCCCTCAAAGGCAAAATAAAGTGTTTCAAATAACCGACGAGATGCGCGTTTAGGAGAGCTTTAATTGTTCGGGAGGGAGTAGCGAGCTAGTTCTCAGTTTTGGTTGAACATCAACAGAAGTGACATATCCCCGCTATCGCTAATACAACCTTTAAGCCATCCTTGCATACAAAAACTGTCACTGAGCTAGATGAATTCTGTGGGCACGGTCTGGGGCGAGCTCATGAATAGTAATGAGCTCATCCAATTCCACGTCAGACTGACCAGCTTTTGTAATTGGCCTGATTTCTCCGCTTATTTCTTTTCAGTGGCTATAACTGACAGAGGAGGTAGCAGTTCATTTTCACATTCACGACATAACACAAATACATATGGACCTAACATATTTCAAAAAAGATATATACGGTATATATATACAAATATACAGTTAAGAACAAAATGATTCATAACCCTTGCAAATATTGATGTAATGTTGATGTTAAAATAATTTTTATCTTTTTTAAAATTTTTATGAAAAATGGCATGTCCAAAATTATTCATACCCTTTTTAAATAATCAATGGAAACATCTTTATTTACCATCAAAGCTCTCGAAATGGTTCTTATAATACCTACCAAGCCTCTCCATGTCTCCACAATGATTTTAGACCGCACCTTTTTAGCAGCAATCTGGGTTTTGAGGCAGGAACGATTATTTGCCATCACTTTGGCCTTGTGCTAACTTTTTTGACTGATTAAAGGAATTATCCAGAGTAAAATACACTTTAGATCAATTTACAGATGATTGGGAGAACATATGTTGAGTTGACATCAAAATCATGTCATTCGGATGTGTTTTGAGAAAGTTCGATTTTACCGTTTTTAGTCAAAACTCGTTAGCCTGGAAGTGACCCGGGCATGTCATTTCGCCGCTACAAAACGCTATTTTTATACCTCTTCTACAGTTCCAAACAACATTACACTTACGTGGTAGTGAGTAGAGGGTCCCTAAAGCCAAACCGAAGTATCCCGAGGTCTTTATGTGGTTGGATAGAGAGTCCAGAATGAATTTCATCAAGCCAGTACCTTTCCGGAAATGTTGCTGCTGCAGCTGCCATCTTTAGGGGAAAGTCCATAAGAGTCGATTGCCGAGTGTGGAGTAACACGCTCTAGAAATTCACAATTTCGTCGTCGTTTTTTTTTTTTTTTTTTTTTTAAACATAGTCCAGTAGTCCAACTTCATTTCAATTTCGAACGAAATACTGGACTATGTTTTTTTTTTTTTTTTTTTTTAAACGGCGACGAAATTGTGAATTTCCAGAGCGTGTTACTCCACACTCGGCAATTGAGTTTCTCAGACATTCGTCATGACAGAGCCAGCGAAAAAGAAGCAAAAACCGAGAAAACAGTAAGGAAATTGCTAATACTGCATAGTTTACCTTTAACACAGAAAAAGACTAACAATTTCAAACATTATTAATGTGAGTATTTGGCCTTATACTGTTACAGATTTTGCCTTTTGATATCAGAGGAACTGTCTTTTCCAAAGGACAAAATGATCATCTGACATTTTAAGGTTGCCCTTCATCTATACAGAAGTAGTGCTGCAAAGGGACTCTCTGTCTCTGCATTCATCTCTTACTTCCAAGCTATTCACAAGTAGACATTTTCTGGTATTACATTTTACGTATTCCATATAACCAGTATACCCTTTGCATGCAACTTTGCCTCATGCAGAACCTAGGTTACTGTCCATTTACCATTCAATCCAGTTCCCAGGTGAGAGTATGTTGCCAAAGAAAACCAATATGAAGTTTTGACATGAGTAAGGCCCGTCCCTCAACTGACTGACGTCTGCATATAGTGGATTGCATGTCTGCAAGGTGTGCTGTGCCAAGGACTGGAACTGAATGAAAATGGAGTCAGTTAAAGGAAACCACATGATTATGCAAGGTTTTTAGAGAGCTTTAAATTCTAAGAGTTCTATTAATCAAAGTAATATAAATTGCAGGGTTTTTTACTTGCCAAACCTAGAAATCACATTGATTCTAATGACAAATACATCCGGAAACCCAACTGAAGTGTGCATATAGAAAACACATGGCAGAAATACCAACAGTTGAACTTTGACTTTTGCAGTGATATGGCTTCAGCTTCCTCTGTTTATTAAGGACCTCACATTTCTGTTGAGGAAATGAAGACCCAACCCTTAAGAATAATGATGGGAGACAGCAAGAGGAAAATTGTATTAAATGAACCCTCTTTGTCTAGTGTCCATGCTAAACGGTATAGAGAAACTGTATCCTTTCACAATCGGTATTCTTTGGAATTATGATTCCCCCCCCCCCCTCCCTCCCCAGGTGTGAAAAAGAAATATTGCAAAAAAGAAACTGACTGAGGATATAACACACGTCACAAAGGGACAACATTGAAGTCATGCGCAAGAGTAAACCTCAAACAACTGCCTGGAAAAATGAAACATCATTAAACATTTTCTGGAAAACAACCTAATATTATTCTGAAACTATCACTAATAGATAATTGTCTTCAAACAATTATCTTCAAGTACTGCAATGGAATTTCCATGAGCACAACTATGCCCTTTCTACTTTAGAGTCTCCAGTCTATTCATGAGTATATTCTCAATCTATTACTTCAGGAATTGAAAGGTGAGTGCTATAGGAAGAAAAGGCTGGCATTGTGTTAATGAATGGAGAACTGTATATAGTTCAGCAGTGTTTCCATAAATTGAGTAATGGCTCACTATGAGGCACAGGTCTTTATTTACACAAGAGTTTCCACTCTGTAGATACGCAGTAGCCCGCAGAGTCTGGGGGCCAACAATGCACCAAGTGTCTCTGGCTAGCATGCAGGACGTTACACAACCTGCCAGCATACCACAAGATAAAGATACCAGGGAGTATTGTGCTTGGTATTCACTATTCACTTACACTTTTTAAGAGCAAGGAGATTGATGTTTTATTTTATAATCATTTGAAATTTGACAAATTAGGCCTATTACACCACCTACTCTACTGAGATGCATTGGATAATGATAACGATATGCAACAGAGGAATATCATGAAGGGAGGAATGTAAACATGGGCTTAAATACCACGGACCATTACTGCTGAGGCAAAGAAATCTATCCTCAACATCCAAGTGACATTCATTTATGGCCCCACTCATTACCCAGCTCACCTGTTCAAAAGACAATTTGCTGTGTGTTGGAATTACACCCATAGTCAACACTTTAGCACCATCTGCTGACCACCTATACACATTACAACTAAGACAAAAATACTATGGAAGGCTCCTTGTCCTTGGGTTAGAGCAGCCCTTGAGAAAAAGACTGGTGAAAACAAAGTGGCCAAGAACATGGTCTAGAAATTAGATTTAAAGATACTGAATGAAAACATCAAACAGTTTTCAATGGTGATACGGAACAAATGGATTAAACACCTCTCTCCAACTATCCAAAGAATTTGTCTTGGTCCCTTAAGAGTCAGAAATGTTCGGTCAGCTCACCATCTCTCACATAAGTGTGACATTTGCTTTTAAATGGTGTAAATGCAGACAACCTGATAGGTCACAGACTGTCTACAAGAGACGTCTCTCTGTCTACTCTCGAAATAGCAAATGTTCCATCACTATCTGACAGATGGAACAAGTCATGTCAAAACAACTGTATGTGGTTACAGGGAACTGGGCATATCTTGAATGCAAAATATTGTAGGCTACAATTTAATCATAATATAAATGTAGATAATAGTCACCAAAACTAAGATAAGTTATTATGTGGCACTTCAGATAGTCTATTTAATGAACTGTGTGAAATGATAGACCATTTTGTGATGAACTTCAAGATCTATCATCACATTTCACTGAATTTAAGAACCAAGGGTTAGGCCTGATGGGGTTTCGATGAGGGAATGTAAAATGTCTCCTTTCGTATTTTACAAACAAAATTGAAAAGACTTCCATACTTTCAATACTAACTATTTTTTTTTATGTTTCTTCAACAGGAACAAGGCCTAGTAGGCCTTATTCAGTGACTTTCCCAGTGCCAGCTTATAGGTCATTCTGTTCCATTATCCTATCCTATCATATTTGATAATGGCTTGTGTATTGTATAGGTATTCTCCTTGGACTTTTTTCCCCTCAAAAATATGTATTTTTCTTCCTTTTTCAATCTTGTGGTTAGACTAGCCTACCTAAAGACCAACAGGCTCTGCACTGGTGGCTGTCTAACTTATTAACCAACAATGCCAAGCAAAGATACGTTTAATGAACTTGGGTTGTTCCCAAGCACCTAGTTATGTTGCTGAATTTGTCTTTACATGATATGATATGCTGCGGCGAGTGACCTAATGGCGAGTGGTCGAGAACTTTCGATTACACAAGAACCACCGCCTACGTTTTATGTACGTTACGTTTCGTGCGTGTAACGTCAGCACAAATTGCGTTGTTGCAGAGTCACTCTGTGTGGTTCGAGTGTAAACAAGAGACTGGCAAAGGAAAACTCTGGAACTGGATAATCCATTATATCTAATTAGTTAAACTAGGATTGTTGTTTTATATATAAGAACATATATTGTGTGTTTATGCAACTAGCCATGTGCCAAGAAATTATGTTTTAAACTGGGTTTCATGTTAAGATAATCGTTGAGGCGACGCGCTGAGCTAGTTGGCTAATGCTAGTTAGTTTGCCAGCTAGCTAGGCAGCTAACTTAACTGCTGCTGTTGTCCGCATTCAAGGCCTCGGCTAGCGCTGTGCAGAGGCTGAAACGCCCCTGCATGCCTAGGCCCAGTCTAGCCAGGACGACGGGCTAGAGCCCTGAGCCGTGAGTATTTTCTGCTTCTGTTATTTTGTTTTAACCACTGTTATTACGGTTAGCTTCTAGGTTTAAAGTTCTTTCAATTGTACGGCAATTGATTATGAAACCAACAAAATAATTTGTTCTGAGTCCTTTATAGCTCCAAGTAACGCTAGATAGCTATAGCATTGTTCGATAGGTGTTTGTTCTGTGGCCAGATAGCTTGCTAGGCTGTTATGCTACAAGTCTACTGAAATAGCAGAGTTAGCGTTAGTCATCACTAGCTGGCTAGCCTAAATTTAGCAGAAGAATTTGTGATAATATTATGAAATCTGTATTGTTTCTTGTCACTAATTATTGCAGCAATTACCTGCGCTATGTTAGATAATCAGAATTGGTGTCATTATTGGTTGTATAATGTTAACATTAGCTTCCAGTGAAGCCTTATTTACCATTTTAGCCTGTTGACTGCTAGTTAGCATGTTATGCTACTCTTGTAATGATGGCTCCTTCTGTAATCCCAGGCACCCAGAACATTAAACGTATAACGAAGAGTTACCTGATATTAAAGTAACCATACTGTAGTGGCTGAATGCCTTATATTTCTTTGTGTTAGGTGACTAACTCGGTTATGAGAATTAGTAGTAGTAGTTGTCTGGATGATGTTAAAGTCTATGTACGCTATATCCACAGTTTAATCTCAAATGTAGGCCTATTCTCAGTAACTGCCACTTTGAATAACATGGGCTACCTTCTGTCCATGTAGTCCGTCTTTAAGATCGGTAGGGAGGGTTTTACTATATTGTGTTGTGATAAATTGTGATTTGCTTTGAATCATGTTAGAAATAACAGAGAATTGCCATAGTTCAGTCTCTAAGTCTAAACTACAATGTTTAACCTTACAGCTCAAAAGGCTGTTGAGGCACCTCTATAGTCACGATGGAGTCCGGTGGCAAAGAATGTGAAGAAGAGATACTGCAGACGGCATTCAAGAAGCTGCGAGTGGATGCTGAGAGGTGATTATTTTTTTGTCCTGTGTGCGTGTTGGCTACTGCAAACAACACACTGTCATTGCAGCAGATTGAATTAGATCTGAACAAGATTAGAAATTACAGTTTTAGTTTGCTTGGAGATATCAAATGACTGACTGTTGTAGTTGCGGTGTGTGTATATGTTTCTCCAGTGCGTCTGCAGTTCCTGTGAGTGAGACTGTGTCTACAAGGATGTCTCCTCGCGCCAACTCAGAGGGAGCAAAGTCCAAAATAACCTGTCCGAAGGAGAACTGGCATGGGTGTGTAAATGCCTCGTAAATTCGTAAATGCCTCAATATCTTATGTAAATTATGAATAGAAGTTTCAATGCAAGCTTACAATGCTTCTGTTTCAACAGGTGTATGCGGAAGTCTACAAGAGGAGTGGTAAGAAGCCAGAGAAGGCGACGCTCCAAATCTCCCATCCTCCACCCTCCTAAGTTCACCTATTGCAGCTCAAAAATGTCCTCACCTCCCGGCCACTTAAAGCATAAAACCCTCCCAGAGCCCGAAGACACCTGTGCCTCCATTGGAATCCCCGCCAAGAAGGAGCTCCTGTCCTCCAGCCACGGCTCGCCCGTGTTTGGAGCCACGGGTTACGACCTCCGTGTCACATTGTCCCAAGAAAGCCTTGGCTCTCCACAGCTCTGCCACAGGAACCAGTCCGACGAGGACAGCGGCTCTGAGGCAGTTGTCTGTCCGCCCGGGGGCCCAAGTTCCCCAGAGGCACAGCGGCAGGTGGACCCTGCAGCAGAGCCCGGCACAGTCACCGCTGGAGCTGCCGCTGCTACGTCCACCTCAGACTTTCAGTCTCTCTCCCGGCTTAACGAAACCAGAGCATGTCCCTGTGGGCAAGGTGACTGCCAGTGTCCAAGCTGGCAGGGTGTGGAGGTGTACTCCTTCACCGGCCTAAGGAATGTCATCTCCGAGTGCGAGAGGGGCCTCCCGAACCCGGAGGAAGCCAGTGGTCATAACGCAGCCCACCGCAGAACTCAGAACACTGGAACCTCTGGCTCCCCACGCTCCTGCTCGGAACAGGCCCGGGCATACGTTGACGACATCACAATAGAAGACCTCTCTGGCTATATGGAATACTACCTTTACATCCCCAAGAAAATGTCACACATGGCTGAAATGATGTACACTTAAGATTATAGGTTTGATTGCCTATGTTGAATGGTTAAGCGGTTATAACATAGATTAGGTTATATCTGGTCAGAACTTAACTGTTCACTTGATGAGTTTTCTCCACCTCTCCTAAGTTAAATGCATTAGAGCTAACAAATATATTTCCATCAGATTTGTTTTTGTTTTGTCTTGGTATTTTTATGATTGTTCCAATTTCATATTTACGTACACACGTTGCCAAAGCTCTATTGCTAATATTGCAAGTTTGACTTATTGCTATATGCAAACTTGTAATGCCAACTATGATTATGTTTTCCAGAGAAAAAAAAAGCTGTTCATTGTGCTTTTTTGAGTTTTCATTTGTCTCAATAAAGAGTTTGTTTAAGAAATGTGTGTTCTGTTTGCTTACCTCATAATTTAGCAAGCCCTCAGACAACTATTGATGGAATCCTATGAGCCCTTAAGAGAACAATTAAGAGTAGGTCAACCAAGATAACTAAACACAAGGAGCAAAATTACACTTGATAAAAGTCAGGTGGACAAAGTGAAATGAAAATAAGCTTATAGTCTGAAAAACTAAAGGATAAAGGGCAATGACATGAGCAAACAGTTCTTTTTTATGCACCAGTTGACTTGAGACTAGCATGCTGTTTCCATCAAAATAATTCCAGAAATGCTGGAAAGACTAGGGATTTTATTCACTGAAATCCTCTGAAAGGTGTTTTAAGATTTTGTCTTGGATATGCATACATTCTTTGTGTGTGTGTGTGTGTGTGTTTTTAAACGTAAACCTTTTTGCTCGCAATGAGATGTGATGCCCCCCTTAACTCAATCTATGTAGCATAGGGCTGTACATGTGATTCCGTTTTGTCTTGGCAACAGCATGAGGCTATTATGTAATTCTGCTGCCGAGTGACATGCACTTAGACTACCACAAGAGAGCGCAAGTGCAGAGCTGTTGGTTAATGTGTTTAGGCTACTCCACGGCACCAGTACTGTAAATCTTTTGGTTTTCAGACTGGCAGCCAGGCTGAATTATTGCAGAGGGTGTTTCTCGCGCAATCTATTGAGACAGGTTCACTGCTCGCGTGCCAAATAACTCTTCAGTTTCTTGAGAAAAGCCGTTAGGCTTACCCGTATTTGGAAAATGTGAGTAGTCTACTCTGCAACTTTACTTATGTCGTCAACAGGCCAGTATTTCCATTGAGGATACCGAAGTCATGCAGCTATAGTTACACAATATGGGATGCGTTCCTGTATGACGCTTGGCCTGAAATTGGAGAACTAGACCTAAGAATTCACGTTTTATTTGATCAACAAAATGGTCTAAATCTAAACACCCCCACAAGAAATATGTCAGATTTATGAATGCCATTACAAACTGACATGCTGTAAAAAAAGACTTTTGGCAAGCTATCAAGACCCTTACAAAAATAACTGCACCAGCCGCCTACGTGTCAAAAGTGCCAAAGTATCAAAAATGCAGACTTATTTGCATCTAATAGGAAATGCAATATTTTAGATATGGAAATATGGTGGTACTGCATTGTGCTTCAGTAACAAATTGCAGTATAACTGACGTTTTTGGTCCCAACTGCTATGTTTTGTAAAGGGAGTCGAGTCGAGTTGCAGGCAAGTAAAAGGTTAACTGAGTTTAAAAAGGGTTTGGCCTTGCAGTAGTAGGGTTGGTGCCAAAAGGAGATACCATCCAACATTTGAGGAAAATACGGGATAGTACAACAACCATTTTCCTGTTAAAAGACTTTTTACTGTTTTAGACGTAAGTGTTATTTAGTATAAATTGTATTTTAGTATATTCTTTATCTTCTACTGTCCTTATTGCTTGTTGTGTTTTTTATAGACACTTTTGACCTTGTTTTTTACCAATCCTGCCTTATATTATCAATGCCAATTGTTCATTATTACATTGGTAACCTGGGAACACCCAGACCTGGGTCTGGAAAAGGTTCATACAACTTCCAGCAGGGGCGTGGAATTAAACTTACATGAAACTCTTACCAAATCATTTCAAAATGTATAGCAATCTATAAATGAAGGTTTTAAATGCAGTTGTGTACTCAACATTAGCGATTGTATTTGCGTGCCCGACAGCCCGTGTGTTAAGGAATTGGAAATGGGCTTTAAAGCAACACCAAAGAGTTTTTTGTACCTTAAAATAATGTTTCCAAAATTGTTTCAGTGGTTCATCAACTTGTAACAGGGTGAACGGCACTTCTGCATTCGCTTCACAGCCCTCTATTGGCTATAACCGCACTATGTAAGTTTGCCAGATCGGGTAGCGGATCTGTAGTTCGATGAAATGAGACACAAGAAACTACAAATTTGACTTGCGTTTCATGTCGCAATACATCGTACTTTCATAAATCATGCAACATATTCTACCTTGTCTGTGGACATTGTTATTTGCAAAGCGACAGACGGAAAGTTCTTTGGTGTTTCTTTAATGGTCTCTTGGCGAGACTAACCTGCAGAGCAAATCCCAAATTTGCAAAAAGGTTGTATGGATATTCCCAGGCTATATATTTGGTCCACATATTATTGAATGAAGGGACCCTGAAGAGAAATCATATTGAGTATGCTCCTGAAGTAGATCTGGTTTGCTTTGTAAAGTTTCTACATCATAAGAAAGGCAGCTCCTCCTTGTCAGCTGACTTTTTGCATTCTATGCCCTTGGGCTGTGAACCAGATCTTAGCAGACAAACAGGCTGTAATGGCCCTTTGTTATAGGGGTCATCTGACATGTTTTCAAGCATGCATGTTAAAGAAAACTTCAGTGTGTCAAGTATAGTATGACTGAAGACACTGATTACAAAAAGATGGTTGCATACCCCCAGTGAATAAACATAAAACAGAATCACCATATATTCAACCCCACAAGAAATGCATTCGCATAGCCACACACCCACTCAAACCATCCTGTGAAATAAACTTGCCTGTATTCAGTGTCCCATTTGACATATTGAATACTGAAACAAAAATAACCACGTCCTCCAACAAAACAGGGGCAGTGTTCCCTACCACTGACTTTTCTCACAGAATGTGCCAACTGGTCAGGCAGCTTTGTCATTCTCCAGAAATCCTCTAATTTGTACGACCATGTTTAAGTTTTTGTCTGCTTCGCCGCTCGTGCACTGGCAACTTTGCCTCTCTCCGAGATGTATGGGGCACACAAAGGGGCAACTGCATCAAAGCATACCGTTCAGAGCTATGGAAACAGACAAAGGGATCTGTTAGATGTCGCCAGTTGACAGGGACTGCTTGGCTAACCAATTTGCCTAATAATCACATCTTTGTGCCCAAGAGGTGGAGGAAATCTAATGGAGCTACTTGTGAGCATGGAAAGATTAATTATCAAACTCTATGTTCTGAACCACAAATTCCCTTCTGTCTGGGAATAAAAAAAGATTTGATCCTGTACATCTTTTCTATATTACCTTTATATGTCCATATTTATTTTATGCTGGTATCTAGACTTATTCTTGCACTGTTGGACTTACTCATTTGCACCATCACAATGACACTCACTCTCACAGAGCACCTTACCTTACTATGCACAGAGAATCACAGGCTCAGTCCCTGCCTCAGTCATTGCAAGCGTCTCATGCTAAATCACCCACTATGTGGTTACTGTTTTAGACTTAAGTGTTATTTAGTATAAATTGTATTTTAGTATATTCTTTATCTTCTACTGTCCTTATTGCTTGTTGTGTTTTTTATATTATATACTTTTAATTACTTGTTCTGCTGTTAGTGAATGTTCTCTATCTGAATCTCTATCTATCTATCTGTCTATCTATCTATCTATCTATCTATCTATCAAACTAGTGAACTAGTTATTATATTAAAAAACATTTTTTAAGACTTAAAAGAATTATTTAATTGGAATCTACATATTATCAACATGAAGCACTTTTCTCCAGGTACAATAAAGCTAAGGATAATAAAAGCAGCCTATAGATTGCCAGTGAAGCTTGTCATGAAAACATCAAAACTGGTTTGTGTAATATGATCTTGTTAGCCATGTTCTGACTTGCTCTCTCACCTGCACTGATTCCCTCCCTCCTTTTGTCAGATGGAATGTTTGCTCGCAGATTGAATTCACAGTAAATTCAATGGCTGATTCTGGAATAGAAGCGCCATTGTCCTTGACCTATTGGATGCATCTCCCACTGGGAGTGTTTCAGTGTTCCTTTGGGACTCCACACTGCATATAGCACATGTGTCACAGGAGTGGTTCACTGTTGATGACACAGTATGTAGCCATTTTTATGATTAATGTGGTAGTCTTCTTAAGACCTCGGCAAAGTGTAGGCCTAGTTATACACTGTATATGTACATATCTATATGTATATAGATGTTAGAATTACATTGTCCCATGTGCAGTGTGGGCGGACACCCTGAGGGCAACCAGTATAGAATTGCAGTAGCTGTCTAACCTGTTTGCATACATGGTGGTTGGGAATGTAAAAACTCAGTCTTTCCTCTGGGTTCCCCCATGCCCAAAGCCCATCTGTGTTAGGTCGGATCTTAGTGTTGTTCTAAGGGTCTGGGGTCTATCTGGGCTCACTCTGGCTCGGTGACCTCTGACCTTTTGTTGCTAGGATCATGCCCCATTGAGGGTGGTTCTTGGCTAACTGGCGACAGGGCTACTCAGAGCCACACTACTTAAATACTTCCATATGACACTCCCTAACTGCTCTGGGAAAGAGATGCAGACACTGACAACAGACGTGGGTCAATCATGCGTTGCAAGCATAAAATTCGATTTTTGTTTATCAATATATTTTGTGGAACACAGTGTTTTATCTTCTTGTTCAAAATGCACTTTCCCAACAATAAATAGTTGCACATGTGGGGCTCTTTTTTAAGAAACTCCACAGGGACAAAAGCAGGCCAAAGGGGCTGACCATGTTTGTCAGCATGAACATGAAATATTGCCAGTGTTTCTAAGGAAATAATAATTTCTAAAATAATTGTAAAGTTTATAAGTTTAAAACAATTACACAAAGCTGAGCCCTTTATTCAATAGATTTTAATGTCAGATGCAATAAGTAATGTTGGGTTTAAACTGCATACACTATGCTCTCCTCTGAGCAAAAAGATAGCTACCTTGTTTAAGTGACCTAGGACTGGTTTTAAAACAACAATGAGCTAGTTAAACAAAACAAGTTTCAAGAAATCATTGAACATGGTCACTGTAAATTGTTATGTCTCACACTACTTTACTAGGGGGGAAAATATTGTTTGAACTTGTAGTGACCGACGTTCTCCCTGCACTTGATAAGTGTGCTTGTTGAGGACCCTGCTTGAAACTAGATTACAAGTGGGGACTACAACACCACATCACTCTGGGTATCAAAGTGGAAAATGCTAACAGCTGTTGAAGGGGACACATTCCTGAAATCAAACCATAATAGTACCCTTTATACAAAAAACCCTCTCAAACCTTTGCTTTAGGAGATTTTCTCCAGAGGGGAAAATATTTTCAGAGCCTTTCAGTGGCTCTTTGAAGAACCAACCAAGTGCGTGCCACTATAAAGACTTCAGTATTACAATTCATCTCCCTTGATCCCTACTTATACCCTCTCTCTCCAACTCAATTCAAACACCTTAAGGCCAGTTAATCCTGAAAAATTTTTGAAGTTTAAAATGTCCAAACATATACAGAAATATCCAAGTGCACCACGCAGATACCACTGTACTATTTTACTATATATTCCTATGACAGTTTTGAGAAAAAGAGTATAGAAAAGGAGCACCATACAATGGTTCATTAAGTCATCTAAGAGAGGTGTGTCTATATTGTTTCTAGATAAATGAGACTTAAAGGAATTATCCAGAGTAAAATGCACTTTAGATCAATTTACGGATGATTGGGAGTACATACGTTGAGTTAACATCAAAATCATGTCATTCGGATGTGTTTTGAGAAAGTTCGATTTTACCGTTTTTAGTCAAAACTCGTTAGCCTGGAAGTGACCAGGGCAAGTCATTTCGCCGCTACAAAACGCTTTTTTTATACCTCTTCTACAGTTCCAAACAACATTACACTTACGTGGTAGTGAGTAGAGGGTCCCTAATCATCCGTAAATTGATCTAAAGTGCATTTTACTCCGGATAATTCCTTTAAGAAGTGGTCAAATGATTTGCCACTATAATAATCTTTAAAACATCCATAAAGCCAGATAAGGTGCCATAAAGCCAGGTAAGTCCATTGATTTTCCCCACCCAAAAGTGTCAAAACACTGCACAAGTGCAGACCTCATTTGCAACAGAATAAGACATGACTGAAACCAGACGAGAAAAGGAGAGAGACTAAAATGAGACTAATGAAAAGAAAATGACGTCAATAGAGGAAGTTTAAGCACATCCATTGAACTGACATGACAACACCATGGTGTGAAAGGCCTTTTGACATCATTTCAATGTCACAATATTTCATATATGAACCATGCCACATTGCTTTTCTGGCTAACAAATAATACACTGGTTACAATTTATGGGTACAATGCACATATTTCTTACTTATCAAAAGAATTCCCATACTAATTGCAAAGTGTGGTTTCATGTTTCAGAAGTTCCGCCAATTCCAGGGTAATTCCCATCATCATTCAACGGTTTTTGTTTTGTTTTGTTTTTTGCAGTCGCCACTTGTCTCACTTCCTGTCTCCTCCCCTACAAGCTCTTAAGCTGAAATCACCCCTCACCAATTAGACACACACACACATGCATACACACACATAATTATCAGTCTCAAAATTCTTGTTTTTTATTGTTAAGTTTGTTAATGTTTTGTAAAAAAACACTGCATCTGGCAGTTAGCCAAAGCCCTGTGAGTGCTGAAGTTATACGATGAGCAATATGTTTTCGCCTGGACAGAGAGACGATAACATATTTCTAAATGAAGCCTTGCCTTCTTTAAAACAATGCAGGCACATAGGGACATAGTAGATGCTCTGAATGTATTAACAGGTACAAAGTCCAGTAGACCAACCTTAAGAGGGTGGAACTTATTCAGATGAAATGTACAATAAAATCGAGTCATGGGTGAGAGTAGGGGAGAGGAAACCACTAGGAATGAATGAGAGAAACTGAGGGGGAGAGATAACTACCAATTGGAAAATGAAAACTCCACCTCCACATGGGAATATATTCCATAATTTCCAGGCATACAACTGCTATTTAAAGCCAAAGTTGATTCTTTATTTGCGAAAAAAAGGAAAATGGAAGATTACAATGACAATGCATAATACCTGTTGGTAACACACACATAATGACCAACCTGGTTAGCAGTTTCATGGTGGAACCAAATTACTCTAATTATGGCAATACACTATCAGTAGCTAAATACAATCACCTCAAGCGCAGCCACGACATGATGAAAAAGTCAGATAATATAGAAGTATCTATATAAGTACAGATAATATGTTAGTTGGATTGTGTTCCTTTAATCAGGCTGCCATTGAACAACAAGTAAAACAATGTATCAAAGATATGATCATAGCAGGGAAATTCCAAGTGGTATGAACTTAGTGCTGAGTTAGATGGAACAATCTCAGGGTCTGATCTCATAAAACAGAAACAGCTTAAGCCAGGATGTGACGGTCCTAAATGGGACCGCACATATTTAATGCCCGGACGGCACCGACTATGGACTATGCCGTCTTATACACGCGCACATACACACAAATAAATGCAGACACATTAAGCAACGTCACTCGCGTCAAGAACATGGAAATAACACTAAACACAAAGACTATTTATTATGCGTAACATTTATTTCGTACAGGTTGGAGCAACTTCTGTGTAAATGTTTGCGTGTTATGTTACCAGCTGTGGTGGCGTCCTCTGTTGTTTTCTGACGGTCCGGCAGCAAAGGGGTGCCGTCGGGAAACAATGACTTTTAATTGGGTTCCGGAGGGAACTGGCCACATTCAAGTGGGAAGCACCAAGGGGGGGAGCAGGGCAATCCTGATCAAGTTGCTCTGTATTTTTGTCCCTATATGTACTGCTTTGAATGTGTTTATTATGTGATGTTTATTTGAGTATGTTATTAGTTTATAGAGGAATGTTATCATTTTGTCTCAGAGTCTGTCTTGTGAATTATGTGTTAATTGTTTGTTGTGTGTTCACCTGTATTTAAGAATGGTGCTGGTCACCTGTATATATGTTCACCCTTTTTGTCAGTCTTTGTCAGTGCTAGTCTAGTCCTGTCCTGTGTGTTTGATGTGTAGGCCTGGTGACTCTTGAGATAGTTAAACAGAACTATTTATTTCATATTTACTTTTTCTTGTCTAGCCATTTATAACTATTTTCATTTTTGCTTAGTATATTCCCCTAATCACCTGTAATTGCTTGCTGTGATTTGGTAAGCCTTAAAATTAAATTAACATTTTACACTGCATCGCTGCTGTTCCTCTGACTCTTTGGCCAAAACCCAAAAAGAAGACGAAACAGTTCCGTCACACAGGATAAAAGTATATTTCAGGAGCTTAAAGTCGATATTAGAGACAATTACTTCTTTCTCAGAGATAATGTCTTGATCAACGTTTCTTGATCAAGTTGCCAGATACAAGGATACAAGGATACAAGGAAGTTTATTGTCACATGCATATAGTTAGTGGAAGTAAGAAATGCAGTGAAATTATGTCTGGTGTCAGCCTATTTGTGCATTTATGGGGGGTAAAAAGTGCAGTAGAAGAGGGGTTTAGTAGATTAAGTGGCAAGGGCTGCATAAGAAAGGTGGGGGAGGATTGGGATTGGGGGGGCACCAACAAGGAGCACCCAAGAGCAACAGGGGCAAGGAAAAACTCCCTTACCAAGGAAGAAACCTTGGGCAGGTCCACGGCTCAAGGGGCTAACCCAACTGCCAGGGGTCTTGGTGTGTGTTGGGGGGATGACAAGGGAGATGGGATAGTGTGCTGTGTATGTGGGGAGAGGGCAGTGTGCAATATGTGTGTTGGAGAAGCTTCCTTATGAGACAATGTGCTGTGTATTGGGGGGGGCAGTGTGCTGTAAGTATGTTGGGGATGTGTGTTGGTGTAAGTATGTTGGGGATGTGTGTTGGAGAAGCTTCCTGATGAAATAATGTGCTGTGTATGTATGGGAGGGGGGGGGGCAGTGTACTGCAAGTATGGTGAAGGGACTTATATTGCAAGCAGAGTACTGTATGTATGATGTATGTAAAGATGTGTGTGTGGGCGGGAGGGGAGTTGAGCAGTGAGGTATAACAATTTTAGTTATAAAAAAAAGAGACCAACTTAGAATTTAAAAGTTAGTGACTTTAACAAGACTACCTACCAGACAACTCCGACCTGGCCTTTACATAAAGGCTACTTAAAGATGTAAACATCAATCAATTGCTGTTGATAGTAGCTGTGTGAATAGGCCTAGTGACTGTTTGATCAACACCTTCTGAGTTATTTTTACCAAAACAGGGTCAAACTGGGAATGGCCAAACGGAAGAGTTTCAGTCACTTAGGTGGGTGGCTTGAATTCAGTGCAGACAGAGACACAAGTATGTTGTTGTTATCCATCATCCATTGGATATTTGTAAAGAACGAGCACATGCCTCATGCTTAGACATGCCAGTCAACCTATCCAGAGAGCGTCCATAGTTGTTCTAAAATTTCATGTGAAGATGTGAAGAATTAAAAAATAAAAAACACAGAGCATTATGCACACAAAGACTTTCTTTGTATGCTACAAAGGAATGTGTATCTGAATGTGTGTCAGAGGTTGTGTGGAATTTAGTATTTGCATTCAGTGAAAAGCCCAACTATGACTGCTGTTAAACCAAACACGCAATGTTGCACCTTGTTTACAACAAGTGAGCCTATTTTCTAATTTCATACATGTGGATCTCATTTAGATTGATGTCTAGACTTGACACACTGGTGACCCTGATAACAACAGTGTACGACCTTTGCTATATCACATGTAGGGCCTACACTATTATTCCCACTGTGTCAGTTATAGTCACAATACCGGCCACTAGATAAAAAAAATGTGCTGTTATTCTTTAAAAGCGTTTTCTTATCTGTAAATAGCAGGGGTAGACTGATCATGCACTAAATGTAAGGAGCTTGACGTCTCTTCTGATAGCCTATTGATAATAAGTCCATGACATTTCTGAAGGTCTAAGTTCACTCACAGGCTGCAGCAATCCATTATACTGGCATCTTCCAAACAAAACGCAGGCTAGACACATTATTCCAGATAACTTTATCTCTTATTTACTTCTCACTTGCTCTAATACAGTAGCCCACCACCAGTAGGTCACTGCCTTCTGTGTAGGCTAATTTAGACAACCTTTTAAAAAAAAAAAGAAGAAGAAATAAGCCTATTTGTTGTCTATCTTGTGTCAAAAGTAACTATCATGCCATTTACTGTAAAATGCAGACAGAAATGAAGGCCTACATCATTGGCTAGCCTGTTGTATCCCAGTTTCTAGAAAAGTATGGCTAGGTTGAACCAACCTCTTAAACAGTCTAGGCTTCTTTAGGGCTTGGGAGAAATATCTTTGTGAATTCTCATATTGCGATTTGAATTGATTCACAATAGGTTATAAATCAAACTCCATTCAAGATGATTGATGACTGCATTTAGTTTAATTTAAAATATGTGTTGAAGCATTAGTAATTAATCAATAACATTGCAATACAAACTGCTCTGCTCATTCAAGGATGAACGTGCAATGTTTTGCAGGCCTAGGCCTATTGTCAACGTTAAGAAATAACATCAAAACAAAGTCTTGCTTTAACCTGCGTTTCAGACTGAGATTTTTTATTGTCTGTGGCCGGATATGAATTAGGCTATGTGACAGTCCTTATTATAAGAGAATAGCTAGACGTTGCTGATCAAAGCAATTTCACCAGACGCTGAGCACATCAAAAGACGTCAAAGACAGCGTTCGAAACTTTTAAGGAAGTAGAAAAAGGGTAGTAGTGAGTCTAGCACTGATAAGAAGAGTAGGGTAGAAAGTTACAGTAGAAATCGAGAGTGGAAAGTGGTAAAGGAAAGGGGAAATTACATGCAAACGTCAGAGACATGGCAGATTCCCTTGTTCCCTTTTTTGGAGGCGGGGGATAACATTTCCCGGAAAATTACGACAACGGAAAAAAATCCATGTTTTAGGTTGCGACAACAATTCCCTGGAAACATGAAAAAAAGTCTAGAAAGAGCTAGCCTACGTAGCTACTAGCTAGTTGCCTACATATTGATATCGTATTAGGCATATTTCATGTCACATTGTAGCCAATGGTCCACAATTTAGCTGCTTTCGTTAGACACATTTTATTTAGAGTTAGGCCTACCATTTGTAATAACTCGACCACTTAAACTGTTGTCAACACTATACCTAATTCCACTTTCAGATAAAGTGTAGTTAGTAAAAGTTAGTAAATCGATGGTCTGAATACTATAAATTCCATTCGGGATCAACCTGTTGCTGGATGGACAGTTGCTGCTTGTTGCTGGTGGTGAATTTCCCGGAACATGACGATTCGAAAATTACTGTCATTGGTCTAACGTCACATTTGGAGGCGGAGTCTGAGGTGCAAAGTCCTAGAAATCAATGCGTACTTCGACTTGACTGGTCAGTGACTCTATACGTGGATTCGGGGACGACAAGAGGACCTGTGAAGTTGTCAGCGAATTTCTGTAGAGCATAGTAACGTTGTTGAAACTGTTGTAAAACATCATCATATCATTACAAGAACAATACTAGTTGCCTTCGACGTTGTTAAGAGAAGAAAGATGCAAAAGCTGTTCCTTGTGTTGGTTTTAGTCGCTTCAGTCTGCTCTGAATCGGTGAGTAAATTAATATTCAACAGTCAGTCGTTAGCTTCTGGCTAACTGTCGATAGCTGAAAAACTAAAGTATTGTGTGTTACACATAGACTGTAAAAAATAGGTGTTACACAAGGTTGGTTTAACCAGTAATTCTCCTCTTGTTGTCTATGTTGAAGTTGGTGTTCTGTGACGGAATTCCTATGTGGGTTCATGCAAGCGAGTTTGACGTGATTTCTTCGCCTCTAGTTAGTAACTCTTCTGAGCACAATATGATGTGTTGAAGGATGCGATGAAAGTTAGATAACATTAACGTTAGCTACTGCTGCGCTAAGTTAAATTAGCTAACTTAAGGTAAACTAACAAATTGGTATATTGTTGATTCGATAATGTCCTTTCACGCCGAATGTCTTTGACACTTGATAGATTGTATCCTTTTATATGTTTCACTTGTTTGCTCACTCAACGTAGAAGTACTTGTCTTTATCCAGGGCTTACGTTTACTGTGTTATTGGGATATTAAGACTACCCATTGTAACTAGCCAGATAGCTATTGCAAAGGTTAATCCAATTCAGACAGATGGACTTGTAATACCATTGAGTAGTCACTCCAGTCTTAACCATGGTGGCACTGCATCACGTTTAGTCTAGTTCAAGTGTATGTTAAAGTGTCTGTTAAATATTTGTTTACCTGTTTTTATTTTAATTTTCTTTTTATATTGAAATGGGTATCTTGGGCTTATCATTTAAAGCTATAGGCTATGATGTAGTGTACAGGGTTGTCGACATTTACGTTTGAAATGGAGGCCTGTGTAAGTTGCAATCTCAGGCTTTTTTTTTTTTTTTTGCCCTGCCCCTCTTGTTTTGAGGAAAGTACACAATACGTTCTTGTAAAGGATTTGTACAGCCAACACTGTCGTCATTATGTAAACAAAATGTGAGAACATGATTTTAAGATCAGTTTCTCTGCAGATTGCAGAATCTCCATTTATTATTATTATTATTATTATTATTATTATTTTAGCACAAATGCTACTTGTTTATCAGTAAATAAATTGTGATACTACTGAGGTTTGAGGTTTACCACTTTTTTTTTTTAGCCCTACATGGCTGTACATCTAGAGTTCAGTAGGCCTGTGTGCTCATTTAGAAGCACCTGGGAGTGTCATGTCCCGTCACTGCTGATGCATTGTTTTCCTAATGGGAAAGAATCGCCATGTGCAGATGTCGGCGCTGCTTTGAATATGGGGGTGGGTCAAAATAGAATTGAATGGTAATAGACAGATGCCAGCCACCCAGTGTGAGTGGTGGTCGAGCAGCCAAACTCAGGAGCAGAATGCAAATGAACGTCATGGAGAGTTTACAGCACTCCACTCCTTGGCCTTGGAAAAGGGTGTAGGTTAGGTCTACCTCTCACTCCACCTCACTGTAGTGGCCCTCAGATCCTAATCTTTTGCTCAACACAAGCAGCAGATCTTATTACAGGCCTTCATACAGGTCAAATCCCCTGTGTCGTTTTTCACACTACTCAACGCTCAAGAGCAAATGGATTGAGATGCAATCTGTTGGATGGTTAATGGTGTGTCAACGCGATTCGATGGCCAAAACATGAGCGGCTTCTCCACTGGCTGCGAGCTGTGCCCGCGTTTCGGTCCGTCGGCCTGTCTGTCTGTGTGTGTTTCTGTTCATCTGCCAGTTTTGTAGATGGTAGCGCGACTGTTTTCCCAGCAACTTGGAAGGGCCAGTGGCCGTGGCTGACCAGCGTACATCAAAAGCTGCACACAGCTCGCTGAACTCTGAAGCACATCCCGTGCCAAGAGCAAGAGAGACTGCTACATTCCTCAAAATCATGCAGAAGCTGCTGCTCGTTCTTTCATTTAAAAAAAACAACTCCTTTTCTCTGCGTGCCCCCCCCCCCCCCCCCCCCCTCACTCCTTTTGCGTTTTCCTGTGGAATTTGACCCCTGCTGACCTTGACCGGCCCTCATTGGGATTTTGCACACATGGGCGGATTTAAATGGTCAGGGTTCTTTCGTTAGCCTCCTCCCAGGCCACTGGACAGAAGAATTGCATTCATTCGCCATGACCCACACTCTCGTTTGTCTCTTTGAACAGAATGTTTAGCCACCCTCTTTCAAATTAAGGATGCATTCACGCTTTCTACATGTTGTTAAAGTGACTTAGTGTTGTTGTACTCCATAATGTTTTAGGTACGTTTGTGGAATGGTAAAGATAAGACTTCCTTATTTGACTGACATGGATCGTTCTATTACATGGAATAGTTTAGTTCAGTGGAGCTAACTACTTGAACACGTAGGCCTAAGGCAATGCGTATCCACCAAATGGGCTTGTTATTTGGCCGGAACAGTTTCCAGAAGAGACTTTCAGCCGCCCAACCGACCACACTCCCTAATGAAAATATTTGTCCCCTTCTGAAAAATCTTGTAATTCTCGTCTCTCTATGTGTTGTGGGAATGTGTTTTTTCTGAATTAGGCTTGAGATCATTTGCACGAGAATGAGCCTGTGTCTGTTTTTTCTTCTGCTGTTTCTTGATGAGCTGAATTGAATGCCCAGTGAAAGGGCCACAGGGAGAACATGATAAATACTTTCACCAGGATGTAATAATGGTTTCTGCATTGCTGTCCACTGGGCTATAAAATCCCTTTTTGAGGATGGAATGTTGGCAGTGTGAGGGAGGGTTTTGATCTGCTTTTGGTAAAAAGATGTTAAGAATTTAATGCATTTACTCCGTCTTCCTCTGAATTGTCCTCAAGCTCATTAGCGGCATGTTAGTCTACCTTTTGAGCTTTTTCTGAATGGGCTGTTTTGTTTTGTGATTAGTATAATGTTTCTTAGATTTCCAGAAGACTTTTTTTTTTAAGTTCCCAAAAATGAGCTGTAGGGAAATGGCACACGTTTCAATAAAAATTAGCTTTTTGTAGACGGTGTTTTGTTCATTGTCAAGGAATGACAACCCAGTTTCCGGTCCTCTTAATTACATGGTGAACATGCCCCTGCTTTAACTTAGTTTTCAGTTGCTCTGCTGAAGCTGTTAGATCTTTGGTAAAAGTCTGAGTAGGCATTGTACATTGCCAACTTATTTTGAGTTTGTATTTCTAGTTCCCAATAGATGTAGGCTAACTTGACTTTTGTGATTTGGGAGGGGCGAACCCATGCCCCCAATGCATGTAGAGAAATGAAAGTCACTTCCTTGAACAACTGTACATGTGTTAAACAAAAGCTTTTGATGTGTGTGGTCTGATGCCATACTAAAGCTTTCTCAACCTAAAATATTGGCATATTTGCGCTATACGTATGGACACCATGTGTACAAAAAACGACTTTTGTAATACTCCCCTCAATGTCACTCTTTTTTGCACTTTGTTCTGAATCTAGAACTTTATGTAAAATCAGTGGACATACAGTACAAACTTTAATTCTGAGAACATCTTCCATCCTACAAAACACAATTTGATCAGCCTAGGAATACTACTTCTGAGATATGAAATCCAAACATGGTTTTCAAGATGAGCTGTTTTTGACAGTGTATTATATGATAATATATATTTATATGTATTTCCGTTAAGAATGTGCTTTGTGTAGGTTATGGTTCTATTTTCTGTGCTCTTTATAATGAAGACATGCCTCTACCTTAACTGGAGTTTTCAGCTGTTCTACTGAAGTTATTAGATGGTACCTAAGTGGGCTTTGCAAACTTGTTTTGAGTTTTTGTTACCAGTTTCCAATACATGTAACCTTCTTTACAGACAAGAAGGCCATAGTTGATGTTTGCCATTGAAATACAATGACATTTGTGTTGGGGAATCCCACGTCCCCCATGCTTGTAGAGAAATGACTTGTCACTGCCTTGAACAACTGCATATGTGTTAACCACGGGCTTTTGATGTGTGAGGTCTGATGCCGCACACACTTAAAGCTTAATCTCACAGTCTGCTGGTTGTGGTAGATCTGAAGGCAAATGTAGAGCTCTCAAACCCCTTTGTGAAATCCATATGTGAATTATGAGGTGGTTTGTGAAAGGAATCAAGATGGCTGAGCAAGGACTTTTTTTTTTTTTTCCTTGGTGGGTTTCCCCAGTGCTATTGCTCGACATTGCTTCTGCAAGAAACATGCCCCAGAAATTTCCCCTAAGATTTTCTTACTTAATTTTTTTTTTCACTTCATCTCTGACTAAGTCATTAAGGTAACAAAAGCAGTGTAAAGACTTTTAAAAAGGCCTTTGGTGATAGAGACTACATTCTGATGTGATACTCAAACCAGTATTATTGTTTTTGTTGGAGACCTCTGTGACACAGTTGTACTATACAATACCAATTGTTTGGCATGGTGGGACAATGACCTGGCCATTCAGGTTGATCAGAGCCATTGAGTATTGAAATACCCTCACTTAGAAGTGAGGAGCTTAATTAATGAAAGCCTGTGACGTACTCAAAGACATGAAAGAACTTCCCATGAAGTGGGCAGGGGTTGGTCTTCTGTTGCTGATCTTTCTGTCGGGAAATCACATTCCTCTGAGTCATCTATAGTGGGGATGGCTGATGTAGAAGCACTCTGGGACAGCATGGCTGTGCACACAGACGTCCGAAGTCTCATTTGGATGACTCATTTGTGTGCTTGCGTACGTGTATGTCTGGGTCAAGGGGGGGGATTGGTTACCATATCATTGGTTTGATACACATTCCTTCGAGGAGTTCTCCCACTCTTTCATATTTCAACATATCCACGTCAGCTAGGCTGAAATAACCGTATGACATTGTTGTTTTCAAACGTCAGTCTTTTGTGTCTGGAGAGTCCAACCTACCATGCCGTGCCATTGGGAGGCCCGTGGGGGTGAGAGTCGCTCAGGCAAGGCCAGATGAAAACCCTTGGCTATTTAAAGTCCCGGTGAAGGTGGATGGAATCTGGAGCGGTTTCAACCGTGTGTGTGTGGCTGCCTCACTCCAGCCAGCCAGCCAGCCTGTATGTATCTCAGGAGGACATGCATCCTACACTGAAGCAGGACTGTGCATCGCAAATCCGATTGGTTCAAGTGACACGGAACAAGAGCCAGGGTATTAATTACATGTGATCAGAAAGGACGTGGTCAATCTCATTGAGCCAGAGGACGACACACCGCAAGGACTTTCTACCCGTTGCCATGGGGTTATGATCAGGAATGTGATTTTTTTTTTTTTTTTTTGTTAGGCTGTAGGGGACCCAACAGTGGTTAAAAATCAATTACAAGTTGCGCTATAATTTCATGGCCATAATTTTGTTCATCAATTACTTGAACAGTTCTTCAATTCTCAGCATTCTTAGAAACAGTAGGGTTGATAGACCCTCACATGATTAAAACATTGCAAGAGGCAGACCCTCATGCATGGACTGATTGAGTCAATGGAACAGATGCTCGGCTATTTGCAAGCAGATGGGGGGGATTTAGCTCTTCTAGTCTGCCAGCCCTGGGTATGGCCGGGGTTTAGCCAGCCTCTTAATTTGCATGGACTCCAGGCAGCCAGTGCCACTACTCACTTCAATTTAATGAGCTGGGGGAGGGATGCCCATAGTTAGGGTTGTAACTTGTTTTATTTTTGCTGGCAGTGTCAAAGTGTTGTTACACTGGAACTGTCCTCAAAGGGTTTCACTAACTAACATGGCTTAGAGAGAAGGCCTGTTCTTTTACATGAAATGAAAATAAATGAAAAAAAAAAAAGATTTTGAAATTGAAAGCGTTTAACCGACCACAGAAGGGACTTTTTGTGCAGGGGGTGTTTGAACACAGGAAAAAAGAAAAACAACTTGAAAATCACAGTCTTACCCAAGATTGAGACCATTCCACTCTTAACCCAATTTTCATTGTGAAGATGTGTGCCTGTGTCTTTTCAATCAGCTCAGGCATGAGTTCGGTTTATATTGTTGTGAAAAATGCCTGAGAATGTGGGCTGTTTTCTTGTAATGACTGTCATCTGCCTTCACAAATTTCTGTGTGCAGTGTGGAAAAAGGTTTCAAACCGTTCTTGTTTCCTTTAGCTGTTGTCTCATAGCTCTGAAGCGTTTAGCTTTTTTTCCCCCCTCCAAACAAAATCACAAAACGATATGGAAAATCACAGAAGTTTAACTATGTGAGCTTAAGGTGTTGAAGCCAGCAAATTGAGTAAAGATTTTTTATATCCATTTCTTCTTCTTGTAAGTTCATGTTTGACTTTGATGTCAAATTTGATCGGTCTTGTGTTTAACAATTGGCATGAGAGCGGACCTCAGAGCTCCCGCTGTGTACATGTCAAGATCATTCCCCCAGCCCTGGGCTTTCATCATTCAGCTGGCTGCCAGTAAACCTGTCACGACAGGCTCTCTCCCCTGCACAGCCACTATATGGAGGAGTGGGTGGCTCACAATAAAATGGAGGGATTGCCAGAGGTGTGTGTGTGTGTGTGTGTGTGCGCATTGAGAAAGAGAAAGAGATGGCTGCTGGCTTTGACTTGTTGGAGCAAGATGGAGTACTGAGTTAAGCTTTGGAAAGTCCCCAGCCTTGAGCTCCATCAAATGTGTCTGATATGTTGCATTGCATATGTTGATGTATAGCCTAGTCATTTTTCAGCACAGCACCACAGAACTGTAGTGTTTTTTATTATTTATTTATTTTGATGGTGCTAGAGTGGTTGCAGTTTTGATTCTGGAGCAGTTTTTTCACCACTTGGTTCAAAGTATGTGGAAGCTCGCTGCTGTGGCAACAGGGCAAATAAAATGGCCTCCTGTTCCGTTCTGTTCTGTTCCAGCTCCTGTTCTGGAACAATGGCATTCTCTGAGCACTCCCTTAAGTCGAATGCAACCTAAAGAGACAGAGAGAGAGAGAGAGGATTAACTTCCATCTAGCCAATTTGAAACAAAGCATTTTGGCCCAATTAAATCAGTGGAAGTCTTTGCCTCCAGCATTGAATTTTGTTGCCAGCTCCTGATAAAGGAAGCCTATGCATAATCACTCCAATGAGATCTTGAGTAATGTGGTAGGCCTACTCTAAAGGTCACACCGACGATAGAATTTTATACTAGATTTGAAAGGGAAGTGGTTCACCACAATTAACAGACTTTTTTTCTTCTTTTTAAATGGTTCCCCTGTCTAATGTTCTCTTTAACTTGGTAAGAAAAGGATTGGGCTTTTTATGTAGGGAGCAGACCACCTGGCTGAGGGTATTTGAAGGCATTGAGTTGCATTTCTCCTGAACCAGCCTTGAGCAACCATCCAGAACTGATAAAAAAAAAAAAAAACTCTCCCCTTCACACTCCCTTGGCAGTCCAGCCAAAGCTCAACAATGAATAATGCATGACTGTTTCTTTAATCGTAGACGAGGCCACAGCCAAGCCAGGTGTTACCTAAGCACATGCCTGCGTCTGGTGTCGGCTCTGCAATCAGTAAAACCCCAGCACAACGATGATATCTGACCAGGGCGCGGCTTTGTCTGCCAGAGACTTTAACCCAAACATGCCTGGCTCCGACTTTGCTGCGAGAATGTTACATTTTTACACCTCAGGGCTAGTGGCCTCACTCTGTGTCCATACGAGTGCATGTTTCAGCTTCCTCAGGCCAATGGATGGTTGATAATTGGATCAGGCCATCAAATTGTCTTTGTTTAATCTCATTGACTGTGCCTACTTGGCAAAGGGCAATGAAGTTAAATGGTGATAATATGATTAGCAAGGGTAATGTCTTTCGATTACATTAAGCTCTGCCTTGTGATGACTGTGGATATGGGCAGAGAACCATTACTTAAATGCCCCTCCACCACCACCACCTCCTCCATGTTTGTTTTCAGGGGTATGTAAAGGGTAAAAGGTCAATACAAATGGTCAACAAAACCAGATCAGTGGAGGTGTAATGTGTCTATTTCTCTGAAATTAGCTGCGACTGCCGTGTGTCTTTGTTCATGTGGCTGTGCTATCAGCCACCTCCTGTCTTGCCTTCCCGTCCGATAAGATCGCCCAAAGGTTACTAGCTTCCTCGTCTGGTTTGACCTTTTGAAGACACTTTCCTCTTTTTTTTTTTTTTGGTCTGGAGTTGAGTCTCTCACCACCACTGTCTTTTAAAGCCAGGATGCTTGTAAAGTAGGCGTGCTGGATCAGTTGTCCTCTTTGCTCTCGCTTCATTAAAAAAGACCTATGTGAAACCAAATACATGGGAAATAGTTTCCCTATTATGTAGCAACCTTGCTATTGTGAAATGTCTGCCCTGAACTCATTGTCTTGCCTTGTTAGCGTGCCAGCCCTAAAAGTGTTGTTTTTCTCACTTGTCTGTTTGTTTCCGCTCAGCAGGTGAGAGAGACTGAGACGTGGATGCCCATGAAGGCTAAGCAGTCTCATGAGGACCTGGTGTCGTCTGGTGACTCCCAGAATGGTTCCGACTTCGAGATCACCAGTGATGATGAGGATGATGAAGATTCATACTTCGACGATGACGACTTTTCAGGCTCTGGCGATGAAGGTCAGTTTATGAATGATAATAATACATTTTATTTAATTTTATTTAATTTCATTTAGGTATGTTATACTTCTAAAGTTTTTGCAATAGGATATACCTCATGTGACTGTTCACCTTTCATTGTGTCTAATACTGTTGTTTTCTCCCTGACTTCTACAGAGTCCTTCAAAGAGACTGTGCCAACACCTAAGGTATTACTAATTCCGTTTGCTTACCATCACTCATTTAATGAACAAGGTCTATTAGAACTGCTTGTGTCTGGAGCCACGTGTAACACGTGTTAATTTCTCCCCACTAGCCAAACCTCATCGACAACAGGATCCCAGAGCAGGGAGACTCAGAGAAGCCATGGCCCACCGTGAACGAGAACGACATTGTCGCCGAGAACGAGGTCGGCGTGCGCTCATCAGGGTTCGACGAGCACCCCCCCAACGTGCTAATGTCCCAGTCGGAAGACGATAAATTCTTTCACAGGATTGAAGTGATTGCAGGTAAGACTCCTTCCCCACACAACAACACCACAACTCGATGCGCCATTACGTAAATCCCTCAAGCATGCCATGTAAGAATGCTGTGCTAGCGCTAGCCAATGTCTTTCATAATTGTAGCTGCATGCCGTGCCTGTGCACTGTTTACAACTTCCCTGTTGGCTCGCCTGAATGGATGTTGATGTCTTTCTGTTCCAGCCCTGATTGCTGGCGGTGCAGTGGGTCTGCTCTTCTCTGTGCTCCTCATTCTCCTGCTCGTCTATCGCATGAAGAAGAAAGATGAGGGCAGCTACGACCTGGGCAAGAAGCCCATCTACACGAAAGCCGCCACCATGGAGATCTACGCCTAAATGTCGGGGAGTGGAGTGCCTCTGCAGCCCCCCCTTTCCTCACAGTGCCTCTGAAACTCAGCCGCTAAGCTCTCTCTCTCTCTCTGTATTTCTCTCTCTCTCTATTCCTGGACTGCCTCACACCTGATCCTCCATACTACCACAAAAGCCAGAGAGAGAGAAGGAGAGGTAAAACTCTGAAAATTGAAAGAAAGATGGGACTATAAAAAAAAATACTCTCTCCTCAGTCATGCCATTGGAATGGGATGAGATGTGCCCCAATCAGTGGGTCTTGCAACTAGGGGGCCATGTTCCATTTTTTTTTAATTAACATCATGAGAAGGCAATTAGGAGAGGTGTTGCCAAACATCAAATATTTGTTTCTTTTGTTTCCTTTTAATTAATTTAAATATGTAATATCTCCACCCAAAGTGAAATGCTTAATGTCCTTACCTGCACTGGAATTCAATACGATACATCTATCAGTGTGCATGCCCCTCTGGCCTCTGGAGGTGTTTTTTGTTTCGTTCGTTTTTAAGCTATAACACTAAAGGTTGTAATGCGGTGCTCGGTCTGTGATGCGGTACAGAGATCATCGGTAAAGTTATTTATTTTCTCCCCTCCAATCATCCACACCTGTCCTCATATCCGTCATGGTGCTACAGGAGTTGATGTTACTGTGGCATTTATGCGTTTCTTTCTTTTTGTTTTTGTTAAGTTTCTTATTTTGGATGAATCCCTGTGTACGATGACTGATGTGATTATCTCAATTTTATCTTTTTTAAGCTAAGGTTAAAAATCAGTGGTTCGAAAAAGAATATGCAGTGCGTTAATATGAAATAAAATCCGTTGGTACTATGTGCTCTGGCTATCATGTAGCAGAGGGACTCAAAGGAAAAAGCTGCTTTAGGTCTAAGGGGGAGGAGCTCGGCCTCAGTCTCGGTACAAGGGAGTGGTTGTGTGTGTGTGTGTGTGTGTGTGTGTGTGTGTGTGTGTGTGTGTGACATGAAAAAGACATCACATATACTCAAAAGCGGTGTTCTATCTGCTGATTGCCATGCCCAATCGCATAGGCTCTCTGGATGCAGCTGTCTTTGTCAGCAAAGCCATTTTAAACAGGTACATGTTTGCTGTTGATGACTCACATTCTCTGCACATGAACTTTGAACTTCCAGGGATTTGTAAATAGCCATCAAAATAAAGTCAAAAAGAAAAAAAAATGGGTACTTGGCCATTTTGTGGCAGACTGTTAGTAACCAAATATTTAAATGCCAAATGTTTTATGTTTTTTTTTTTTTTTCCACCCATGACCCTCCTCCCTCCCCAGTTTTACAACAATACTGCTTATATAGACACAATAAAGAAATAAACTGCACAATGTATAGTTTCTTCCGAAACTCAGTGGGACACATTTTCAAAATGAATGACCAATTCTAGTACTAACGTTTCTTTGTCTGCGTTCAGTGTTCTGGTAGATAACATGTTTCAGGTTTTTTATGTATTAATTTTACTGTCATATTTTATTGCCTTCTTTCAGGTTGGGGCTTTTCCCCTCTAAGCTGTTGTATATGTGTTTTTTTTTTTTTTTTTTGATGTTTTTTTATTTTTATATATATATATATATATATATATATAATTATACACTAGTTTTAAGATTTCTGAAGCAAATAGTTTTGAAGCAGTTTTTTATTTTGTAAGAGTTTCTATTCCTTTTAGATATTTTTGAGCGGTATATATTTATGTTTTGTAGAAGGATTGCTATGTAATTGTTCAGGGGAAGAGGATTGAGCCATGTGTCATTAGCATGGGGAAAATAAATCTGCTGCTTTTCGTCATAACAAGAGATGTGAATCACCAATCGAGTGGAGGAGTCAATGAATCATTGATTTCTGCATGCAGATTCTGATCTGTTTGGAAATAAAGCTATTTTTATGCACACAAGTTGAACCTCTTAAGTGTCTCTTTTTTTTTTAAAAGGTAACAATTTCTTCACTTTTGATGTAAGTTTTTAATGGGCAACTAGTTGGTATCATTTTCAAATGTATTTTTATGGTATATGGGCATGTGAAAGACCGATAAAGGCACATTTTTGCCACCAGCCACCTAAGCTATGCACTACGTAGCTCTAGGACAGCACGTCCTCCTAAAATGTAAGAGGATGGAATGCTTTCACAGCCAGACAATGCAGCTATCTTATAAAGCAGTGGTTCTGTTCTCAAAGTGAAGTCCGTGACACCAAACCCAAAGCTTCTGCAAAACCATTTGCTTTAGTCGTGCTTTATTGTTTTTAAAACATAAATCTCTACTTGACATGACATTTTACACCAATAAAACAACAAAATTGAGTCTGCTGCCCACCTACACCGACATTTAACTGATGTGAATCACTTCACTCAGGTCATGATAAACCGTCCCTAAGAAATGCAGAAATGTTTAAAAATTAGTCAGTCCACATTGGCAAGTGATGCAAAATCCAGAGTTGACAAAAAAAAAAAGAAAACAATATACCTGCCAGAAAACATCCAAAAGTGAATCTGGCCACAACTTCACAGTATACGAATAACATCTAAGTATACCAATGCAAGTAAGCATGCTTATAATTGTTATGATTATGAGGGGGATCCTCAGAAATATCCTTCCCCACAGTGGTCCTTGCCACCAGAAAGTTAAGCTTAATTCTCAAAAAGAATTTCAAGTTTTTGCCTGAAATTGCACTGTGCGTATTTACAAGGGCATTGTTCCCACCTCCTTTGGGCCCTATCAAATGTTGGACCTCTGAGAACCTCTAGTTTTCGTAGGAAACAGTCACAATAAATGTGTGATGTACTCACAAAGAGTTACAGAGGCTAGAATAAAGTTTTTTCTTTCTGCCGGATTACAAGCATCTCTGAACTGACCACATTTCAGCCCTCTAGGTCTCTTGATATCCCTTAGAAACACAACTGAGCCCTAGCACCAGGTCTTGTGAAATTGTGTGCAATATAGAATCAATATAGATCTATATAGAATGAAAATATGAGTGCTTTAGACTATTATTTGCCAAGGTATGCCCATGCGTTTTGTAAAATGCCTATGGATACTCCCCATAGGACTTTTTGTTATCCAAAATGCATACTGACAATCAAATGCTTACTGCACATGAACCCCTTTGTGTAGAAGCATAATCCTGGTCTCAAATGAAAGGTAACACTTTGAGGTTTAATGCTTGTATTTGGATTATACTTCAGGGGTTCTGATATGGAATGACTACACTAAATATGGAATGATTACAAAAATGTCTCTATTTTTGCATTTACTTTGTTGGTTCAATGAGTGTGTATAAGATAGACTATACATCTGTACAACTAATATTAGATAACACAACATGAAGATTCAATTTCTATGGATTCCTGTGAATATTTCAGTACCCAATATGTTGCATCTACTTATTGTGCTGCAGCTACACTGCAGCCAGAAGTCAGGGTAGCACCAAAAGTGGAAGGGGGGAGGGGGGCATTTTGGATCAAATTTAATTGAGACATAACAAGATTCATCTGAGAATGTAAAGCACTATACAGATTGTACATGAAAAAAGTTGTCATTTTTGGATTCCCAAGAGTCAACGCTTTGAAATGGTGTATAACATTACTATGCTACATAGCAATATGGTGCATACAATCAGGGGCGTAGATTTGCGTGGGGACCGAAGGACGTGTCCACACCAATGTAAAATTACGACTGAAATGTCCCCACCAATATTCAGGTTGAAATGGGGGGGAAAGCGCTCACATGCGCTACACAAAGAGTTAAATCATTTCTCACTTCAGTGCTGCGGATCATCTCGTATAGATCTTGTAATGTACAGTAGCCTATAAGAGTAAATCGCGCTGATTTGAAGTTACCTATAATAACTACCAGTGAGCCGCAGTCTCCTGCGCAGCATGCAGCGCTTCAGCTTTACTTCACTAAGCATGAAGTGCGTCCAAATTCACCCATTCTTCTCTGTTGAACTCCTCGAGAAGTAGGCTACTCATCACACATGTGTCACATGAAAGAGCCTTTTCTCAGCTTTTAAACGGTGCTAGCTAGCCACTGTTTGCTGTGATAAACAGTTCGCGAGAAAAATAACTTCAAGAGATTTAATAATTATTCTCTGCGCCCATCTCCACATCCATTCGTCTCGGTGGAATATCGTAGGCCTACACACTCTTCACACAACACATGACAAACCATATATCAGAATAAACAGCAGACCTTACCGAACACAAGGTAATGTATTCCCGTAGTTAGCTGTTCCAGAGTAATCCGGTTTTGAAATAAATTATAGCAAAATTCAACATGGTCTTTCGGCTGCATTTCTTAAAACTGAGCTGTGTTTACATCGCCTAGATATCTGTAAATATTAGAATCAAAGAATATACAGGCAGCTCACGGTTAAGTTTGTCAATGTAGCCTTAATGATTTCTTTTCACAAAATGCTAAGCATGCATGTATTTAAGTTTCTTAAAACTGAGCTGTGCTTAAATGGGCATGATTTCATAACAGACCAAATAGAAAATAAATGTTAAATATAGCCTACATATCTGTACATATTAAAATCAGATTATGTAGGCTACACAGTGTAGTTAGATCAAGTTGGACAGTAGCACATTTTAATCATGGATAGTAGTTGGACAGTAGCACATTTTAATAATTTTAGTGGCTGGTGAAAGAGTTGAGTGTTTTTTTTTTTTCGGGGGGGTAGTGTCCCCACCAAAGCTCAGACCAAACCTACGCCCTTGCATACAATTGATTTAGAATGTTGGGGGGAGGTGGGGGAGGGGGGTAACCGTCCCGCCGGCAGGACACTGAAAGTTATGTGGTTAATTAAAGATCCCCTGGTCTAAAGACACCAGTTAGCATGGAAGTGGTACTTTTCCAGCGCTTGTGTGGCTGTTAAGATTCCATTTTTTTCATGCTTTTTAGGTAGTTGGCTTGCTAGTTTTAGACCACAACTCCTTACTAGGCCTACTGCTGCTGAAAGTAACTTGAACATGCAAATAAATAAACACTGCCGAAATTGAATAGCAAAATTTATTTTGATGGCATTCAAGGCATAACATGTTGAATTTGTATCTGGATAAAACAGAAGTGTTGCTTATGCTAAGAGCATTTAAAACTAAACTGTTCAATATGGCAGTTATTCATTCTCTCTAAAGAACAGATCCTGGTTTTCTTGTTGCTATCTATCTCCTGTAAAATGTCTGGACTTGCATTTTGTGTATTTTATAAATGTCAGCTACTTTATGTAGGCCACCATACACAAAACTGTCAGGTAAAAGTTGAATGGTGGAGATTTACTGAAATATTTCTAAATGAATTATACATTTCTGCAGAAACATCACCTTGTCCTGTTTTCTGGAAGCTAGTTTTACTCTGAATAATGGATGAAAGTAGTCATCAGCGTTAGCTGTAACTTGGGAATAACCCCACCCTGTATTGAGACGTGTGCGCAAAGATCCACAAAGGAACAAAAAGCCAGCGTGCCATGGCCTGTCTCTGCACCTGAGCTGTCTTAACCAGCAGTAGCCACGCTAAACAGCTACGTCTTCACCCCACTCATACAGTAGTCAGACTTCTCCCCTGTCTGCTACCTGTACCTGTTACCTTTGACACTGTAATGCTGAGGAGCGGTCCACGTTCACAATTACTCTAGACATCAATATTGCTATGCAGTAATTTAAGCCTCCTCACTACTTGTCAAATGTCAAAGCCACAGGTGTCTGAAACAAGGACAAACGCTCAGGTTACATAATGGCGTGCTATGAGTAAAGGGTTTACATTATATCTCACTATGGGGTGAGGAACAGGCCGTGTGTTTATGTCCCGCATATGGTGGTTGTCAGGTCAGTAGGTTTCATGGTTAACATGATGACTTTGTAGTCAGGTACCACTTAGACCCAAAATACCTCACAGGGCCCATCCACACCGTCACCCATCTCCAGATATTCACTTGTACCAAGACCTGCGCCAGGCTATAGTCATATCCCTGATGTGTTGGTTCCTGAGGTTGTGTGTGTGCATGTGTGTGTGTGTCACTATGGAATCCTCACATATTAGTGAGACAGGTGGCAAGTGTGACTCTGTAGGAGTGTCCGGTTCAGCCCTGCCCCACCTTCAGACTCCTCCACCAATGTACACATTCAAACTTCAACCTCGATATAGAGAACCTGATCAGCAGGTCAGTGTGGGCAACATAAGGAGGATAACTATAAATACATTTTTTTTAAAATGATTGAATGACATAGAATTTACAATGGTCATTTAAATGCTGTGTGTTCAGTTACCCCAGAGAAGGAGTAAAAATGATTTTCACATCCCCAACTATAAGAGTCTGCCATGCCCCCTTCAGCAACAAGCGTCATACAGTTTTTCTGTCAGCAGCATGTTTCTGGATAATGGCCATGACTTGTCACCTGCAGGCTCCTCTGACACACAGCTCCCGGTAGCACTGTAGTGCTTCAGCACACCGAGCCTATGACGCATCGCTCACAACACTTGGAGTTCCAGAAACATATGGCTGGAGGCTGTGGCTGGAAATGGGACTAGGGCACAGAGTCATCAGCTCTCCCCTCAGCTGAACTGGGGAGGGGAACCATGCATCAGGACCAGACTGGATTGAGCTGTCTGAGTGATCTTAGATGGTTTTCCACTGTGCATTTAATTCACTGCTGGTTTTAGAGCCGCCACTTGAGAATAGTCCAGCTTCTCCTCACACCAGCCATTCTATCCTATGTGTATTTATGCATATGGTTCAATATCTAGACAGATAGATAGATAGATACTTTATTGATCCCCAAGGGGATATCTCATACTGTATAAACCAAAAGTCAAGGCCCCCTGCTGACTGGTCCTTTAGATGTGAAGAATAGTCTCTTGGTGGACCACATCAAATTCCCATCACATTATTCACTTTGCATAGCCACCAGGAGACCGCACTGGAAACACTGTGAAGATTTGCCTTCACTTATGTGACCATTGTCTTCCGCCACTGCATACTGTAGACTCATCGCATAGATTTTCTTTTTGGTCTTGTGTTGTCTTGCCCTGTGTGTGCTCTGCTTGTGTTGACTTTGTGAAGTGACCTTGAGTTTGAGAAAGGCGCTATATAAATAAAACATATTATTATTGTTGTTATTAAAGCAACCAAGGAGGTTAATGCAGTAGATGCACCGACTCAAACACTGAATGATGCAGTATAACACGGTTTATGGCTAAAAAATACACCGGCAAATGCACTCTCAGTTCAGTCCATTGTCCCACAAGGTGATTTTCTGTCTTATCTCAGACAATACAGACCATTAGGCAGGGTTTAAATGACTTACAGAAGTTGAAATATTTAAAGGTGCTACGTAAATGAAAAATCATTGCTTTTGCAGTCAGTACTCAGCATGACACAGTGGAAATTATGGTTATAACTCCAAGGCTCATATTCTTCAGATGTTCATTCATTTCCACTGAATGTATAAAAAATATCACCTTGCCTGGTTTATCTCCTTTTCAAAGGATTAGAAGGATTCATTGTGGTGTCATGTCTTATTTGCAGTAAAAACAACATTGCTTTAGTTAATGATGTAAAGGGAAATTTTAATGGGGATTTCCTGGTTCTATTTACAAAGTGCCATGGTGTTAGCTTACATGAATACCCCAGTGTTTCGATAAGGAAGTAAGTTGAAGTTCACCTTTGTTTCAGAGACCAGATAAGTTGGTTAGACCATGGTCGATAAACTGGGATTTTTTTAATGAATAGATTCACAGTTGTTTTTTTCCCGTAGCATATCTCCCCCTCCCTTCTCTCTCTCTCTCTCTCTCTCTCTCTCTCTCTGTCTCTCTCTCTCACACACACACCCTACAAGCAACTTTATACAAGCAGCTGCATCAAATACTCAACCCTTCATTCTCTCTCTCTCTCTCTCTCTCTCTCTCTCTGTTTTTCTCTCTCAATTTTCAACTCAATAGAGCTTTGGTATGACAAAAATACAATTTGTGTTGCTAAAGCATTTGTTATTGTACAGGTAATTTCTCTCTCTCTCTCTCTCTCTCTCTCTCTCTCTCTCTCTCTCTCTCTCTCTCCCTCTTCCCCTTGAATCATGAACTTTCTGCTCTCTGAAAAGAAGACAAGGAAGTGTGATGACCACACAGAACCCTGCAGTAAAAAACACAGAGTAGAGCGGCGGACTCATAAGCACCTGGCTGTTTGCATACCTGACTGCTGGCTGTGTCACAACGCCTCTGACTGTAGAACAAAAACAAGGAAATGACTCATCTGAGATAAGCGATAAAAACGATGTAAGTCTTTATTAACACCATAAAGCATAGGAAAGTGTATGGAACATAGCCTTCACCAGAGCAGTGTGCTTTGGAACAGTTTTATCTTTAGGTTATATGCTCTCCTTCGTTATATATCTAGATTATTTTAATACAATTCTATTACACCAAAATTCATTTGACAATCAAATTGCTGATCAATAGAACTGTTTTCTGTTATGGGACACCTGATACAACTGAGGAGATTTTTGCTATACCCATTGACATTTTTCATGCATGGAACTGTTGTCCTCTGCTGGCCGAAAGTGGTTACTACACCCTTGGCAGGTCAAAAAATATTTCCCTTTATGTAATAACATGTGCTGACATGTCCAACCCAGGCTAAGTGGCATTATCTAATGACTAGACAATACATTTTGGTAAATGTTTTATGTCCTTGACCACATATTTGGTTCTGGTATATCTTTTGTATAATGTTGCAACACCACCACTACATAAAAAAGAGAGTGAAAAAGAAATTATCTCAATCTTTCTGACACAAAAGTTTGAAGTGACATTTGCAAACACTCCAAATGGACAATGGACAGTGGACATAACCAGTCAATCATATCACACAGATGACGTTCTTACCTTCACCACCAATCTTCCAGTTGTCACAGGGCTCCCATTTTCAGAAGATGATATCAATGAAGGGGTTAACTGATTAGAATATGTATTACAGATTCCCAAGTATTGGATTTAGTGGCTTTAGCTTTACATCCATCCATTGACGTTGGCATTTACACCAAGCCATGTTTTATCCACAAGATGGCATTGTAAACCTACGTCATCTCAATTTCGCTCCCTCTCATAAATGATAGGCCTATGGGTCGTTTGTGAACACTCAGAAGGCAAATAGCTTTCATCTGTTTTTCTGATTATTCTAAGCAATTGCAAACATTGGTACACATTTCAGGCTGAATAACAAAACAGATACAAAAGCCCTGATTGTAAATAAGGAAGATGACTGACAGGGCCAAAGGCAAACAGATTCCACAACACCGCCAAGACACAGGAAATGTCGGGGTCTAGACGTCATTCATGTGTTCTTCGACAAGGACAATTTAGTGGAAAAGACCAGGCTACCAATAACCTAAATCAACTAACTTGTGTAATGACATTTACATTGCAATGAAGAAACTGTGGCTTTAGCAGAAAATGAGACAATTACAGTCTACTCAAAAATTAAGCAGAGACAAGGATGAATGACATGCAGTAATCACCTGGAGTTCAGGCGTGCGGTAATCATTAGCGATCCTGCTCCAGAGTTTCATTAGCCAGTAGCTCACACAATCCCTGCTCTGTTTAACAGTGCCAGAAGCAGGCGCTGGAGTTTATTTTATCATTCGTAACTTTAAAAGTTAATACCTGTATATTTCCAGCATAATATTGTGTCTGGCAGAGAATGCTAGAAAAAGTATCCCCGCATAAATAAACCAATATATCCGCAAGCTGGGTAACGGAAGGGCCACGCAAAGGTTGGAGGCTGCCGCTGTCATGCAGGAGCACGTATTGCGATGTATGAGCCACTCTCCAGGCTTTCGTTTGTCTTAAAGGTGATTTCACTTAAGTAACATGTGTGAAGAGTTGGAAGTTCACCCTCAAAAGCCAGGTCAAAGTCATCAGTAATGTGCTATGCCTTACAAGACATCAAAAAGGTGCTCCTGTTTAATTTTTCCACCTGAAAAAAAAGTCCCAGAAGACTTAAAGTGAAACATGGCTGAGAACCAAAAAATGTTTCAGGTGGTTTCATGTAGCACGCTTGCATGCTTAAATCAAAGAGCCACTCATTATGCTACCAGTTGGCCTGGACAAGACTTTTTTCTGGATTCACTGACCAATTAATTGCAATTAACTACAAATGGATTCTAAGAACTACAACCCCAAAACAGAAAAAGTTGGGACGTTGTGTAAAATGGGAATAAAAACAGAATGTAATAATCTGCAAATCTCTTAAACTCATATCAAATGTTGAAAATGACAAATTTGACTATTTCATGGAAAATATATGTTAATTTTTAATTTGATACCAGCAACATGTTTCAAAAATAGTTGGGACAGGGGTAACAAAATGCTGGAAAAGTTGTGTAATGATAAAGAAAACAAAAGGAAGAATGTTTCACAACTAATTAGGGTAACTGGCAACACGATTGGGTATGAAAAAGAGCATCCCAGAGAGGCAGGGTCTCTTAGAAGTAAAGATGTAGGGGTATTCATCACTCTGTGTAAACCTGTGTGCACAAATGATGAAATAATGTAATTTTAATGCTTCTTAACATGAAATTGTGACATATTTAGGGAGCTACAGGACATAATATTATTAGAACATTCAGAGAATCCATTGTGCCCAGTTTGATACTCAATTCAAAAACTGCAGCCAAAATTGTAACAGCTAAAATTTTATTGAGACATATAGAAAATACCACCCTCTTATCTGGGCCTGAGCTTGTTTAAAATGGACTGAGGTAACGTGGAAAAAGGTCCTCTGGTTAGACCAATCAAAGTTTGCCATTCTTTTTGGAAATCATGGATTTATCTGGGCTAAAGAGGAGAGGGCCTATCCAAGTATCCAACCTATCCAACTTGTTTTAGTGCTCAGTTCGAAAAATGGGCGGAGTGGGGCACTAAAATCCACCGGGAAAATTCTGACGGCACCGCCCCCCCCGGTAAAATACCGACAAGTTCGGTATTTTACACTTAAAGCCCTGTTTTCAGATAGTTTATGATTAAATAGAACGTTTAAGATTGAAATTTGGACACATGCTGCTGTCCTGAGAATTTTCAGTTTCTGTGGTATCGCCCCCCCTCCTCCACAACGCCGCATAGGTGCACTGGAACAATCCTTCCTATTAAACTTTCGTTTACAAAGACATGAAACTCACCGAGTGGTCAGGGGTGTTCGCTGATATGCTCACACAAAAATCGCTGCAAAAGATTCTTTCCAACAGGTTTTATCGTAGTTTTTGTCCAACTCCATTGACTTGGATGTGCTGTGAGGTACGGTATTACTCCGCTGCCGGAAACGGATATGGGGTTGTTTGTATTCTTTCTGTAGTCTTATGCAGTCGCGGTATCGTCTATTTTTTACAGTCTATGGGTATTGTAGGCTACTACGCTATCCAAATTATTGTCACGTCCAACCATGGCTAATGCTAAAATGTCTTGGAACTTGCACAATGTGAAAGCCTACGTGAATCATTACGTTTTCATCATGAAAGTTCCACAGCCAAAAAAATAGTAAACGTACAAAATCATGTAACCAAATTATTCATGTAGGCTAGGGTTAGTGTTAGGCTTATGATGTGAACATGACAGGTTATGGGCATAACAAATAAGTTCATTTTCCGCCTGTTACAATGGTTACGTTACAAAATGTCAACCTTACCCCAAGTTCTTCCAACTCTGTCGTCCCAGGAGGTAATGTGGGAACCGCTGTATTTCTCAGGCGAAAGAGCTTTTTGGGCGATTTCTTTCGACCTCCAGCAAAGTTCAGTAATATGCAGACCGCAGAGACACGGTGATCAGCTTTCTGCAGATTCTCAACAGGTGTGCTCACATCCAACCCCAGAAATTCCAGCCACAACTTTAGCCTTTCTGGATCGTTGAAAGGAAGTCTGTGACAACTTTTTTTGCTATGAATTTTCCCGCAATTCGGAACTGCACAAAATCGCCTCATTTTTAGCTGTCTGTTGCAAAATACTCCAAGACAGTGATCTTCTGCTTCTTCTGTGTATTCAATGAAATGCCAGTGGTTTGCTTGTAATTGGCAAGACGGTGTAAGGTGCATTATCGCCACCAACTGGGCTGGAGTGTCTATTATTTAAGCTCTCAATGGAAAAATGTACGGGTGTGAGGCGTTTGGAAAAATAGCTCCACAGTTTTACAACGCATGGTAAAACACCTGTTGGAAAGCATCTTTTGTAGCGATTTTTGTGTGAGCATATCAGCGAACACCCCTGACCACTCGGTGAGTTTCACGTCTTTGTAAACAAAAGTTTAATGCGTTTTAGGAAGGATTGTTCCAGTGCACCTATGCAGTGTTGTGGAGGAGGGGGGGCGCTACCACAGAAACCGAAAATTCTCAGGACAGCAGCATGTGTCCAAATTTCAATCTTAAACGTTCTATTTAATCATAAACTATCTGAAAACAGGACTTTAAGTGTAAAATACCGAACTTGTCCTTTAAGTGCAGTATAAAAACAGCTTTGTGGGTGGATGGAAATTTCAAGCATCATGCAAGGACATATCTGGGTATCATAGCACTCCAATAGTTGCCTGTATGAATTTAAAAAAGGCCTAGCCTGTCAACCTAATAACACAGGTAATTAAATAATTGAAAAACCAGGCACTTTGAATAGGTAGATTAAAGTAGGCCTAAAGGCTTAGGCTACTAGACAGTTCCAACGAGTTCCACAAACCATTTATCAGCCTGAGTGGCCCATTAAAGCAACACCAAAGAGTTTTTTGTACCTTAAAATAATGTTTCCAAAATTGTTTCAGTGGTTCATCAACTTGTAACATGGTGAACGGCACTTTTGCATTCGCTTCGCAGCCCTCTATCGGCTATAACCGCGCTATGTAAGTTTGCCAGATCGGGTAGCGGATCTGTACTTCGATGGAATGAGACATAAGAAACTACAAATTTGACTTGCGTTTGATGTCGCAATACATCGTACTTTCATAAATAATGCAACATATTCTACCTTTACTGTGGACATTGTTATTTGCAAATATAATCGAACCATTCACCTCGCTTAATCCAAGGGGCGGGCAGAGAATTGTCTTTCAAACTGCCTAGGCATGCAATAGGCCAGCGCTACGACCATATCTGTATCTGGTCGGCAAAACGGCAAATACATCCTTCTTCGAAAAGAAAGTCCATTGTGTTGCTCAACTTTCAAAGAAAAGCACTAGTCCAACTCTTCCAAAGTTGACGCCAACGCCGATTCAAACAACTGCTCTTCGTTCGCCATAGCCACCTTCCTTGTTGTTCACTGTCGCAGGACTGTCGTTATCCTGTTAAGCCCGCCTTAAGACTCTCTAACAAAATAGAGCGCTGTGATTGGATGACGTCCACGGCGTCAGCCAATAGAAATCCCTATGGTTTGGTACTAGACGTACAGGCTGAGCAAATTAATTTGCCGCCGCTAGGGTGCGTCTAGATTTCTAGGCTAGGTCAAAATAAGAGTTAAGCTACAGTAAGAAATAGTTTTAGCACATTTCCACTAATTTCATAGCAGGAAAGCATAATGCTGTGGGAGTTGTTTATTGGATATTTTGTGATATATTTGTGGTATGAATCCTATCAAATTCACTTTTCTTTGTTCAGTATCATATTCATGTCTGAACCATGGGTTCCTCTCAGGATTACAGTACCATTGCACAACACATCAACAGGGTAAAACTAACCTGTCTCACAACGGCCTAACCCAGCTCACGTTCCCTAGTGGGTGAACAATCCAACGGTTTGAGAATTGTGCTTCACAATTATCAAAAAGTTCCTTCATCTTTCAGCTCAACGATTCATAAAACATTTTATGTTTTTATACAAGTTAATTTGTCATGTACAAACAAATGTCTTGAAACAAGCAAATGTCTTGAAAATTACTTGAATTTCCCCTTGGGGATCAATAAAGTATCTATCTATTTATCTACACTTCATGTATTGATTAAGATGATATGCGTCAGTATTTACACTAATGTCTTATTACATATTTTTCTTACGTCTTAATCATTACACTTGACCTGCAAACTGCATGAATTTCTGCTATTATGCATGAAGCATGTGATTATCTAGTAAAATGATTGCATGAAAAGTCTTTACTAACAGATTCTAACAGTTAACAGATTCAGTTGAACATGCACTAATTTGACATTGTATCAATATATATATATATATATATATATATATATTTTTTTTTTTTTTTTTTTTTTTTATTAATAGGAGGGAATGGCAAAATCTCGAATCGTCATACAGACCTTTAAACAGTATCTCTCACATGGAAATGTTTATTTGTCTAAATATCTAATAGTCAGCCTGGATGTAATTTCCCAGCAAGGCCATTTTTATAATGACATTCACAACAGCGTCAATCAAACTTAAGCCAGGCGGAAAGCAGAGCGGAGAAGAGTCAACACAGATAATAAAAATATCAGCTTCATGCATCCACTGGGAACCAATTGCTTGCGGAGCGCAAGGTAAACATTTCCATCCCAAATTTAAAATGAATGAGGCCAGGCCACTCCCGCCCACAAGCACGTAAAGCAAACACCTGCAGCTCAGGTGGAAAACGATGCTCTGGGTACAGACGTCTCTTTCTTCCTAACACGCCACTGTGGAGCGTTTCAGCGAGTCCCAGTCATTATCTGCTAGACGAGGCAGCAGCCAGCTCCCTTTGCTGCGGGTCAGCAGAAGGATTTCGGGAAATGGCCTTTACATCTGTAATGTATGCTCCCTCAGGATGGCCAAATAAATCCACGAGTAATATGACTCGAAGATGAAATTTTCCAGGGGCAGGGTCTGGTAGTAGAATGGAGAAGGTCAGAGCTGAGATTTCTCCGGTCAGCCCGGTGCCGTGCTCTTTGTGCATTAGCAGCCACAGAGTTCCTCATAAGGCGGCTTTTGTCTGATGCATTAGAGGTCAGAGGTCAACCTTTAAGGACCAAGTACCCCTGAGATGGTGGAGGGACTCCCTGTTAGCCTACCATATAAAATTGTGTTGCTTAATAAACCAGGTCAACAATAACGTGTAGGTAGGCGTGTAGTGCACATATTAAAATACTTGGTGCATACAATGCTGAGCCCCTGCAGTAACTCTGAGGGTCTGCTGGTTGTTGCAGACCCCCTGTTGAAGATCTCTATATTATGGGAATATCTATCATGGCAATCACTATCAAAATGGCACAAGTCATATGTTATCTTCATAATCATGTTCGTCATTCTTTCATCACCATATTGTTCATTTTTCATTGTATGTTTGGACATTTGACTTAATAATTTCATAAGTCACTCATGCCTAACTAATTAAAGACACACAAAAAGACATCCAACCATTAGGACATGCGACATTTCCCCAAATGAAGATCTCCAGTGTCCCTCTGTCTCTCCACACGGGATATCAGAGAGTGGCCTGAGGGGGGCAGTGCTGCGCGAGCTATTTGGGTGCTCCCCCTGTCAACCACTCTCTCTCTCTGTCAGCCCCCAGATGCCTGTGTGGTGATCACATCTTATTTGTATCAATAACTGTCCAAAGCAACATCTGTTAACGATGCAATCTGCCACATTATTTATAAAATATGACCACTCAACACGTCCTATAAACTTTCCCAAACATATTTCAGAAATGATCTGCAATCCTCAGGCACAGACTGTTCTAGATATTCCAGTAATACAGGAATGTCTAATAGGGGAGGTCGCCACCCAATGGCAGTCAGGTCTCCTAGTAACATTTCAAAACTCTGTCCACCTTCATGGTAACAAGTGGTCTCTTTATTTTATTGGGAACTGGGCTGGCGATGGAGAATTCTTCTGCGGGTTTTGAACCGCCTCCCGTCTCAATACCGATAGTGTACACTTTTCTCCACACAGAGTTATTACCGTGTCGATGGGGTGTGTGTGTGTGTGTTGGGGGGGCGGGGGGTGTAGGTAGGGGGGGACCGCGGAGGAGCACATGTAGAAAAGATATGTTCTTGCCATTGCGTGCCGCTGAGGCGTGAGGGTAGACCACAAGCTGGTCACAGATTTCCTCCTGAGCTTCTTAAAACATCCTGAGAAGAGCTTGTCCAGGACAGTTAGCCTGAGAATGTGCTGCGCTCACCTTTTTCAATAGTGTGCCTGCGCAATGAGGTTTTCATTTTCATCCCTCAATGAGAATGTTTATGTGTGTGTGTGTTTTTGTGTGTGTGTGTGTGTGTTTCTGTGTGTGTGTGTGTGTCACTCTGTGTGTGTGTGTGTGTGTGTGTGTGTGTGTGTGTGTGTGTGTGTGTGTGTGTGTGTGTGTATGTGTGTGTGTGTGTATGTGTGTGTGACACAGGGTGGCTTACTTCTCCAAGTCCTTATCCACTGAGACAAAAACTCAGTGTGTTCTGTTACTGAAAACTGTGTTCTGCAAACTGAGGCCTTCACTCTCTTATTATACGTGTATTTGCATCAGAGAAAAGCAGGGATTGTGGATTTGGGAACGGTAATGATGAGCAAAGTATGTATGACTGATCTGACTTCAGCTCAGCTGGACAGGTTTGGCCATTCACCCTGTTCTGGAAGTGAAACCATGGTTGTTGGTGTCCATGGTAACCATGGAAGTAAGTAATGTAACATACAGAAATAAACAAGAAGAATGAAATGGAATTTGTTAGGAGAATTCAGAGAATGTCTCCTTAGTCTGGCATGGTATTCATAGCAAGTGTCAAGCAACATTCATTTGATCAGAGTTCTTTCCTGTGAAGTCTTCCACTGGCTATCGGCCTACATGATTAAAGCTGCAGTATGATCCAACTAGTTGTGATGTGAGAGGGACGTGGGGGGGGGGGGGGGTGTTGATGGGTTGACAGAAAGAAGGTAAACACTGTTGGTGGGAAGGAGGTGGATTTTAATAAACAAACTAATGAGGTATCCTGGCCTATGTTGGTCAATGTGATTTATCCTGTGTTCCCCAAAGTTCCACTGGGCTATGTTTCCTTCACGATCACCACAGGGTCAGTTGAAGACTATTATATCAAGTATTGGAGCTACTATGGGGTGTAATTCAAGCATTAAGACACTGGGCTTGACATCACCAGCTGAATAAGTCTGTGATTTCATTTAGCTCTGATTGTGTTCTCTGTCCTGCTTATACATTTTCTATTGCAGCCGAGTAACTAAAGCAACCACATATGCCTAAAGCTCCCCCTCCAACTATCGTACAGGTTGTGGAGCAGAGCAAGTGAGCCGAGAGTGCTCCCCAAATGCCCTAATGCCTAAGCATGCCCCTGGTTTGGGGTTGAACACATAACAGCGTGCCAGTTCTCATAGTGCAGTCCTGATTTTAGGCATCTAATTATGTCAGTGACAGTCCCTGCACGTCTGTATTTATGACACTGTTTAAAAAGATTGGCTTAATGACGTTATAAATTCAGGTCTCATGGCTTCCCGGTGTCAAACACCACCTGAAATGTAACAGGGTGAAATTGTATCAGATGTCTTCAGAAGTGACCTATGTCAGTGGGGATAACCATTACTGAGTCTACTGGGCCTGTAACTTACAATGCCTAATCAATTTCAGTGTGCAAGTGTGTTTACTTTGTTGAACAGTTATATTCAGCAATGAAAAAGTTTGCTTCACTGGACAGATCAAACTTATGTTATGTTCTACACAGTATCCAGAGCTTTCAAATAAAATGTAAATGAATAATATTTATAAAGTAATGTGTGATAGTGCATTGTAAAGTAATACTGAGTTATAGTTCTTAAACTGAGGGCTTGCTTTTCAGTGACAAGTTTTTATTGTTACTTTTGTTATTGGTGGCATTGCTGGGGAATTGTGGATTTTAAAATATTTCTCACTAATCATATCTGCCACTTCAACCTTATTGCTTGAATGAACAGTCTACTTATTTCAAGTGACTTTATGTAAAGAATTGTTTCAGTGCCTTTTTATGTAGCCTACCGTATGACTCATAGTGGCATAGTGGTTAAAAGGAGCAAAGAAGATTTCAGAAGAAATATTGCACTTAAATTAGTTTAGACAGCATGACATCAGAGAGTAATTAAACTGGTTTTCGTTGGAATTCCGTTTCCAATTCCTGAGCTCAGGTTTGCGGAGAATTCTGAGCACCTGCAGGTTGCAGTGAGTGAGCTATTTTCACTGGACGTGGTTCAAACTTTGAGAGAGAGAAAAAAACACCGACAGCATTACGCCATTCTTCCCTCTTGGAAAAGAGGGATTTAAACAAGTCTCTTACAAGATATCGAGCAGAATTGCTGGGCTCTTAAGCAGTCAGGTTGGTCTTCCCAATGCAAACTATTTTCTCGGATATCTATATCGGAAAGCAAATCCAGAGGTTAACAATTTGCATCACTATGGTACTGAAGAACGGGGTAGAGGATAACGGTTTGCACTATTTATTTTATCCCAAGATACTTAATTTTATCCCAAATTTTCTCCTTTCCAAACTTGTTCATGATTACTTACTTAAGTCCGAAGACGATAGTGTGCATTTCTCCTACGTCAAAATTCAAAGGAAGTTCAGAGGATGAAAGTATTGAAACGTCTCCCTCTTTTATTGGGGTGCTGGACTCTTTTATACCTCAACTTCGTCTCAGTGTCTACGGGCCTTACAGGCGAGGGACAGCGCTCAACTGCGAGGAGACCAGGCACTTACACAGACGCAGATCGAACCGGGAGTACTGCATCGTTAATGGTGGGGAACTATGGTGCTACGGGTGGAAAGTCTTCCAGTGGAGCAAGGATCACACGGATCCGAACTGGACCCCCACTGATAAAGGGCGAGTCCTCTAAAGCGCAGTCCGTGACATCAGTGACAAGCGTAAAGAGGACCGCAAGTGGGGTGAACAGTCGCTCTGTGGCACCCATCAATTTGGGACGCAGGGAAGCTGCGCGTTCTTGGGTACCCGGAGATGGAAGCCGACCAGCCTCCGGTGGCGCATCTGCCCCTGCGGCACTCAGCACTCATTTAGGAAAGAATGCGGCTGCACAGAGCAACGGCAAGGCGGGTGCCAGGACAGTACCGGCTGCAGGGAGAACAGGACCGGCGCGCGCTGTGTCTGCACAGAGAGGATTCTCACCCTTGGCGCAACGCAGTTCTAAAGTTTTACCAAAAACTGACACAGACCCGCCGAAGCACCCGCTGGTGACGCCGCATGATTATATGCTGTCGTTATATTGGTCGCTTTCAACGGGGGAAGTGAATACTAGTGTTTTACACGAGGCTGGCCTGGCCAACACCATCACCAGTTTTGTTGATAAAGGACAAGGTATGTGAGAGCACAGTAACGATGAATTGTTAAAGTGGACCCTCAATGTTTTGCTGCTGTTTGCCGACACATATGTCTCAGTATATACGGCTGCTGCTTGTGTTCTAGACTCACAATTGAAACAGTTCATTCTTAGCAAACTCTTGAAATCGTTTAATCCATGAAACATAGACATACCTTTCTGCACTCCAATACAATATGCACAAGATGCCACACAAACCTATTTCTATTAAGATATGGTTTAGCCCAGTGAGAAACGTCTCTCAAGAAAGCCAATGAAAATCTTTTTGGGAGTATTTCAAAAGGGTAATGCGGATCGACACACCTCTCGCTCTGCTGATTTCTTGAGCTTCTCTGTCTGCATGTCTGGCCTGTTTTAGTCAGTAGGCTAGTCCTCTGCACATCCACCGGACGCGAGATTTACGGCTTCTCAAACGTAAATAAACTCTCCATGAGGCTACAAGTAGGTGGCCTCCATGTAATGTTTTCTTTTCAGTGTAAAACTGTTTAAAGTGATGTTTAAACCACGCCAGTTTAATATTCCTAGCTGCTAAAGGTTTACATTTCAAGCACCTAATGTACTTTTAATTTGCACTTTATTTGTGTAGCTTGTCCTTTGAAAATTGTAGATGACCTCCTTCACATGGGGGTGGGGGGAGAGAAAATTGAAGCCTGCATATGTTTTTGCTCTGACTGAGAACACAAATGGATGGATTACTTATGGTTTTCTGCTTTTCATTTCATCAAAACTGCCTCAACTTTAGAAGTTCAACTTTAGAAGTTTCACTCTCAGTCTCTGACATGCTAGAGCATCCAATCACAAACACCCTCGTAAACTTGCGTGCTTTCCCGCACACATGCACACACACACACACACACACACATGTGCGCATACATACACAGGCACACACATACACACACAGCCAATTATCTGCCCCCTCAAAATGACGTTTTGAGTTGTCAGCTCAGGTATGTTTTTTTCTGGTGCTCATTGCACATGCCATATGTCACGCTGGTGGGCCCACTGGTAAACAGCTGCAGGTTGATAATAATGGTCTGTTTACAATACCTTGTGGTCCGCAGTCTGGACATGTCTGGTTCTAATATACTTTTGAAAGCAAGCTTTGCCTGGATGAAAGTGACTCATTTCATTTGTACACTGCTACACCCTCATATTTTCTTGCTCGAAGAAAGAAAGAAAAAAAGCTGGGGAAAAGATGAAACATTTGGTGTTCGGCACAGAGGTGAAAATGAGAGCTTTTGGCGCCTCAAAATGAGAACTGTCCAAATACAGGAAAGGTGACTGTCCACTCTGTTTCTCCGCAGATGATCGTCTCCCGCAGCTGAGGAGGCAGCGGTATTCCTTCAACATCAGCTCACTGGACAAAGAGGGCCTGCTCGGCGCTGAGCTCCGCATTCTACGTAAGCGCCTGACCGAGCCGCGCAAGCCGCAAGCCTTGGGCGGCCCCGTCACCCTGAGGCTCTACACCTGCGCCGCAGGTAAGCAGAAGGCCTCCTTGCTCCAGTCGCGCCCAATCGAGGACCATGCCATCTCCAAGTGGGAGGTGTTTGACATCTGGAAGCTGTTTAAGAGCTTCCGGAACGTTGCGCAGCTCTGCTTGGAACTGGAGGCCGTGGAGCAGGGGCGCGGGGCGGCGGACCTCAGGAAGCTGGGCTTCGCCCGCGTGGGCCGCCAGACCAAGGAGAAGGCCTTCTTCGTGGTGTTCAGCCGCACGAAGAAGCGCGGCCTCTTCTACAACGAGATCAAGGCGCGCTCGGGCCACGACAACAAGACCGTCTACGAGTACCTGTTCACCCAGCGGCGCATGCGCCGTGCCCCGCTGCCCCGCAGCAAGAAGCCCGTCAAGAGCCCCAAGCCGCGGTGCAACCGGCGCCAGCTGCACGTCAACTTCAAGGAGATGGGCTGGGACGACTGGATCATCGCGCCACTGGAGTACGAGGCGTACCACTGCGATGGCGTGTGCGACTTCCCCATACGCTCGCACTTGGAGCCCACCAACCACGCCATCATCCAGACCCTCATGAACTCCATGGACCCCCGGTCCACCCCCCCGACCTGCTGCGTACCCACCCGGCTAAGCCCCATCAGCATCCTCTACATAGACTCAGCCAACAACGTGGTGTACAAACAGTATGAGGACATGGTGGTGGAGTCATGTGGCTGCAGGTAGCGAGCCATGCAACAGTCATAAAAACTGATTGGCGGATGACTGTTATCCTTCGCTCCCTTCACCCACAATAGAAGAGAAAAAAAAAGACATTGTAAACTTCAGATCCACTTGTGTTTTTTTAGGGCACTGGACTTCTAACACTTGGTATATGTGTAAGCTAAAGAAAGTGACTCTTTCTATGGTAGACTGTAACAGATTATTGTCTGTTATTATGGTAAACTGAAAAGCCTGGATGACTTAAGTGGCAGAAGTGGCAGTTTTCTGAGTAGCTAAGGACACTTAAGTGGAAGATTCTGGAAGTATGAAGCCACTGAGTCAACAGACCATGGCTGTGTCTGTGCCATATTGACAGCGAATTCTATAGAATGCATATACTGTATGTGAAATGCATATGTAAAAAAAAGCTGTTGTGTACTTCTCAAAGCATCATCTATAAATCTATTTAACTTGGTGTCTTGGAGTGTACATGTCACCTACCATTGGGTCACTGTTGAAGGAAATAGGTTTTTTATGGAAAAACATTTCATGCTCTTACTTTATATAATGGAAAACATTACAGTGCTTTGGACCAGTGTTCCATCTCGTCACCAGAGGTTAGCAGCACACCTGTTTTCTTCACGTTTTAAAGCACTTGGACCATGGGAAGTGTACATCTGTATGTCGTAGTCCAAATCACTGTCACCTAGGTAACAATGGCTGAGGATCAAGTGGTTCTCTCTTGTCTCCATTATGCACCATTTCCCAGTTGTCAGTTTCAGTTTGAACTCTTCTGTTTGAACATGCGCTACTCTTTCAGTGAAACACATCCTGTTCAAAGATGTCGCTTCGATTTTGACAGCTTAGTAATGTCGGCTGATGACAGTTGTGCAACAAATGCACTGTGTGTCAAGAGCAAACACATCATCTTTGAAGTTTGCTAGGTTTCCTCTAGCAGAGTGTCATTTTTATCACAGAGAAAGGCCAGTGAGGGAACTAGGAGACATTTGTGTAACTTCATATAAGCTTCATTTATGATCGAAAGGCTTTCAACTCTCAATGAAGGCCCATAGTAATATTATCTCAGTCATATTGTTGGAGATGTGTTGGACGACAGAAAAAAAAGAAAAGAAAAATATGAACTGAACGGTGCTGACATCAATTTACAGTGGCAGGAAAGACATTGAGTCATAACACATTCTGCTTAAAATACTTGATCATTGGCAAATGGAGAATATTCCTTGTGTGCAACTCATCAGAGGTTCTCTTAGAGTCCAGTTGTAACTAGTACTGTATGCAGAAGCAGAATTCACCAGAGTCTCAACATGGTATGTCTTTTTCTCTCTTTGCAAAGAAAATTGCTGCTGTTAATTTGTTTCACCTGTGTCCAGGAGACAAGGGCACGTGTCAGACTTCTGCACCAATCAGGTTGTTTCTGCACATACAGTCAGGATTTACGGATTTGTGGCATACCTATGTTTCCTAAATAAAAACATATCAACAAGACATTTCACTCAACAGTGGTTCTTCAAAACTTGCCCAAGTGAGTGGATTTATGTGCATACATGCCTCTTATAGAGCCAGGCCTAATGCGATTATGTTCTATGGGATATGTGGAATTCTTCATATATGAAAGCTGAAATGTCAGCACTACAAAATGCACAAATTGTTTAGAGGATTTCGTTTCATTTGTCACTGTAAGTGGCCCAGGGTTGTGGCAAAGTGTCAAACTGCATTAAATCGTACAGGATCAGATGACATCGAAGAGTGGTGTTATGTTTCTGGACATAATCGGGAACACGTGCTCGGTCATATTCCAGGGGAAATGTTTTTTTCTTGCAGAGTAACCTAATTGAACACAACTTTAATTGCAAAGCTGTCCTGCTGCTTTTTTCCCTCCCTTCGCTGTGGTATTTCAAGAAGCTGGAAGACCGTGAGTGCATGCGTCTGTGCAAACAGACTTCTAAAGGACACCCAGTAATCCCAGTTCCCGAGACACTCACTTTTATAGACTTTCTGTGGCTTTGTCCAGAATGAGTTCCTCGTCCCAGAGGTCTCTCCTCCACAGCTTTGCATTTTTTCTGGTTTATTATCAGATCTGGCACGGCCTGCCTCACCAGTGTTTAGCATTTTGTAAATGCAGTCTTATATTTCCTTGACAGATGTTGGAGGAATTTCACTGTGTTGCAGGCCAATATTTAAAAAAAAAAAAAAAAAAAAAAAAAAAAGTAAAAAATGGGCAAGTGAGTATAACAGAGCGAGCTGGACAGAGAGCCAGAGAGGAATGGGGAGAGGCAGAGAGACAGAGAGAGAGAAGGAAAGAGTGAGAGAGAGAGGGGGATTACAGAGGGAAAGAAGAAACACGGAAAAGAGTTTTATCTGGCAAAGAGCATGACACATGCATACTCCGTTGTGTTTCAGTGATTCTGTGCCAGGATCTTAAGGGGCACTCTGAACACATGTAAAAGTTTTGAGACACACTTTACTCTCTTACAACACAAATGGCTCGCGCTATAGGAGCGTGTTATTCCGGGGAGTTCACTAGCCCCTTGCGCCTGACCTCCTACTGTGAATCTGCTTGGCGAAAGCTTATCCAAAGGGTTGTGCAACTTACTCCCACTGGAATGCTTTTACAGGAATAGCAAAGGTACGAACTGAATTGTGTGTGTGTGTGTGTGTGTGTGTGTGTGTGTGTGTGTGTGTGTGTGAGATGGGCCAGACTAACTATCACAAAGTAGTGGATTGGAATGCATGTCCCAGTATGTAATGGTGATGCTATGTCTATTCCACACACATTCTTGCATGCCTTCGATTATTTCTTCCCCTCTTTTCTCATCACATTAGCACTGTCTCACACGTGTACACCTCTCTCTTTTCGTTCTCTATCACACACATGCACTCTATCACTCACACTCACACACACACACACACAGACACACACACACACGATCATCCACACACACAATCATCCGCACAGGCCTGCCTTTGTCTGCCTCATACCGTAGCCAGGTCACCTGTCCTGTTGAATTTTGTCTGTTGGAAATACATTTAGCAGATTAGACAATACCGATTTTCATCATGTTTAGTCGGAGTGAAATAAGAAAGAGAGAGCCTGCTACTCACGGAGGAGGATTGTGGGCTAATGGATCAATGGTATGCATAGTTCCACGTCTCGAGTCACATGTTTTTGGCTGGCGTTTCCTCGCATCAAGGCATGCCTTGGGAGACAGACAATTTTTCTGCCTCCTTCTATTTGCGTTCTCGACACCGCGGCCGCCTAACGCGCCACTTCGTCATGGCTAGACATATTAATGGAGATGTTTGGGCTTTTGTAATAAATCTGTGTCTCCCATCTGCAGAGGAGGGGTGGGGAAGCGGGGGTGGGGGGTGGAGGAAGAAGAGGAGGAGGAGGTGGTCTGTTTAAGCTGCGTTCCCCCTAAAACACTGCCAAGTACCTGTCTCTCTGACTTTGCTTTCTTTTCCTGCCTTGGTTTCCAATGTGGCGAACACCTGCAGAAATGCATGGACATTTCCAATTGTCACTGAAAATGGACTCTCTCATAATATTTGCAGGCCACCCTGGGGGAGTATTTATTTGGCCATTTATATCTTTTTATTTTGCTTATTGTAGTATGCCAGTGGTGCTTTCTTTTCTCACCGGAGCTGAAATTCCGGGGCAAGGAGTCTCAGAGTGATCTCTCTCTCTCTTTCTCTCTCTTTCTCTCTCTCACTCTCTCCCCATC